>NC_058087.1:61031907-61354253 GCF_014858855.1 Bufo gargarizans
AAATAAAATGAAACAGATTTAGGCCTAAATTGGTTATCCCTCACAGATACTTGTGTGCTGTCCTGTGTTTTGGTCTTGATCACCTATATGCTGGTTTAATAAAATTGAACAAGTCCCAAATAGAGTTGAGCGAACACCTGGATGTTCGGGTTCGAGAAGTTCGGCCGAACATCCCGGAAATGTTCGGGTTCGGGATCCGAACCCGATCCGAACTTCGTCCCGAACCCGAACCCCATTGAAGTCAATGGGGACCCGAACTTTTCGGCACTAAAAAGGCTGTAAAACAGCCCAGGAAAGAACTAGAGGGCTGCAAAAGGCAGCAACATGTAGGTAAATCCCCTGCAAACAAATGTGGATAGGGAAATGAATTAAAATAAAAATTAAATAAATAAAAATTAACCAAAATCAATTGGAGAGAGGTTCCATAGCAGAGAATCTGGCTTCCCGTCACCCACCACTGGAACAGTCCATTCTCAGATATTTAGGCCCCGGCACCCAGGCAGAGGAGAGAGGTCCCGTAACAGAGAATCTGTCTTCATGTCAGCAGAGAATTAGTCTGCATGTCATAGCAGAGAATGAGGCTTCACGTCAGCCACCACTGCAACAGTCCATTGGCATATATTTAGGCCCAGCACACACACAGGCAGAGGAGAGAGGTCCCGTAACAGAGAATCTGGCTTCATGTCAGCAGAGAATCAGTCTGCATGTCATAGCAGAGAATCAGGCTTCACGTCAGCCACCACTGCAACAGTCCATTGTCATAAATTTAGGCCCAGCACCCAGGCAGAGGAGAGAGGTCCCGTAACAGAGAATCTGGCTTCATGTCAGCAGAGAATCAGTCTTCATATCATAGCAGAGAATCAGGCTTCACGTCACCCACCACTGTAAGAGTCAATTTTCATAAATTTAGGCCCAGAACCCAGGCAGAGGAGAAAGGTCCCGTAACAGACAATCTGGCTTCATGTCAGCAGAGAATCAGTCTTCATATCATAGCAGAGAATCAGGCTTCACGTCACCCACCACTGTAAGAGTCAATTTTCATAAATTTAGGCCCAGAACCCAGGCAGAGGAGAAAGGTCCCGTAACAGACAATCTGGCTTCATGTCAGCAGAGAATCAGTCTTCATATCATAGCAGAGAATCAGGCTTCACGTCACCCACCACTGTAAGAGTCAATTTTCATAAATTTAGGCCCAGAACCCAGGCAGAGGAGAAAGGTCCCGTAACAGACAATCTGGCTTCATGTCAGCAGAGAATCAGTCTTCATATCATAGCAGAGAATCAGGCTTCACGTCACCCACCACTGTAAGAGTCAATTTTCATAAATTTAGGCCCAGAACCCAGGCAGAGGAGAAAGGTCCCGTAACAGACAATCTGGCTTCATGTCAGCAGAGAATCAGTCTTCATATCATAGCAGAGAATCAGGCTTCACGTCACCCACCACTGTAAGAGTCAATTTTCATAAATTTAGGCCCAGAACCCAGGCAGAGGAGAAAGGTCCCGTAACAGACAATCTGGCTTCATGTCAGCAGAGAATCAGTCTTCATATCATAGCAGAGAATCAGGCTTCACGTCACCCACCACTGTAAGAGTCAATTTTCATAAATTTAGGCCCAGAACCCAGGTAGAGGAGAAAGGTCCCGTAACAGACAATCTGGCTTCATGACAGCAGAGAATCAGTCTGCATGTCATAGCAGAGAATCAGGCTTCACGTCAGCCACCACTGCAACAGTCCATTGTCATAAATTTAGGCCCAGCACCCAGGCAGAGGAGAGAGGTCCCGTAAAAGAGGATCTGGCTTCATGTCAGCAGAGAATCAGTCTGCATGTCATAGCAGAGAATCAGGCTTCACGTCAGCCACCACTGCAACAGTCCATTGTCATAAATTTAGGCCCAGCACCCAGGCAGAGGAGAGAGGTCCCGTAACAGAGGATCTGGCTTCATGTCAGCAGAGAATCAGTCTGCATGTCATAGCAGAGAATCAGGCTTCACGTCAGCCACCACTGCAACAGTCCATTGTCATAAATTTAGGCCCAGCACCCAGGCAGAGGAGAGAGGTCCCGTAACAGACAATCTGGCTTCATGTCAGCAGAGAATTAGTCTGCATGTCATAGCAGAGAATCAGGCTTCATGTCAGCCACCACTGCAACAGTCCATTGGCATATATTTAGGCCTAGCACACAGGCAGAGGAGAGGTTCATTCAACTTTGGGTAGCATCGCAATATAATGGTAAAATGAAAATAAAAATAGGATTGAATGAGGAAGTGCCCTGGAGTCCAATAATATATGGTTATGGGGAGGTAGTTAATGTCTAATCTGGACAAGGGACGGACAGGTCCTGTGGGATCCATGCCTGGTTCATTTTTATGAACGTCAGCTTGTCCACATTGGCTGTAGACAGGCGGCTGCGTTTGTCTGTAATGACGCCCCCTGCCGTGCTGAATACACGTTCAGACAAAACGCTGGCTGCCGGGCAGGCCAGCACCTCCAAGGCATAAAAGGCTAGCTCTGGCCACGTGGACAATTTAGAGACCCAGAAGTTGAATGGGGCCGAACCATCAGTCAGTACGTGGAGGGGTGTGCACACGTACTGTTCCACCATGTTAGTGAAATGTTGCCTCCTGCTAACACGTTGCGTATCAGGTGGTGGTGCAGTTAGCTGTGGCGTGTTGACAAAAGTTTTCCACATCTCTGCCATGCTAACCCTGCCCTCAGAGGAGCTGGCCGTGACACAGCTGCCTTGGCGACCTCTTGCTCCTCCTCTGCCTTGGCCTTGGGCTTCCACTTGTTCCCCTGTGACATTTGGGAATGCTCTCAGTAGCGCGTCTACCAACGTGCGCTTGTACTCGCGCATCTTCCTATCACGCTCCAGTGCAGGAAGTAAGGTGGGCACATTGTCTTTGTAGCGTGGATCCAGCAGGGTGGCAACCCAGTAGTCCGCACAGGTTAAAATGTGGGCAACTCTGCTGTCGTTGCGCAGGCACTGCAGCATGTAGTCGCTCATGTGTGCCAGGCTGCCCAGGGGTAAGGACAAGCTGTCCTCTGTGGGAGGCGTATCGTCATCGTCCTGCCTTTCCCCCCAGCCACGCACCAGTGATGGACCCGAGCTGCGTTGGGTGCCACCCCGCTGTGACCATGCTTCATCCTCATCCTCCTCCACCTCCTCCTCATCCTCGTCCTCCTCGTCCTCCAGTAGTGGGCCCTGGCTGGCCACATTTGTACCTGGCCTCTGCTGTTGCAAAAAACCTCCCTCTGAGTCACTTCGAAGAGACTGGCCTGAAAGTGCTAAAAATGACCCCTCTTCCTCATCCTCCTCCTCCTCCTCCTGGGCCACCTCCTGTTCCATCATCGCCCTAAGTGTTTTCTCAAGGAGACATAGAAGTGGTATTGTAACGCTGATAACGGTGTCATTGCCACTGGCCATGTTGGTGGAGTACTCGAAACAGCGCAACAGGGCACACAGGTCTCGCATGGAGGCCCAGTCATTGGTGGTGAAGTGGTGCTGTTCTGTAGTGCGACTGACCCGTGCGTGCTGCAGCTGAAACTCCACTATGGCCTGCTGCTGCTCGCACAGTCTGTCCAGCATGTGCAAGGTGGAGTTCCACCTGGTGGGCACGTCGCATATGAGGCGGTGAGCGGGAAGGCCGAAGTTACGCTGTAGCGCAGACAGGCGAGCAGCGGCAGGATGTGAACGCCGGAAGCGCGAACAGACGGCCCGCACTTTATGCAGCAGCTCTGACATGTCGGGGTAGTTGTGAATGAACTTCTGCACCACCAAATTCAGCACATGCGCCAAGCAAGGGATGTGCGTCAAATTGGCTAGTCCCAGAGCTGCAACGAGATTTCGCCCATTATCACACACCACCAGGCCGGGCTTGAGGCTCACCGGCAGCAACCACTCGTCGGTCTGTTGTTCAATACCCCGCCACAACTCCTGTGCGGTGTGGGGCCTGTCCCCCAAACATATGAGTTTCAGAATGGCCTGCTGACGTTTACCCCGGGCTGTGCTGAAGTTGGTGGTGAAGGTGTGTGGCTGACTGGATGAGCAGGTGGAAGAAGAGGAGGAGGAAGCCGAGAAGGAGGAGGTGGCAACAGGAGGCAAAGAATGTTGCCCTGCGATCCTTGGCGGCGGCAGGACGTGCGCCAAACAGCTCTCCGCCTGGGGCCCAGCTGCCACTACATTTACCCAGTGTGCAGTTAGGGAGATATAGCGTCCCTGGCCGTGCTTACTGGTCCACGTATCTGTGGTTAGGTGGACCTTGCTACAGATGGCGTTGCGCAGTGCACACTTGATTTTATCGGATACTTGGTTGTGCAGGGAAGGCACGGCTCTCTTGGAGAAGTAGTGCCGGCTGGGAACAACATACTGTGGGACAGCAAGCGACATGAGCTGTTTGAAGCTGTCTGTGTCCACCAGCCTAAATGACAGCATTTCATAGGCCAGTAGTTTAGAAATGCTGGCATTCAGGGCCAGGGATCGAGGGTGGCTAGGTGGGAATTTACGCTTTCTATCAAATGTTTGTGAGATGGAGAGCTGAACGCTGGCGTGTGACATGGTTGAGACGCTTGGTGACGGAGGTGGTGGTGGTGGTGTTGGTGGTACATCCCCTGTTTGCTGGGCGGCAGGTGCCAACGTTCCTCCAGAGGCGGAGGAAGAGGCCGAGGCGGCAGCAGCAGAATAGGCCGAGGCGGCAGCAGCAGAAGAGGTAGCAGGGGGAGCCTGAGTGACTTCCTTGGTTTTAAGGTGTTTACTCCACTGCAGTTCATGCTTTGCATGCAGGTGCCTGGTCATGCAGGTTGTGCTCAGGTTCAGAACGTTAATGCCTCGCTTCAGGCTCTGATGGCACAGCGTGCAAACCACTCGGGTCTTGTCGTCAGCACATTGTTTGAAGAAGTGCCATGCCAGGGAACTCCTTGAAGCTGCCTTTGGGGTGCTCGGTCCCAGATGGCGGCGGTCAGTAGCAGGCGGAGTCTCTTGGCGGCGGGTGTTCTGCTTTTGCCCACTGCTCCCTCTTTTGCTACGCTGTTGGCTCGGTCTCACCACTGCCTCTTCCTCCGAACTGTGAAAGTCAGTGGCACGACCTTCATTCCATGTGGGGTCTAGGACCTCATCGTCCCCTGCATCGTCTTCCACCCAGTCTTGATCCCTGACCTCCTGTTCAGTCTGCACACTGCAGAAAGACACAGCAGTTGGCACCTGTGTTTCGTCATCATCAGAGACATGCTGAGGTGGTATTCCCATGTCCTCATCATCAGGAAACATAAGTGGTTGTGCGTCAGTGCATTCTATGTCTTTCACCGCTGGGGAAGGGCTAGGTGGATGCCCTTGGGAAACCCTGCCAGCGGAGTCTTCAAACAGCATAAGAGACTGCTGCATAACTTGAGGCTGAGACAGTTTCCCTGGTATGCATGGGGGTGATGTGACAGACTGATGGGGTTGGTTTTCAGGCGCCATCTGTGCGCTTTCTGCAGAAGACTGGGTGGGAGATAATGTGAACGTGCTGGATCCACTGTCGGCCACCCAATTGACTAATGCCTGTACCTGCTCAGGCCTTACCATCCTTAGAACGGCATTGGGCCCCACCATATATCGCTGTAAATTCTGGCGGCTACTGGGACCTGAGGTAGTTGGTACACTAGGACGTGTGGATGTGGCAGAACGGCCACGTCCTCTCCCAGCACCAGAGGGTCCACTAACACCACCACGACCATGTCCACGTCCGCGTCCCTTACTAGATGTTTTTCTC
Source organism: Bufo gargarizans (assembly GCF_014858855.1). Taxonomy (NCBI): domain Eukaryota; kingdom Metazoa; phylum Chordata; class Amphibia; order Anura; family Bufonidae; genus Bufo; species Bufo gargarizans. The sequence continues at coordinate 61,037,655 of NC_058087.1, forward strand.
ATTGTTATGGTTCACCACAACAACAAATATATTATTTGGCCCAATGTATTGTATTCAAATTCAGCGGGATATAAATTTGAGGCCTAGTATTTAGGCGCTGGGTGACCGGTATGGACTTAGTGACAGAATTAGACTTGGAAATGCACAGAAGCGTGTGTGTGAAGTTATTCTGAATGACCCAATGTGCACCTTGAATATTATATACCCTTTTTGGGATAGATTTCAAATAGCTCTGATATAGCAGAAACCACTAAATTATGAAATTGCTAAATTGGGAATTGTACTTCAACCCAGAACAAAAAATGTGCTTTGACGGACACTAAATATCTTGCCCAGCAACAACAGTACAGCGGTGGGTAACGAGAGATTTAGAGGGATTTAAATTTGAGGCCTAGTATTTAGGCGCTGGGTGACAGGTATGGGTTTAGTGACAGAATTAGACTTGGAAATACACAGTAGCGGGTGTGTGTGAAGTTATTCTGAATGACCCAATGTGCACCTTCAATATTATATACCCTTTTTGGGATAGATTTCAAATAGCTCTGATATAGCAGGAACCACTAAATTATGAAATTGCTAAATTGGGAATTGTACTTCAACCCAGAACAAAAAATGTGCTTTGACGGACACTAAATATCTTGCCCAGCAACAACAGTACAGCGGTAACGAGAGATTTAGCGGGATATAAATTTGAGGCCTAGTATTTAGGCGCTGGGTCACCGGTATGGATTTAGTGACAGAATTAGACTTGGAAATGCACAGAAGCGTGTGTGTGAAGTTATTCTGAATGACCCTATGTGCACCTTCAATATTATATACCCTTTTAGGGATAGATTTCAAATAGCTCTGATATAGCAGAAACCACTAAATTATGAAATTGCTAAATTGGGAATTGTACTTCAACCCAGAACAAAAAATGTGCTTTGACGGACACTAAATATCTTGCCCAGCAACAACAGTACAGCGGTGGGTAACGAGAGATTTAGAGGGATTTAAATTTGAGGCCTAGTATTTAGGCGCTGGGTCACCGGTATGGATTTAGTGACAGAATTAGACTTGGAAATGCACAGAAGCGTGTGTGTGAAGTTATTCTGAATGACCCTATGTGCACCTTCAATATTATATACCCTTTTAGGGATAGATTTCAAATAGCTCTGATATAGCAGAAACCACTAAATTATGAAATTGCTAAATTGGGAATTGTACTTCAACCCAGAACAAAAATGTGCTTTGACGGACACTAAATATCTTGCCCAGCAACAACAGTACAGCGGTGGGTAACGAGAGATTTAGAGGGATTTAAATTTGAGGCCTAGTATTTAGGCGCTGGGTCACCGGTATGGATTTAGTGACAGAATTAGACTTGGAAATGCACAGAAGCGTGTGTGTGAAGTTATTCTGAATGACCCTATGTGCACCTTCAATATTATATACCCTTTTAGGGATAGATTTCAAATAGCTCTGATATAGCAGAAACCACTAAATTATGAAATTGCTAAATTGGGAATTGTACTTCAACCCAGAACAAAAAATGTGCTTTGACGGACACTAAATATCTTGCCCAGCAACAACAGTACAGCGGTGGGTAACGAGAGATTTAGAGGGATTTAAATTTGAGGCCTAGTATTTAGGCGCTGGGTCACCGGTATGGATTTAGTGACAGAATTAGACTTGGAAATGCACAGAAGCGTGTGTGTGAAGTTATTCTGAATGACCCAATGTGCACCTTCAATATTATATACCCTTTTAGGGATAGATTTCAAATAGCTCTGATATAGCAGAAACCACTAAATTATGAAATTGCTAAATTGGGAATTGTACTTCAACCCAGAACAAAAAATGTGCTTTGACGGACACTAAATATCTTGCCCAGCAACAACAGTACAGCGGTAACGAGAGATTTAGAGGGATTTAAATTTGAGGCCTAGTATTTAGGCGCTGGGTGACAGGTATGGGTTTAGTGACAGAATTAGACTTGGAAATACACAGTAGCGGGTGTGTGTGAAGTTATTCTGAATGACCCTATGTGCACCTTCAATATTATATACCCTTTTAGGGATAGATTTCAAATAGCTCTGATATAGCAGAAACCACTAAATTATGAAATTGCTAAATTGGGAATTGTACTTCAACCCAGAACAAAAAATGTGCTTTGACGGACACTAAATATCTTGCCCAGCAACAACAGTACAGCGGTAACGAGAGATTTAGAGGGATTTAAATTTGAGGCCTAGTATTTAGGCGCTGGGTGACAGGTATGGGTTTAGTGACAGAATTAGACTTGGAATTACACAGTAGCGGTGTGTGTGAAGTTATTCTGAATGACCCTATGTGCACCTTCAATATTATATACCCTTTTAGGGATAGATTTCAAATAGCTCTGATATAGCAGAAACCACTAAATTATGAAATTGCTAAATTGGGAATTGTACTTCAACCCAGAACAAAAAATGTGCTTTGACGGACACTAAATATCTTGCCCAGCAACAACAGTACAGCGGTAACGAGAGATTTAGAGGGATTTAAATTTGAGGCCTAGTATTTAGGCGCTGGGTGACAGGTATGGGTTTAGTGACAGAATTAGACTTGGAATTACACAGTAGCGGGTGTGTGTGAAGTTATTCTGAATGACCCTATGTGCACCTTCAATATTATATACCCTTTTAGGGATAGATTTCAAATAGCTCTGATATAGCAGAAACCACTAAATTATGAAATTGCTAAATTGGGAATTGTACTTCAACCCAGAACAAAAAATGTGCTTTGACGGACACTAAATATCTTGCCCAGCAACAACAGTACAGCGGTGGGTAACGAGAGATTTAGAGGGATTTAAATTTGAGGCCTAGTATTTAGGCGCTGGGTCACCGGTATGGATTTAGTGACAGAATTAGACTTGGAAATGCACAGAAGCGTGTGTGTGAAGTTATTCTGAATGACCCAATGTGCACCTTCAATATTATATACCCTTTTAGGGATAGATTTCAAATAGCTCTGATATAGCAGAAACCACTAAATTATGAAATTGCTAAATTGGGAATTGTACTTCAACCCAGAACAAAAAATGTGCTTTGACGGACACTAAATATCTTGCCCAGCAACAACAGTACAGCGGTGGGTAACGAGAGATTTAGAGGGATTTAAATTTGAGGCCTAGTATTTAGGCGCTGGGTGACAGGTATGGGTTTAGTGACAGAATTAGACTTGGAAATACACAGTAGCGGGTGTGTGTGAAGTTATTCTGAATGACCCAATGTGCACCTTCAATATTATATACCCTTTTTGGGATAGATTTCAAATAGCTCTGATATAGCAGGAACCACTAAATTATGAAATTGCTAAATTGGGAATTGTAATTCAACCCAGAACAAAAAATGTGCTTTGACGGACACTAAATATCTTGCCCAGCAACAACAGTACAGCGGTAACGAGAGATTTAGCGGGATATAAATTTGAGGCCTAGTATTTAGGCGCTGGGTCACCGGTATGGATTTAGTGACAGAATTAGACTTGGAAATGCACAGAAGCGTGTGTGTGAAGTTATTCTGAATGACCCTATGTGCACCTTCAATATTATATACCCTTTTAGGGATAGATTTCAAATAGCTCTGATATAGCAGAAACCACTAAATTATGAAATTGCTAAATTGGGAATTGTACTTCAACCCAGAACAAAAAATGTGCTTTGACGGACACTAAATATCTTGCCCAGCAACAACAGTACAGCGGTGGGTAACGAGAGATTTAGAGGGATTTAAATTTGAGGCCTAGTATTTAGGCGCTGGGTGACAGGTATGGGTTTAGTGACAGAATTAGACTTGGAAATACACAGTAGCGGGTGTGTGTGAAGTTATTCTGAATGACCCAATGTGCACCTTCAATATTATATACCCTTTTTGGGATAGATTTCAAATAGCTCTGATATAGCAGGAACCACTAAATTATGAAATTGCTAAATTGGGAATTGTATTTCAACCCAGAACAAGAAATGTGCTTGAACGGACACTAAATAACTCGCCCAGCTACAGCACTAGGGACAGATTTAGCTGGATATAAATTTGAGGCCTAGTATTTAGGCGCTGGGTGACCGGTATGGATTTAGTGACAGAATTAGACTGGGATATGGCCAAAAAATAAACAGACTATTGCTGGTTAAATGCACTTGGTGTGACAGCTTCACCCTGATGTAGGCTTTAGCCAAAAAACAACCACACCATTGAGGGTTAAATGCACTTGGTGACAGGCGCAGCTTGCCCCTGATTTTGTATATGGCCAAAAAATGAACAGACTATTGCTGGTTAAATGCACTTGGTGTGACAGCTTCACCCTGATGTAGGCTTTAGCCAAAAAACAACCACACCATTGAGGGTTAAATGCACTTGGTGACAGGCGCAGCTTGCCCCTGATTTTGTATATGGCCAAAAAATGAACAGACTATTGCTGGTTAAATGCACTTGGTGTCACAGCTTCACCCTGATGTAGGCTTTAGCCAAAAAACAACCACACCATTGAGGGTTAAATGCACTTGGTGACAGGCGCAGCTTGCCCCTGATTTTGTATATGGCCAAAAAATGAACAGACTATTGCTGGTTAAATGCACTTGGTGTCACAGCTTCACCCTGATGTAGGCTTTAGCCAAAAAACAACCACACCATTGAGGGTTAAATGCACTTGGTCGCAGCTTGTGCTGGCGCACCACAAGACACAAAATGGCCGCCGATCACCCCAGAAAAATGAGACTGACAAACGGTCTGTGCAGCCTAAAAACAGTGAGCAATTGAGGATCAGCAGCTCAATGATCCACAGCTGCAGATCGATCAGTTAATCAAGTCCTTTGGAGGAGTTAATCTGCCTAATCTCGCCCTACTGTCGCAGCCGCAACCTCTCCCTACGCTAATCAGAGCAGAGTGACGGGCGGCGCTATGTGACTCCAGCTTAAATAGAGGCTGGGTCACATGGTGCTCTGGCCAATCACAGCCATGCCAATAGTAGGCATGGCTGTGATGGCCTCTTGGGGCAAGTAGTATGACGCTTGTTGATTGGCTGCTTTGCAGCCTTTCAAAAAGCGCCAAGAAAGCGTCACAAAAGCGCCAAGAAAGCGACGAACACCGAACCCGAACCCGGACTTTTACGAAAATGTCCGGGTTCGGGTCCGTGTCACGGACACCCCAAAATTCGGTACGAACCCGAACTATACAGTTCGAGTTCGCTCATCCCTAGTCCCAAATAAATTCGAATTGTGTGGATTTTTTTTTTTTTTACATAAACAGCCTGAAACTCAGTTTCTTGTTAATGCACATGCAGCTTACTTTAACACACAAGGTATAACAGCAATCACATATACTGATTTAATTACATTTAACAATGCAAAAAAAAATTATTATAAATTCCAACGATGTGGAAACTGAAGATACGTAAATGGACGATTGAGGCGTGATGCTCAATTTCTACTTAACACACACTTAAATGGCTGCCACACCGTGGGTATTGGTGCAGTGTGTATAATCTATATGCAGTACATCTATATACACACACCCACACACACACAATACCCCAGATAGGGGGCACTACAAATTAACAACATGTCATTGTTTTTTACGGCTAGCTTTCCATGTTCCTATTTAATAAATGTTCTCCTTACCAGACATTGCATTTGATGCTATGCGTTTGGTTTTGAGCAGGTGGGGGAAGTGTCTTATAGGATGACAAATACTGGTATACGCTATATATGGTATATTCTATAAGTATATATAGTATGACACCATGCCTTGGAGCCTGAGGTCACGGCATTCCTCCTGCACCTCCAGAGAAGCTTTTCAGTTACATAGTCTTTACTGCCCCCTTCCTGTTAAGGTACCTTATTTTTACTAAGAGACAACAAAACCCCACCACGCACTACAGCAGATATTGAAGACTATTGGTTGGTTACTTCTGCTAGAGCAGTCAACGTTTGGACTGTCAAGATAGGTGGTTAAGGGGAAAGCAGAGGATCCCATGCATAGCTGCATTAGTAGTAGTGATTATTGCACTTGTAGCCCCACAGTGGTGGCTGTAGGGGCAGTGGAAGTGACAGTGCAAATACAGAGAAGGGAATCTGGAGGGGGCCCAAGGAGCTCATAATTACACATCAGTCTGAGAAAAGTGGTGTGGAGGGAGAGTACTCTGACGGGGATTGTATTTTTTGGGAACTGGTGATGCCGCTGTAGGTGCAGCAGGCCCAAAACGTGCCAGAGCTAAGCCATGCTTGGCTCTGTGCGGAGTGTGCAAGTATCTTCCATCTGGCAGTTTTTCTCCATGCTGTTGGAAGACAACAGCTTTGCCCTGTGCAAGATCTGCTAGAGTACAATAAACAGTGGGTAGTCAAATACAAACATAGGCACCACAGCTCTATTGGACCATATGAAGCAGCATCACCCAATCCAGTGAGCAAACAGAGGTGTCTGTCAGCTAGCGCAACAAAAGTTTCTTCCTACTGGTCTGCTTTGCATTTTTAATATTCTAAAATAAGTATATAGCAAATAGTAAAAAAAAAACAAATGTAGAACAATTTAACTAATAGTGCTATAATCAATTTTTTTTATAGTTTTCTTTAATTTTTTTCCAATCAGGACTTCAGATGAGAAAAAAAAAAACAACTATTAGACAAAGATTATAGCACTATATTAGCTCAACTGCTCTATATTAGTTTTTTCAAACATTCTTATGGCTATATATTCTTCATAAAATATATATATATATATATATATATATATATATATATATATATATATATATATATATATATATATATATATATACACACACACACATACATATATAAAATTATCTGTACAGTTGTTCCACTTTGGCATACTCCTCCCTGAAAAAGAGTCCCCATCACCTTGGGAATGCCTGGGGGTTAGAATATACCATCGGATTTAAGTTTTAGCAATCTCATTAATTCTCATTACGAAGAAAATTCGCAATCAACACTACTTCTAAAGTCAAAGATATTGCAGCCATCTCATAGGCCCACAAGCTAGAAGCAGGGAGGGATCATGTGTACTGAATTCTAGAAATATTCGAAATTACGAATATATATAACTATATTCTAAATATTTGCAAATTCTAAGTGTAGATATTAAAGATAAAAATTCGCAATTCGAATATTCGTGATAAACACTAGTGAGGATGTGGAAACCTTATGAGTGGAAGCTCAAAGGGATAAAAACTAAAAAAAAAAAATACTGTTTAATCTATAGACCCCGTAACATCACAGAAGAGGCAGAAATGCAACTGTATAACCAAATAGAGCGGGCGGCACAGTGGTCATAATGGGAGATTTTAACTTCCCAGATATTGACTGGGGCCATGGTTCTGCCTCAACCGCAAAGGGGAGAAAATTCTTCAACTTGCTGCACGACCACTTGATGGGCCAGTTTGTAGAAGCTCCCAATAGGGGCGATGCTCTGTTGGATCTTGTGATTTCTAATGATGCAGAGCTTGTTGTTAATGTTACTGTTTGAGAAACACTAGGCAATAGTGACCACAATATAATTCTGTTCCCCCTAAACTATAAAAAGCAAACTGTCAGGCACAGCAAAGACACTGCATTTTAAAAAGGATAATTTCCCTGGGTTGACAGCAGCATTTCAGGGCATAGACTGGGAGCAGCTACTGTCACATAATATTGAGGATAAATGGGAGAGCTTAACCCCTTAGGGATGCATGACGTACTGGTACGGCATGTTTCCTGAGTCCTTAAGGACCCATGACGTACCGGTACGTCATGAGTTTAAAATAAGATTGCAGCGCTGCGGGGGTTAATCCGAACAGGATGCCGACTGAAATCATTCAGCCGGCATCCTGTCAAACTTTAAAATGCCCCAATTAAAGTTTTATTCACCCCCCCTGCATCCCTGAATGATTTCATGGCGGTGGGAGGTGCAAGGGAGGGTTGCGGGCAGTCCAATCCCCCGCCCGCCTCCCCTTGAATAATCGCTGGTTGCCAGTGGTATACCAGGGTGTCAGCACATTTCTGACACCCTGGGATAAACGGCTGACATCTGTGATGCGATGTCAGCCGTTTAACCCTTTCCATACCACGGTCCGTACGGACTGCGGTATGGAAAAGGTTAACAGTAACAGGGTGCTCCCTCCCTCTCCCATCGGGGGGCTGCTGTGTGGAGAGGAAGAGAGCCCCCAGACAGCCCCCGTCCTTACCCTTCCCCATCTGCGAAGTTGTGGCCACAACTTAGCAGACGGGGAAGGTTCCCATGGCAACAGGACGCCTTCTCTGGCATCCTGCTGTCCGTGGTGCTGAACAGATCTGTGCTAAAGGCATAGATCTGTTCAGACAAAGTGTGAATGAAATACAGTGCAGTTCACTATATAGTGTACTGTACTGTATTATACAGACATCAGACCCACTGAATCTTCAAGAACCAAGTGGGTCTGGGTCAAAAAAAAAAAAGAAGCAAAAAGTGAAACAAAAAAAAGTAAAAATCAAAAAACACATTTACCACTGATTAAAAATGAAAAAATAAAATTCCCTACACGTTTGGTATCGCCGCGTCCATAACGACCTGATCTATGAAACGGTCATATTACTTTCCCCGCACGGTGAATGCCATAAAAATAAAAAAACTGAGGAAATTGAAATTTTGCCCACCTTACTTCCCAAAAAAGGCAATAAAAGTGATTAAAAAAAAGCTGCATGTAGTACCAGTCATCTCATCCCGCAAAAATCATACCCTACCCAAGATAATCGCCCAAAAACTGAAAAAACTATGGCTCTTAGACTATGGAATCCCTAAAACATGTCGTGTAGTTTTGTGTAAAACTTAAATAACTTAAATATATACATATTAGGTATCGCCGCGTCCGTATCGACCGGCTCTATAAAACTATCACATGACCTAACCCCTCAGGTGACCACCGTAAAAAAATTAAAATGGTGTAAAAAAAAAGCCATTTTTTGTCATCTTACGTCACAAAAAGTGTAATAGCAAGTGATCAAAAAGTCATATGCACCGCAAAATAGTGCCAATCAAACCATCATCTCATCCCACAAAAAATGAGACCCTACTTAAGATAATCACCCAAAACCAGAAAAAACTATGGCTCTTAGACTATGGAGACACTAAAACATTATTTTTGTTTTAAAAATGAAATCATTGTGTAAAACTTACATAAATAAAAAAAAAAGTATACATATTAGGTATCGCCGCGTCCGTGACAACCTGCTCTATAAAATTACCACATGATCTAACCTGTCAGATGAATGTTGTAAATAAAAAAAAAAGTGCCAAAAAGCCATTTCTTGTTACCTTGCCGCACAAAAAGTGTAATCTAGAGCAACCAGAAATCATATGTACCCTAAACTAGTACGAACAAAACTGCCACCCTATCCCATAGTTTCTAAAATGGGGTTACTTTTTTGGAGTTTCTACTCTAGGGGTACATCAGGGGTGCTTCAAATGGGACATGGTGTAAAAAAAAAAAAAAAAAAAAAAAAAAAAAAAACAGTCCAGCAAAATCTGCCTTCAAAACAGTATAGTATGCCTTTCCTTCTGCGCCCTGCCGTGTGCCCGTACAGCAGTTTACGACCACATATGGGGTGTTTCTGTAAACTACAGAATCAGGGCCATAAATGATGAGTTTTGTTAGGCTGTTAACCCTTGCTTTGTAACTGGAAAAATAATTAAAATTGAAAATCTGCCAAAAAAAGTGAAATTTTGAAATTGTATCTTTATTTTCCATTAAATCTTGTGCAACACCTAAAGGGTTAACAAAGTTTGTAAAATCAGTTTTGAATACCTTAAGGGGTGTAGTTTCTTAGATGGGGTCACTTTTATGGAGTTTCTACTCTAGGGGTGCATCAGGGGGGCTTCAAATGGGACAAGGTGTCAAAACCAGTCCTGCAAAATCTGGCTTCCAAAAACCAAACGGCGCACCTTTCCCTCTACGCCCTACTGTGTGGCCATACAGTAGTTTACAGCCACATATTGGGTGTTTCTGTAAATGGCAGAGTCAGGGCAATAAAGATAGTCTTGTTTGGCTGTTAACCCTTGCTTTGTTAGTGGAAAAAAATGGGTTAAAATGGAAAATTAGGAACTTATTAAATTTCATTACCATTTGCCAATAACTCTTGTGCAACACCTAAAGGATTAACAAAGTTTGTAAAATCAGTTTTGAATACCTTGAGAGGTGTAGTTTATAGAATGGGGTCAGTTTTGGGCAGTTTCTATTATGTTAAGCCTTGCAAAGTGACTTCAGACCTGTAGTGGTCCCTAAAAATTGGGTTTTTGTAAATTTCTGAAAACTTTCAAGATTTGCTTCTAAACTTCTAAGCCTTGTAACATCCCCAAAAAATTAAATATTATTCCCAAAATAATTCGGACATGAAGTAGACATATGGGGAATGTAAAGTCATCACAATTTTTGGGGGTATTACTATGCATTACAGAAATATAGAAACTGAAACTTTGAAATTTGCCAATTTTTTTTAGAATTTTTGGTAAATTAGGTATTTTTTAATGCAAAAAAATATTTTTTTTTTTACTTCATTTTATCAGTGTCATGAAGTACAATATGTTACAAAAAAAAAATAAAAAATCTCAGAATGGCCTGGATAAGTCAAAGTGTTTTAAAGTTATCAGCACTTAAAGTGACACTGGTCAGATTTGCAAAAAATTGCCAAGTCCTTAAGATGAAATAGTCCTTAAGGGGTTAAAATCCACATTAATTGCACAATTTTAAGTATAATCGGCTAAAATTAAACCCCCCATGGCTTACAGCTACTGTAAAAAGGGCAATAAAAGACAAAAAGAGTAGCATTTGAAGATTACAAAGGGCTTAAAAATCTGCAAAGGAGATAAAATTTGCAAAGATACAAAACGAACTGCAGGAAGCAAAAGAAAGCACAACAAACCCTAAAACGTTTTTTAAATATATAAATGCTAAATAACCTAGGTCTGAGCAGGTAGGTCTCCTAAATAATGGTAAGGGGGGGGGGGGGGGTAAGTCACTGAAGATAAGGAAAAGGCAGAGTTCCTAAATAGGTTTTTTTAGCTATTTTTTTATACTTAATTGGCTAACTGTAGATATGGTCCAAGAGAAGTTAAATGGGGTAAATGTGAACAAGGCTCCAGATGGATTACACCCAAGAGTGCTTAAAGAGCTCAGTTCAGTCATTGCTGTGCCCCTGTTTATAATTTTTAAAGATTCTCTAGGTACTGGTACAGTGCCAAATGATTGGCGCAAGGCAAACGTGGTGCCCATATTCAAAAAAGGATCAAGGTCCTCCACAGGCAATTATTAGCCTATAGCCTTAGAAAGTATAGTTTGTATTTGGATTGAAAACTGGCTAAAGGACTTCCTTTTCCGGCGCGGCCATGTGAAGTAGCAGCGCTCGGAGCTCCCCCTTGCTGCTGACTCGGATCATTTTGTGGCATGGGGAAACGACAGATACCCCCGAGGGACGCAAGACAAATATCGCTTACTCCTGGCTGTCGATGGACCACTACCTCCTACGGAGTGGTCAGAAATCTACAAGTACGCACCAGACAGCCTCTCAGTGCGCAGCCAAAATGGCGGACAGCCAGAAGCTGCTATTTCAAGAGGAGAGCTCTCAGAATTCCCAGAGCACAGTGACTGATGGGGAGCTCTGACCCTCTAGATTACAAAAAGCTGGTCATAGAAGTGGCGCTGCGCATTATGCAGGACATCCAAAAGACATTGGAGACCACAATAGTGGCCTCTTTAATTCTCTAAGAGAGGAGGTCAGCCAGACCAGTCTTCAAGTAGGAAACTTAGAAAGGGAGCTGCGCTCTCCAGCAACAAGTTGGGGTCTCTGACTTAATTATTCAATCGCAACAGCATGCCCTGGATTACTTACGTTACAAGGTTGAGGACCTAGAAAATAGGTCCCATCGCAATAACCTGAGGGTAGTGGGATTACCTGAATCCAAACAACCAGAGCTCATAGATTTATGTGAACGGGAACTGCCAGAAGCCCTGGGTCTAAACTTCTTCTGCAGGGTGGAACGCGCCCACAGGATAGGCTCAGACAAAGTCTTGACCAAGGACAACACTGCAACATCTCCTCCAGAGCAGCATGTGACCCAGGCTCTATATAAGCTTGAGTCACATAGCGCTGCACGTCACTCTGCTGTTACAAGTGTAGGGAGAGGATGCTGCTGGAGATGCGATTTCAGGGAGAGCATAGGAGAGAATCTAACTCAGCGATCTACATATAAATAGTTGTGTGGGTGCAGGGCACAATCGTTTTACACTGCCCTAAACCCATTGACCAAAAAATAAAAAATAAAAATAAACTTCTAATTCTGTTAGCTAGGTGGCGGCGGCCGCCATTTTATGCAAGCTCAGTGCACCAGCACTGCATCTGAGCTTTTCGGACACTGCAAATCTACAACATCTAGATTAGTCAGTGTGCAATTTAAGCTAGAAATACACCCATCATTTTCTGGGGTTTTAAAAACCACACTTTTTTGACAAAAAAAACCACTATTTTCAGGCCTTGCAGCATCAGCACGTGTGAAATTATAGGCTTATATACTGCTGTCAAATTCAGTTGTTCAAACAAACACTCATTTGGGCAGAAAAAAAAAAATTAGTTGGCAGCCTTTGATGCAGATATCATTGTGAGATACACCCTTAAATTTAGGTTAGATTCAGAGATTTGAAATACCGCCATTTGGTGCACCAATATTGAATCCAGGCCTACACTGGTTCAGACCGTGTGAGATACACCCTCTACATACAGGGGTTTGATTCACGCATTTGAAATACAGGCATTTTGGGCAAATAAATATTTAATTCAGGCCTACACTGGTTCAAGCCATGTGAGACACCCTTTACATACTGTCGTTCTATTCTGCTATTAAACACCCATTTAGGGCAAGATTCTAAATTTGAAAAATATGAGGAGAGCGTCAAATAAGGGACCCAGGTCGTGGTGCTGCTGGTGGAGCTCCCGTTGCAGGGAGAGGACGTGGTCGATCTGTGCCAGCTACACGCACAAGTGAAACCCCTTCCTCAGGTGCGAGTAGACGACAAAACCTGCAGCGGTATTTGGTCGGGCATAATGCGGCTATACGAATGGTGAGGCCTGGACACATGCGATAGTAGATTGGGTTGCCGACAGTGGATCCAGTTCCTTCACATTGTCTCCCAACCGGTCTCCTGCTAAAAGATGACAGTTGGCACCTGCAGCCGATGTCCATCAGTCTTTCACCTCACCCCCTTGAAAATCAGCTAAGCAGTCTGAGCCCCAAGTCATGCAGTAGTCTCTTCTGCTTTTTGATGACTGTTAGCAGGGTTTCCCAGGGCCATCCACCTAACCATGCCTCAGAAGTGGAAGAGATTGAGTGCACCGATGCCCAACCACTTATCTTTCAAGATGAGTACATGGGAGGACGACGACGAAACACGTGTCAACTGCTGGGGATTTCGAAACTGTACAGACCGACAAGGAAGGCAGGGGTGAAGACTGGGTGAAAGATGTGGAGGACGATGGGGTCCTCAACCCCACATGGAATCAAGGTCATGCGAGTGACCTCTGTAGTTCAGAGGAAGAGGCGGTGGTCGCACAGAGCCACGAGCACAGCAGAAGAGGGAGCAGGGTGCAAAAGCGCAGCAGCCATCCTCTAGACAGTATGCCTGCTACTGCCCACCGCAGCAAGGGACAGAGCACACCAAAGCCAGCTCCAAGGAGTTCCCTGGTGTGGCAGTTCTTCAGACAATGTGCTGATGACAAGACACGAGTGGTTTGCACGCTGTGCAATCAGAGCCTGAAGCGAGGCATAAACGTTCTCAACCTGAGCACAACCTGCATGACCAGGCATTTACGTGCAAAGCACGAGCTGCAGTGGAGTAGACACCTCAAAAACCAAGAAAGGTCTCCGGCTCCTCCTGCTTCCTCTTCTGCTGCAGTCCCAGCCTCTTCATCCATCTCTGGAGTGACAGAGCCACCTGCCAACCCACAAACAGGATCTGCCAGCAACACTAACACCTGGGTCACCAAGCATGTCCACAATGTCCCATGGAAGCGTTCAGCTCTCCAGCTCCCAAAAGCTCTCCATCTCCATCAAGACCTCTCTTCCGGGTGTAGGGCTGAAGTTATCGGCGCAGGCGTCCTTCTCTCAGAGCGCCTGCGCCGAATGACGACCGGTATGGCGCAGGCGCAGGATTTGAGGCTGCAGGCAGGGCCAGCAAGAGGAGGAGAGCGCTAGCGGGCCCCGTCAGTCAAGTGGAGAAGGGGGCGTTTTTTCAAACAGAGGAAGCGGAGGTTACCATCAAGTCCGCCCAACTTGCTGGTAGTGAAGAAATTTACATATGATAATGGTATGTTTTTTACTGTAATCACTGCACAGCCCGAGGTAAGAGGGGCATATATGGAATCTGCTTACATTAACGAATATAATAAGTCAAAAACTGAACATTGGGGGGTTGGGGGGGTGACAGAAGCCTTTTAAGCTCCCATCCTTGACAGCTGAACAGCAGGGGATCCTAAACACGGAAATATCTGCTGAGGAGATTCTGTACACTATAAGATCGTTACATAATGGGAAAGCGCCAGGCGCTGATGGGTTTTCAGGAGAGTTCTATAAGGTGTTGCAAGAAAATCTTGCACCTACCCTAGTTGAATACTTTAATCACCTCTTGCGTATGGGTAATTTTCCTGCCCATGTCAATGTGGCCTACATTAAATGGATATTGAAGCCTAATAAGGATCCGTAGGACCCGGGTTCCTATCGTCCGATCTCACTCATCAATCAGGATCTTAAACTTTTAACCAAGATTTTGTCTGATAGACTGAGCATCCTGATGCCCACCTTGATAGGTCCCTCGCAAGTAGGTTTTATAAAAGGTTGTTCGGGGGTGGCCAACATTAGAAAAGGTCCACACAAAAGAGTCACAGGTGGCACTACTGATTTGTTAACGTGCTAGCGCAAGCCTCTCGATACTTCCAACATGAACCAATACGGTGGTGCACTATCCAAAGAAGACTTAGGGGTGCTAGCTCACCTGCGTAGGAGGGCACCGGGCAATGTACAGGGTGGAGGAGTCCTGGTCGACAACGGAGAGGTAGATGGTAGTAGAGTATCAAGCAAGAGAGTAGTCGGGGACAATTCAAAGGTCCGCAGCAGTCGAGTTGGTAGTAGTAGCAGCAACAGAGGAACAGCGGTAGATGCAGCAGGATCAAGGGAAAGTGTTCTCAACATGTGGTTTCAGGAGAGAGCAGTGGAAAACCAGGTGCACTCAGATGGAGTCAGGAAGGTCGAGTCAGAAGGCGACTTTGTTGATTCGAGCCGTGATCCGGAAAGGACCGATGTATTTTTGGCCCATCTTCCGGGAGGGAACCTTTGAGCTTAGGTTTCTGGTGGAGAGCCACACCTTGTCTCCTACTTGGAATTCCGGAGCGGGTTTACAGCGTTTATCCGCTGCCTGCTTGAAGCAGCTCTGGGCTCAATGTAGATTGTCCCAAATATTTTCCTGTTCCTGTTGTAGACTTGCAAGACGTTCGGCCACAGCTGGGACTGTGGTGGAAATGGGCAAGTGGGGGATGAAGGTTGGGTGTAGGCCAGTGTTGGCGTAGAACTGGCTGTATTGGGTAGAACTGTGCTCCGCATTGTTATAGGTGAACTCTGCCGTAGAGAGGTGGTCCAGCCAGTAGTCCTGCAGATGGGTGACGAAACAGCGCAAATACTGCTTGAGGATTTGATTCGTTCTCTTGGTCTGCCAATTGGATTGGGGGTCGAACGCAGAAGACAGGTTCACCTTGATCCCAAGGGCTTGACAGAAATTTCTCCAGAACCTGGAAGTGAACTGTATTCCCCCGATCCGAAACTACATCGTTTGGGGCCCATGGAGATTGAACCCCAGGGGCAGGAGGGAACCGGGAGTGGACATAGCAAGCCCACGGGGGAGGAGGGGAGGAGCGGGGGGGGGTCTTGTTGCAGGTGCACGAGGAGACAAACCTCTCGGTATCTTTTCTGTAAGTTGGCCACCAGAAGAAACAGGAGAGGAGCTCCTGGGTTCTTCTCATACCCAGATGGCCGGCCGGTTTGGAATCATGGTTGAGTTTAAGTACGTCAAGACGTGCAGATTCTGGTACGTACAACTGCTGATCCCGGTACAACCAGTAGCCACCCTTGAGAGTAAGGTTTACATCTCCAGGTGGGTAGGTGAGGAGGTGATCGTTCTCATACCCTTCCTTGAGGGAACCCAGGAGTTCCCTCAAGTAGGTGGCTCCTAGGATGCTTCTGTCGGGAAGGATACAGGCCGGAGCCTCATTGATCAGAGAGGGTTCAGAGAACATCCTTGAGAGCATCCGCTTTGCAGTTCTTCGACCCAGGGCGATCGGAGATAACAAAATTGAATCTGGAGAAAAACAGACTCCATCTGGCCTGTCTGGCAGTGAGTCTCTTAGCGCTGCGGATAAACTCTAGGTTCCGGTGGTCGGTGTATACAGAGATGGGATTGTGGGCCCCCTCCAGCAAGTGTCTCCACTCGGTGAAAGCGTCCTTGATTGCCAGCAGTTCCTTATTTCCGATGTCGTAATTCTGTTCAGCAGGGGACATCTGGCGGGAGAAGAAAGCGCAAGGGTGTAGGAGCATCTTTTCCCCTGAACGTTGAGACAGAATTGCGCCCACCGCAGCGTCGGAGGCGTCCACCTCGACCATAAATGGTAATTCAGGGTTTGGGTGGGCCAGGATAAGGGCAGAGGTGAAGAGGGACTTCAAATTAGCAAAGGCCTCCTGTGCCTCCGGGAGTCCACACGAAGGGGACAGTCTTTTTTGTTAGTTGAGTGATTGGGGCGATGATTTTCGAAAAGTTCCTGATGAACTTCTGATAAAAGTTTGCGAAACCTACAAACCTCTGGACCTCCTTTATGTTTGCCACTCATTCACTGCCTGGATCTTCCGGGGATCCATACTTAAGCCCTCCGGGGAAATATAGCTGAGGAATTGGGTGGAAATCTGTTCAAATTCCCACTTCTCCAGTTTAATATAGAGAGGCTGTTCACAGAGTTTCTGTAGCACCCTGCGGACATGCCCACAATGTTGTTCAAGGTCTTCTGAGAAAAACCAAAATATCATCCAGATGTGCTACCACAAATTGGTCAAGCATGTCCCTGAGGACGTCGTTGATAAAATGTTGGAAGGTAGCAGGGGCATTGCAGAGGCCGAAACTCATGACCAGATACTCGAAGTGACCGTAGCGGGTTCAGAAGGCGGCATTCCACTCGAACCCCCGGGTGAATTTCGGACCAGGTTGTAGGGTCCTCGGAGATCGAGCTTAGTGAAGACTTTTGCCGCCCGAAGTCTCGAGGAGTTCAGAAATCAGGGGGAGAGGGTACCGGTTCTTCACAGTAACGTTGTTGAGCTTTCGATAACCTATGCAAGGGCGTAGAGAAGAGTCTTTTCTCTACGAAGAAGAAAGGGGCCCCTGCAGGAGATGTGGAAGGTCGGATAAAACCTTTTTTTAGATTTTCCTCTAAGTACTCCTTCAGGGTCTTGAGTTCCGTCTCGGAGAGTGAGTATATACTGCCGAAGGGCATTTCAGCTCCAGGTAGCAGCTCAATCGGGCAGTCGTAAGGCCGATGCGGGGGCAGTTGGTCTGCATTTCTTTTGTCACAGACATCCTGGAACTCCCGATATTGAGGGGGTAAAAGCTCTTTGGTGGATAGTCTGAATATGGTAGGTTCTTCGGGTGGAGGAGGGACAGATTCACGTAAACAGTTCTGAGAACAAAAGCCTGAGCGGAACCGTATGCAGCAGGCGTCCCAGTCCACCGAGGGGTTGTGGGTGGCCAACCAAGGGATGCCTAGGATGACCCCCCCCCCCCCCTGTTGTGTCCTGTTGTAATTCCCGTAATTCAGTGACAGCGATGGTTCGGCGAGTCTTATTGGGGCACCTAATAGCGAAGTGCCCTGGCTCGTCACAGTAAAGGCAGAGGCCTGCAGCCAGTAGTCTCTCCTTTTCAGCAGCCGATAGTCTTGCGCAGTGCATCGACCTGCATCGGCTCGGTGGAGGGTTGGTGAGCCGGCTGAGTCATTGGAGTGAAAGGGTACACGGGCCTGTTATCCAAGGACCAGAGTCTCTCTCTCCTCCTTTCCACGAGTCTCCGGTCAATTCGGATGGCGCCGAAACTGGCGCCGATCAACTTTGACGGGAGAGGCATGCGGGTGTCTGACCGCGCCGCGTACGTCCAGTAGTTGACGCGGCAAGTGGATAATTTCCCTCTATTGGCTCTTGATTGCGCCTTAAAGTTGAGCCATTTCCTTTTGGGCAGTGGTGCCAAACTCCTGAAGTTCAGAGACTTGTTTGCGTGGGGTGGCCATCGTGGACTCCATTTTAGGGCTGGTTATTCTGTTAGGGGTGCTAGCTTACCTGCGTGGGAGGGCACCGGGCAGTGTACCGGGTGGAGTCCAGTAGCGGGAGACCGCAAGGAGAGAGGCAGGGTGGAGGCGTCCGGGTCGACAACGGAGAGGTAGACAGTAGTAGAGGATCAAGCAAGAGAGTAGTTGGGGACAATTCCGAGGTCGGCAGCAGTCGAGTTGGTAGTAGTAGCAACCAAGGAACAGTGGTAGATGCAGCAGGATCAAGTCCAGAAGAACAATTCCCAGCGGGGGTCTGGTGCAAGAGGCTGGGCTTATAAAGAGGAAGTAGCAGGTGCAAGGAATCACAGAGATTAACAAGGCAAGGCTGGAACAAGTTAGATCAAAGAGTTCAGTAGAAGGAAAAGTCCAGACGGGTTGGTAGTCTAGTGGCTAGAGCTTCTGCCTGGGACATAGGCCGGTCACGGGTTCGAATACCCACAGGTCTTGTGAATGTAGAATGAAGAACCAAAGGCAGCACTCAATGGTTCTTTTGCTTCTTTTATTAAAGACTAGGGATGAGCGAACCCGAACTGTATAGTTCGGGTTCGTACAGAATTTTGGGGTGTTCGTAACACGGACCCGAACATTTACATAAAAGTTCGGGTTCGGGGCTTTCTTGGCGCTTTTTGAAAGGCTGCAAAAGCAGCCAATCAACAAGCGTCATACTACTTGCCCCAAGAGGCCATCACAGCCATGCCTACTATTGGCATGGCTGTGATTAGCCAGTGCAGCATGTGACCCAGCCTCTATTTAAGCTGGAGTCTCGTAGCGCCGCATGTCACTCTGCTCTGATCAGTGTAGGGAGAGGATGCAGCTGCTGTTAGGGCGAGATTAGGCAGGGATTTACTCAGCAAAAACACTTAATGAGGTGATCAATCTACAGCTGTGAATCATTCAACTTCTGCTAGTTAATTGCTCCCTGTTTTTAGGCTGCCCAGAGCATTTTTCTGTCACTTTTCTGGGGTGATCGGCGGCCATTTTGTGTCTTGTGGTGCGCTAGCACAAGCTGCCACTAAGTCCATTTAACCATCAATAGTGTGTTTTTTTGCTATATCCTACATCAGGGGCTTGGCTGTGCTTGCTATTTTATTGAGGGGTGAAATACAATTGCCAAAATAGCAATACCCTAAATCTGGTGTTTCGGCTGTAGCTAGCCAATTGTAATACTGTCTGCTCTCTGGCAAAGGATATTTTTTCTGGGGTGAAATTCAACTGTCAAAATAGCAATACCCTAAATCTGGTGTTCCAGCTGTGGCTAGACAAGTTTTTTAGTGTCTGTCAAAGCATAGTTTTTGTTCTGGGTTGAAATTAAATTCCCCAAATAGCAATACCCCAAGGCCTCATGCACACGACAGCATATTTCACGGTCCGCAAAACGGGGTTCCGTTGTTCCGTGATCAGTTTTTGTTTCCGTGTGTCTTCCTTGATTTTTGGAGGATCTCCAGACATGAAGGAAAGTGAAAAAATAAAAATAAAAATCTAAGTCAAGTTTGCCTTGCAAATGATATGAAAAAAAGCGGACACGGATCACGGACGCGAATGACAATCTTGTGTGCATCCGTGTTTTTTCACGGACCCATTGACTTGAATGGGTCCGCGAACAGTTGTCCGTGGAAAAAAAATAAAAATAGGATAGGTCTTTTTTTTCACAGACTGTAAACACGAATCACGGACTCGGATGACAAACTGCATTTTCAGAATTTTCCACGGACCCATTGAAAGTCATTGGGTCAGCAGAAAATCACGGAAAACGGAACAACCGACACGGGACAACAACGGTCGTGTGCATGACGTCTGAGTCAGTGGTTTCTGCTGTTGCAGGCAAAGTTTAAATCTGTCTGTAAAAGGGTATATTACACTCAGCGTGCATCTCCAATTGTATTTTTGTTCCGTAAACGGGTATATTACACAAACTGCTAAATTACAATTGCTGAAAGCATAAGCCTTTAAATTTGCACGCACTATTGTGCATCTCAGTGTATTTCTGTCCAAAAAAAGGGTATATTACATTGAAGGTGAAAATTCAAGTGCTGATAGGGTCATCCTCAATAACTTCACACGCTACCATGCATCTCCAAGTCTAATTCTGTCCGTAAAAGGAAACCTGTCATCCAGGGCCTAAATATTAGGCCTACGATTTATATTCAGCTAAATCTGTGGTTACTGCTGTGCCTGTATTAGTGTAATACGGTACCTAAATAGATAGCCAGATAGTGTTAGGTGCCTGTAAAAAAAGGCCTGAATTTGAATTCAATACATTGGGCCAAATAATTTTTTTCTTATTGTGGTAAACGGTAACAATGAGTAAAACATAGTAAGGGACGCGGTCATAGTTGTGGTGGTGTTAGTGGACTCTCTGGTGCTAGGAGAGGACGTGGCCGTTCTGCCACAGCCACGTGTCTTAGTGAACCAAGTACCTCAGGTCCCAGTAGACGCCAGAATTTACAGCGATATTTGGTGGGGCCCAATGCCGTTCTAAGGATGGTAAAGCCTGAGCAGGTACAGGCATTAGTCAATTGGGTGGCCGACAGTGGATCCAGCACGTTCACATTATCTCCCACCCAGTCTTCTGCAGAAAGCGCACAGATGGCGCCTGAAAACCAAGCCCATTAGTCTGTCACATCACCCCCATGCATATCAGGGAAACTGTCTGAGCCTCAAGTTATGTAGCAGTCTCTTATACTGTTTGAAGACTCTGCTGGCAGGGTTTCCCAAGGGCATCCACCTAGCCCTTCCCCAGCGGTGGAAGACATAGAATGCACTGACGCACAACCACTTATGTTTCCTGATGACGAGGACATGGGAATACCACCTCAGCAAGTCTCTGATGACGAAACACAGGTGCCAACTGCTGAGTCTTTCTGCAGTGTGCAGACTGAACAGGAGGTCAGGGAGGAAGACTGGGTTGAACGATGAGGTCCTTGACGCCACGTGGAATGAAGGTCGTGCCACTGACTTTCAGAGTTCAGAGGAAGAGGCAGTGGTGAGACCGAGCCAACAGCGTAGCAAAAGAGGGAGCAGGGGGCAAAAGCAGAACACCCGCCGCCAAGAGAGTTCGCCTGCTACTGACCACCGCCATCTGGGACCGAGCACCCCAAAGGCAGCTTCAAGGAGTTCCCTGGCGTGGCAGTTCTTCAAACAATGTGCTGACGACAAGACCCGAGTGGTTTGCGTGCTGTGCCATCAGAGCCTGAAGCGAGGCATTAACGTTCTGAACCTTAGCACAACCTGCATGACCAGGCACCTGCATGCAAAGCATGAACTGCAGTGGAGTGAACACCTTAAAAACAAGGAACTCACTCAGGCTCCCCCTGCTATCTCTTCTGCTGCTGCCACCTCGGCTTCTTCCTCTGCCTCTGGAGGAACGTTGGCACATGCCGCCCATCAAATAGAGGATGTACCACCAACACCACCACCTCCGTCACCAAGCATCTCCACCATGTCACACGGCAGAGTTCCTCTCTCTCTCTCACAAACATTTGAGAGAAAGCGTAAATTCCCACCTAGCCACCCTCAATCCCTGGCCCTGAATGCCAGCATTTCTAAACTACTGGCCTATGAAATGCTGTCAGACTAGTGGACACAGACAGCTTCAAACAGCTAATGTCGCTTGCTGTCCCACAGTATGTTGTTCCCAGCCGCCACTACTTCTCCAAGAGAGCCGTGCCTTCCCTGCACAACCAAGTATCCGATAAAATCAAATGTGCACTGCACAACGTCATCTGCGGCAAGGTCCACCTAACCACAGATACGTGGACCAGCAAGCACGGCCAGGGACGCTATATCTCCCTAACTGCACACTGGGTAAATGTAGTGGCGGCTGGGCCCCAGGCGGAGAGTTTTTTGGCGCACATCCTTCAGCCAAGGATCGCAGGGCAACATTCTTTGCCTCCTGTTGCCTCCTCCTCCTACTCCGCTTCCTCCTCCTCTTCTTCCACCTGCTCATCAAGTCAGCCACACACCTTCACCACCAACTTCAGCACAGCCCGGGGTAAACGTCAGCAGGCCATTCTGAAACTCATATGTTTGGGGGACAGGCCCCACATCACGCAGGAGTTGTGGCGGGGTATTGAACAACAGACCGTGTGCGATAATGGGTGAAATCTCGTCGCAGCTCTGGGACTAGCCGGTTTGACACACATCCCTTGCCTGGCGCATGTGCTGAATTTGGTGGTGCAGAAGTTCATTCACAACTACCCCGACATGTCAGAGCTGCTGCATAAAGTGTGGGCCGTCTGTGCGTGCTTCCGGCGTTCACATCCTGCCGCTGCTCGTCTGTCTGCGCTACAGCGTAACTTCGGCCTTCCCGCTCACCGCCTCATATGCGACGTGCCCACCAGGTGGAACTCCACCTTGCACATGCTGGACAGACTGTGCGAGCAGCAGCAGGCCATAGTGGAGTTTCAGCTGCAGCACGCACCGCGGAACAGCACCAATGACTGGGCCTCCATGTGAGACCTGTGTGCCCTGTTTCGAGTACTCCACCAACATGGCTAGTGGCGATGACGCCGTTATCAGCGTTACAATACCACTTCTATGTCTCCTTGAGAAAACACTTAGGGCGATGATGGAGGAGGTGGCCGAGGTGGTGGAGGAGGAAGAGGCCCAGGAGGAGGAGGATGAAGCATGTTCACAGCAGGGTGGCACCCAACACAGCTCGGGCCCATCACTGGTGCGTGGCTGGGGGGAAACGCAGGATGATGACGATACGCCTCCCACAGAGGACAGCTTGTCCTTACCTCTGAGCAGCCTGGCACACATGAGTGACTACATGCTGCAGTGCCTGCGCAACGACAGCAGAGTTGCACACATTTGAAACGTGTGCGGACTACTGGGTTGCCACCCTGCTGGATCCTCGGTACAAAGACAATGTGCCCACCTTACTTACTGCACTGGAGCGTGATAGGAAGATGCGCGAGTACAAGCGCACATTGGTAGACTCGCTACTGAGCGCATTCCCAAATGTCACAGGGGAACAAGTGGAAGCCCAAAGCGAAGGCAGAGGAGGAGCAAGAGGTCGCCAACGCAGCTGTGTCACGGCCAGCTCCTCTGAGGGCAGGGTTAGCATGGCAGAGATGTGGAAAAGTTTTGTCACCACGCCACAGCTAACTGCACCACCACCTGATACGGAACGTGTTAGCAGGAGGCAACATTTCACTATCATGGTGGAACAGTACTTGTGCACACCCCTCCACGTACTGACTGATGGTTCGGCCCCATTCAACTTCTGGGTCTCCAAATTGTCCATGTGGCCAGAGCTAGCCTTTTATGCCTTGGAGGTGCTGGCCTGCCCGGCGTCCAGCATTTTGTCTGAACGTGTATTCAGCACGGCAGGGGGCGTCATTACAGACAAACGCAGCCGCCTGTCTACAGTCAGTGTGGACAAGCTGATGTTCATAAAAATGAACCAGGCATGGATCCCACAGGACCTGTCCATCCCTTGTGCAGATTAGACATTAACTACCTCCCCTAACCATATATTCTTGTACTCCAGGGCACTTCATTCAATCCTTTTTTTATTTATTTTACCATTATATTGCGGGGCAACCCAAAGTTGAATGAACCTCTCCTCTGTCTGGGTTCCAGGGCCTAAAAATATCTGACAGTGGCCTGTTACAGTGGTGGGTGACATGAAGCCTGATTCTCTTCTATGGGACCTCTCTCCAATTGATATTGGTAAATTATTTTTTATATATATATATTTTTTTAATTCATTTCCCTATCCACATTTGTTTGCAGGGGCTTTACCTACATTTTGCAGCCCTCTAGCCCTTTCCTGGGCTATTTTACAGCCGTTTTAGTGCCAAAAAGTTTGGGTCCCCATTGACTTCAATGGGGTTCGGGGCGGAGTTCGGGTCGAATTTGGATCCCGAACATTTTCGGAAAGTTCGGCCGAACTTCTCGAACCCGAACTTCCAGGTGTTCGCTCAACTCTATTCAAGACAGACAGGATTTCATGCGGCTCAGGTAGCAGATTGCCATGTTCACATACAAGCAGCGACAGACGTTTCGCGCACAAGTGATCGTGCTTCCTCAGGCCACTACATATGCACATATCTACGTGCTGACCTTTTATACCTGGTGTCTAGTTGCCATGGAAATCCACCACAATCCAGACGTCATGCGCACAAAGGTCCACTAATAACAAATCCAACAGAGATGCAGTACAAAATTATAGTACAAGAGCTTTGGAAACAAAAAATATGCAACTAGCTGACAGTGAATTCAGTCTGTTCTGGACAATATACTCGTTCAGATCTTACAAGGAGAGTAATAAAGTCCCTAGAGGATTGAGAGTATATAAGGATCCTATGCAATATGGCAATGATGAGAAATTTATGAAGGAATGGCAAAGTCTGCATGTACAGTTCTCCTTTCAGATTATGGAATTGGTTTTAAAGAGATATGAATGAATATGAAAAAGTGAAAGGATCTGAATAAAACAAAGTCGGAATTTCAGTTAAAGTTTTGAGAAGCCTGAATAAGAAATTAATTGTGACACAAGCAGAGGTGAAAGAACAGAAAAAGGATAAATTCCTACGTGGTAAGCAGGATTATGACTCTGGGAGAATTTGTTGATTGGAACATACAACGAAGAAAACCTATTAGGAGAAGATCGAGCCGCCAACAAAGAAGCGGGGGTTGGACTACTCACCGACTCTAGGTAGTATATGTTTTGATGTGAGATTGTGGCCATTTCTACATAGGAAAAACTCAGGTGTCTATTTGAAAGGATCAGTGAGCATTTTAACTCTATAAAGGACAGGAAAAGGCTGCCCCAGATTAATTGACCATGTGAGAGAAGTTCATGGAGGTAATGTAAAAGCACCCAGTTTGCTGGAATAGAAGTTGTCCCACACCCAGTTCAGGGAGGAGACAGACATCGTACCCCTTTACAAAAAGCAAAATGGATCATATGTACAGGAGCAGTAGGTCAGCTAGGTTTGAATGACCGCAACCATTTAAATGTGTTTTTGTAACCGTAGCTCTGTTGTATTTTTTATTAGTGGACCTTTGTGCGCATGACGTCTGGTTTGTGGTGGATTTCCATGGCAACTAGACGCCAGGTATAAAAGGTTAGCACGTAGATACGTGCATATGTAGTGGCCTGAGGAAACGCGATCACTCGTGCGCAAAACAGTAGTCGCCGCTTGTATGTGAACATGGCAATCTGCTACCTGAGCCGCATGAAATCCTGTCTGTCTTGAATAAAAGAAGCAAAAGAACCATTGGCGAGTGCTGTCTTTGTTTCTTCATGCTACATTTGTAACATTAGAAAGGTGCTGGCAGCATTGGATTGGGTCCAGCACTGCCCTCAGCCAGACACAGCCCCCATATTACTAGCCTTAGATGCGGAAAAAGCTTTTGACTCACTTCGATGGGACTGGCTGGGGGTGGTACTTGACAAATTCAGGATCTTTGGGGATATCCGCATCTTCTTACGGGGGCTTTACACAAGCCCAGCTGCACAAATTCATACAGGAATGTTTCTATCCCACATTTTCCCCCCTTCAGAGAGGGACCAGACAGGAGTGCCTGCTCTCCCCTCTCCTCTTTTACTTAGCCATTGAACCTCTAGCCAGATTCCTAGAGGATTCTAAGCTTTACTCGAGAATCACTGTAGGGAAAAAGGAGGTCAAGATGGCTTTATACACCGATGACCTATTGCTCTTTATGTCTAACCCTCAGCAGCATTTGGGCCCTGTGATGGATCTCCTCCACCTTTTTGGATCTTTCTCCGGCTACTAAATAAATTCCTCTAAAACTGAGGTCCTGGAGCTACACACCGCAAATCCCCCTCATCTTTGGCCTTACCATGGTTTTTCTTCCACAACGGTAAAACATATCACCTATATGGGGTTCAAGATAGGTAGGCTCCCTGGTTCATTGCAGTTAGTTTACCCACCCCTTATTGCAAAAATAATATCTGAACTGAAAACCTGGCACTCTTCCCTCGTCCTTGCTAGGTAGATGCCAGCTCATCAAGATGATGAGTTTCTCTAAATTACTCTATCCTCTCCAAACACTCCCAATCCTATTGAAACATGCCGATGTCACTGCTTTAAATAGGGCGTTTACCACCTTTTTCTGGTCTGGCCGACGACCTTGCATCTCCCTTTCAAAGCTCATGCTCTGGAAACCAGAGGGAGGGGTGAAATTCCCAAGCCTTTAGAGGGTACAATCTTTCATGCCTTCTGAGGCACATTTCAGATTGGGTACACCACATTGACCACTTTTCTAATAGAGCGAGTGGAGCCATGCCTCCAGCTAATCTGGCCTCGCTTCCCAGGGACATCAAAACCTCAATATTGATAAGGGACACGATCACAGCTTGGAAGTCAATAAGGAAGACTTTTGGTCTATCCCATTCGATCTTTAAGCTAATGCCACTGTGGGAACACCCGGAGTTCCCTCAGGGGAACCAGACAGGACTTTCTGCGCTATGGGTATCCAGAGGGGTGGTCGGGGAGAAACATCTGATGTTGTCACGGCTGAGGATGGGGAAAACCCTCAGCCGTGCGATGCCAGAAGATGTAAAGCGCTGCTTGGCCAGGACGACAGTATTAGGGAGCAGGTCACCTCCTATCGCGTCCCTAAACTGACCCTGACTCCTAACCATAAGAGTCAACCCTGAAGGTGGGAGGACTCATACACCGGATGCCTTGGGGTCCCTGCTAGCCCTCAGGATTGCCCTGGAACAAGGAGCAGGGTAAGACGACCTGTTCCTCCTAGGCACGGAGGAACAGGAGTCTCACTAGCCAAGCTGCAAAGGGAAGAGGACATAAACGGCCTATGGATATGGCAGGAGGATGAAAAGCACTTCCACACCTACCTGCCACAGACACACAGACTGGATCCCGTGCAATACAGCAAGTGTCCACACCCAAACACCAATGGACACAGCACACACACAGGAACCCAGATCCATAGGTGCATAACATAAAGGAAAACATCAAGTGGACATCAACATAAACCAAAGAGTCACAGTTAGTTTATGACCACAAGGGTGGCCCCCACTGGCAGATGTAAATACCAGGAGAGTGTCTCCAGCAAAGCATGGCTGAAGAACCCCTCAGCAACTGATATGCAAAGAGGCTTTATAGCCCAAAGTGGCCACACCCACACAGACACACAAGGAGAGGGAATTAACCCTTCCAAGACTAACCAGGGAAGTGAAACCACTTAAAGGGGAAGTGTCCAAATGCACAACACACTGCAGCTGTTACCGCAGGCAACGACATGGGTGGCAACCATGTCCTGTGAGTCAGCCAGAAGGCAGAGACACTGCCACCACATGTACATAAACCAAACGTTGCCACGGACAGCCACAGTGAAGGGAAATGTCACAGTGCACACCTAACATAAGACCTCGTGCACACCAGACATACAAGGTGCATACATAAACACACAAGCCAAGTGCAACCGCATGCACAACATAGCAAGCTGCAAGGATACAGCTCAGGCTGCTATGCTGCCACATAAATACTGTTGCCAGCAGCAACCACAGGTGAGGCAAATACCACAGCCCTCACCTGTGATTGACAACCAGACCAAACCGCTAACAACCGCATGCGGTTCAGGAGTCACGACCATGACCATGGCCCTTTTTCCTCTTTCCTCCCCCTCCCTTATATGTTTTTGTGACATGTTTATAATGGTGTCTCATATGTGAAAAAAGTACAACCAGACAAGATTTATGAGACTCACTGTCAACTGAATACTGTACAGATTGTATTTTCAGTACTTGACTTATTGTCATATAGGTCTGGTTTTTATCTGGACATTGTATGGTCACTATTAATTTCACCTAAAAAAAAAAAAAAAAAAGGGACAGTGTCCAGAGAGTTGTGGTCAAGGATTCATATTCAGAATGGTCCCAGGTTATAAGTGGTGTGCTGGGCCCTTTATTATTTAATTTATTAATGATATTGAGGGGGGAATTAATAGCACCTTATCTATTTTTTGCAGATGACACTAAGGTGTGTAGATGTAGAACTGTACAGTCTATGTAAGATGTCCATAAACTACAAGCTGACTTGAACACTGAGTGATTGGGCAGCAACTTGGCAAATGAGGTTCAATGTGGACAAAGTTATGCATCTTGGTAGTAATCTCTGTGCTTCATATGTCCTAAGTGATGTAGCACTAGGAGAGTCACTTATAGAGAAGGATTTGGGTGTCCTTGTGGATGGTAAATTAAATACAGCATACAATGTCAATCAGTTGCTTCTAAGGCCACCAGGATATTTTCATGCATTAAACGAGGCATGGACTCACTGGGCAGGGATGTAATACTACCACTTTACAAAGCGTTGGTGCAGCCTCATCTGGAATATTAAGTTCAGTTCTGGGCACCAGTACATAAAAAGGACACATTGCAGCTGGAAAAAGTACAGAGGAGAGCGATTAAACTGATCAGGGGAATGGAGGGTCTTAGTTATGAAGAAAGATGAAAATGATAGAATTGATTTAGTTATGAGAAGCGACATCTAAGGGGGGGGGGGTATGATTAACTTATACAAATATATAAATGGGCCTTACAAAAAATACAGTTTAAAGCTGTTCCATGTAAAATGCACTCAAGACAAGGGGGCACAGCCTGCGATTGGAGAGGAAAAAGTTCATTCTCTGGAAGCATCAAAGCTTCTTTACTGTAAGAACTGTGAAGCTGTGGCATAGACTTCCTCAGGACGTGGTCACAGCAGGAACAGTAGACCATTACAAAAAGGGTTTAGACAAATTCTTAAGTAAAAAACATTAATGCTTATGAAAAAGTGTAGCGTCTCAATTTCTTTTGGGATTCACATCCCCACCTATCCCTTGGTTGAACTTGATGGACGCATGTCTTTTTTCAACCGTATTAACTATGTAACTATCCACAGGCAGTCCAGTGTCCTTGTCACCACTTACTGCCCAGTCTCCTCTGCTTAGTCGTCAGCCATTAACAGAATGTGTGGCCAGGAAACAGCTCTACAGGCTCAGCAATCTAATGGTGCACAAGCTTAATTTCCACCTGGACAAGTTACTGGTGGTGCAGCCACTGCCATAACAGTTAGTAGAGTATGCTACCTTTAGGGAGCTAATAGTGTTCCTTCAGCTTTGCTAGAAGATGCCTTGCTGGCATTATTTCTTCCTACACCAACTCTTCCATGGACAGCCTCCCATACGCAACAGCAGCAGGGCAGATTATTACTCCCACTCACAATCCTTCCCATCTCATATGTAAAGTCAATCATTGCCATGCGGTATTGGAGCTGCTCAGCCTGGGCGAGAGTAGCCACATAGCTGAACACTTGCTAATGTACATTAAGTAGCAATCATCCCGTTCGCTCTCTTTCCACCAACTCCAACTGGGCAGGGTAGTTAGCGACAATAGCTGCAACATCATGGCCATACTGATCTTGGGTAAAAACCCTGCTCCCGTGATGAATCTAGTCACGCAATGCTTTTTAAAAACTGGCTTGTGGAAAGGCTGTCCTTGCTTTTTTTCATTTGGCAAAAAACTCCCTCTTAGACACTCAGCGACAGAATGGTCTGCCATTAAACTGCTTAATCCGCTATGTTCCAACTCCCTGGAACTCCACATTGCACATGCCAGCTAGAGCATCTGCGCAAGCAGAGTAAAGCTGTTAATGATTTTGGCATGTACCAGACAAACCTGACACCCAGGTTCAGTCCTACCTGGACTCTGGCCTTTCTCCAGCACATACTGTGTTCCCTGATTCTATGGACATCTGGGCAGGCAGATTTTAATAGTAGCTCTAAATGGCCCACTATGCTCTGTTCTTTATTGCTTATCCTCCAGTGTCATCTGGAGAGGGTTTTCAGTATGGCAGGGGTTTTAGAGTCACCCAAACAGACCTCTTGTCCTCCGCAAGAATCAAAAACATCTCTTATCAATATTAACTAGGCATGGATCCAGGAGCATTTTTCTCTAGCTGGGGCCGATAAATAGATCTTGCCACTGCTGCTCTCTGACTGCCTACCATCATGTTCCATACCATATGGCTGTTGCTGCCATGTCACCCTCACTGTCGGCCAACACGTTGAATATCATATTTAGTGTTGAGCGAATCGAAGTGGACTTCAATCCAAATTTCAGGGAAAATTTGATTAGCCGCAAATCCGAATTTCCTTGTGCTTCGTGGTAACGAATAGCACACAACATACTTACCTAATGCATTTGCTCATGATGGGCCATCCACCACCTTCTTGATTGAAGATCTTGCACGAAATCCCGTATGTGCTGCATGAGATTTCACACTAGATCTTAAATTCAAGATAGCGACGGACGGCCCTTCGCAAGCAAATAGATGAGGTAAGTGATTTTTTCATTTATTTTACACTTCCATCAGCTATGAACACGGTATCTGAGGGGTGCAATGACAGGGAGTGGCAATCTCAAGTGCGTCTACTGGGATCATTACTGGTGAATGAATAGAAGCCTCAGTCAGTGTCAGAGCATGGTGGCTGTTTGACCATGTGGCTGTGCAAAGCCGTTTTTTAAGAAGAATCTTTGATGTTTTTGTGTTATGCTTTATGTGCTGTGGCTTCACCCCAAGGGACAGTTAACTTAGAACCTGTGTTGTGTTGGATGAAAAATAAAACCCCATTTGGACTATTAACCACTGAAGTCTGAGAGTCTACTAATGCAGCAACATGCCACAATTACCTTACCATTTCCACATCTACACTGTACCCCTGCAGGGAGAATTTTTTCTAAACGTGTGTCATATGGGCAGGCATTCTGTCCCCATTAAGATGCAATTTCCCATAACACCGTCGTTTTTAATCATTATCTGCACCCAATAAAGGACAGGTGCAGTTTGTGTTTAAATAAGCTGTTAGCATCAACCATGGGTTTACCCATAGCTTTGTATGTCAGTCATTCAGACCTTATTTGCTATTGCTGTTATTGCATTCAAGAGCTTAGGGAGGCAGGGGAGGAAAAAAAAAAAATACAAAAATTAAAAAACAAAATTAACATCCATTAAGAGAGATTAGATGGAGCCATATAACAATTTTCAGGGCAATTGGAGCAACTTTGGATTGGGTAGAATCAAACCGAATCACAAAAGGTTCACTTATCTCTGCATTAAATATGTAAAAACTTACAATTCCTTATCCTTTAGTGGAATAGCCTCGTATATACTTTGGTACTGGCAAGACACGTGTTGTATTATGCTTTTTGGAAGATGCTGGAGCAAAGTATCCCAAACCTGCAAAAAAAAAAAAATATGAATGATGGACTTTCATGAGGGTTGGACTGACCCGCAAACCTTTAGTGAGCCAAGGCCCTGACAATATATTAGGTCTCCAAATCTGCAATAAAACCTCATTGGAGCCATTCACAAATAGCCTGTTAGACCTTATTGATATAATGCACAACCTATGATAACAGATTACAATTAAACATGGACACATGTTCTGTATAGGTGGAGGATGTACCCTCAGAATTAATTGCTCTGATGGGCCCAAGAATCCTGAGTCCATATGCAAATACAACATAACAAAATTCTAGTATACACAAATTATATCTGCATTATCACTAATATCCATCAGCATGTTACCTCTGACATTACTTCGCTCAGATCACGTGACAAATCCTTGTATTCAATCTCAGTGGCCGGATAAAAAGCATGTAAGGCCAGGCATCCATTTGTCTTCAGTACTCGAACTGACTCATTGAGAAACTTGTCTATTGTAAACCAATGTCCAGCAAGTCCGGCATGCACCAGGTCCACAGAATCATTCTCCGCAGGTATATTCTCCGCTGAAGCCACCCTATAGACAGACAGAAGAGATTCCCAGTATGACTGAGGCCATCTAATTCTCTCATTATATATTAGCAGTACTAGTAATTCCAGCTCAGTACTCACATGTACGACACATTGTTGTTTGCGGATGTACTTTGTTTAGCCAAATTTATTTGGGATTCACTAATGTCTATTCCCAGGACCTTCTCGAAGTGAGGAGCTAGAGCTAAAATGTAGCGTCCAGTCCCACAGCCAACATCCACCAGCATTCCAAGGGGCTGCCCATTTGTCTGTAGAGAAGGGAAGAGGATATTTTGTAAAGCTGAAATGTTTCTAAACACATTGGGGCAGTTTTACTAATCATGTGTGGTCAAAAATTACAGATTTATCACATTTGTTGATGCGGGATGATCAATCCCGCTCACCTTTAGACTATCTATTAACTTGCCTCATGCCACAATTTAGCAAACAACATGTCAAGGGGTTGTCCAAATCCTATTTAAAAAAAAAACCTTTACAGCAACAGTAAATACTATATGTAAAAGTAGGGATATCAGTTTTTTGCCCCTGCACTGTCCTAGAATCCTCCCAGTCAGTGTTTGCTTTCCTGGGTGCACAGCAGTGACATCCCGTACACCCAGTGTCGGACTGGGGTGCCAAGGGCCCACCAGTAGAAGTGACTCTAGGGGCCCACCCTATATAGTTTCATACAAATATTGACACTTGAGAGTTTCCGATTTGCATCAAAATCCTTTAAAATAATCCTTTATATAGGAAGCTGTAGTGTAATAGTGCATATGAGTGTACACCACTGAGGCCAGTGATTAGTTACAGCAGTCAAGTGCAGTACGCAGGTATTTTACCGCGGCAGCAAAACCAAAACATTATGTCCCAGCTGCAGCCTGGCGGAGAGAACAGAGTATTGGTGTCCGATCAAATAGGGATAAAGATGGGGAGTTTAGGTGTTTTCTTTTTACAGCATCCCTGTAGTTTGGCCTAAAAAATTTGAACTTAAGCACCCCCTTCAAGCTCAGTACTTAGATACCATAACAATACAAAGCTCTGTACTTAGATAAGGTAACAGAACCAAGCTCTGTGCATAGATACAGCAACAGAACTGTTACACGTCAGCAATATTTCATGCACACAGTCATACATGCAAGCACTCTTTCATACACACACTGGCATACATGTAGGCTAGGGTTGAGCGAACCCTAACTGTAAAGTTCGGTACAAACCTTTAGGATTTTTATTTTTTTTACCCCAGACCCGACCATTTAAGTAAAAGTTTGATGTTCGTCGATTTAATGGCGCTTTTTGAAAGGCTGCAGAGCAACCAATCAACAATCGTTTAACTGTGTGCCCTTAGAAGCCATCACAGCCATGCCTACTAATGGTATGGCTGTGATTGGCCAGTGCAGCATGTGACCGAGCCTCTATATAAGCTGGAGTCATGTAGAGCTTCACGTCACTCTGCTCTTACTAGTGTAGGGATAGGATACTGCTGCTGTGAGGGAGAGAATAGAAAAGAATCTGATATCAGAACTTCTTAACTCTGCGATCTACAGCAATTTTTTGTGTGGGTATAATGCAACATTTTAGTATCCTGCCCTGAGCCCAGTGACACAGAAAAATAAGTTTTATCCGTCTGTTAGTTAGGTGGTGTCGGTGGCCATTTTGTGCAAGTTCAGTGCACCAGCATAGCATATATGCCAGGGACAATATCTTAATCCTGTTCTTTTAGTTCAGTGGGCAACATATACCCATTTTTTAAGTGCACCTGCACTGCATATGTGCCAGGGGGAAGGGAAAATATAGGTAATCAGTCTGAGTTTAGGGACCCGTAGGGGATTCTGGGGGGACAAATTATTATTATTTTTTTTCTCCATAAAGTACCTTTGCAGCATTTGTGACAGTCCAATACAAGCATTAAATACTGATCGATATAGATTATATATATATATATCATTTATTTTAAACCACATTTTGTGCTAGATACTACATTTGCGACCTTTGCTGCATTTCTGAAAATCTAATACAACCAGCCAATACTGCTGTTACACTGTTGGTTGACAAGTTAAAAAATTATAATTTGTGACCGCAAGAAAGGTTTCTCTTTATGACACCGGCACAGCCTTACTGTCTGTGAACTTAATTGTTGACTATTGGCGGTTACATTGTCACCTGACATAAACCATCTGTTAGTTTGGTGGGTGAACGCAAAGAATGATGAGAGCGTCAAATAAGGGACGCGGCCCTAGTCGTGGTGCTGCTGGTGGAGCTCCTGTTGCAGGGAGAGGACGTGGTCGATCTGTGCCAGCTACACGCACAAGTGAATTACCTACCTCAGGTGCGAGTAAGCGACCGAACCATCAGCATTTGGTAGGGCCGAATGCGGCTCTATAAATGGTGAGGCCAAAGCAAGCACAGGATAGTCGATTTGGTGGGAGACAGTGTGACGGAACTGGAGGCACTGTCAGCCACCCAAAGATCAGAGTTGGCACCTGCAGCCCATGGCCATCAGTCTTTCACCTCACCCCCTTGCAAATCAGCCAAGCAGTCTGAGCCCCAAGTCATGCAGCAGTCTCTTCTGTTTTTTTATGACTGTTAGCAGGGTTTCCCAGGGCCATCCACCTAGCCCTGCCCCAGAAGTGGAAGAGATTGAGTGCACCGATGCCCAACCACTTATCTTTCAAGAGGAGTACATGGGAGGACCATCGCAGCACGTCTCGGATGATGACGAAACACAGGTGCCAACTGCTGGGGCTTTCGAAAGTGTGCAGACCGACAAGGAGGGCAGGGGTGAAGACTGGGTGGAAGATGATGTGGAAGACGATGAGTTCAACCCTACATGGAATCCAGGTCATGCGAGTGCCCTGTCTAGCAGGTTGCAAATGCGGAGCGGCTGTCCTCTAGACAGTACGCCTGCTACTGCCCGCCACAGCAAGGGACCGAGCACACCAAAGCCAGCTCCAAGGAGTTCCCTGGCATGGCAGTTCTTCAGAAAATGTGCTGACAAGACACGAGTGGTTTGCACGCTGTGCAATCAGAGCCTGAAGCGAGGCATAAACATTCTAAACCTGAGGACAACCTGCAATGACCAGGCATCTAAGTGCAAAGCACAAGCTGCAGTGGAGTAGACACCTAAAAACCATGAAAGGTCTCTAACTCCTCCTGCTTCCTCTTCTGCAGTCTTGGCCTCTTCATCCCCCTCTGGAGTGGCAGTGGCACCTGCCACCTCGCAAACAGAGGATGTGCCAGCAACGCCACCACCTGGGTCACCAAGCATCTCCACAATGTCCCATGGAAGCATTCAGCTGTATCACCCACACTGGAGCGAAAGAGGAAGTACCCCCCCTACCCACCCACGATCCCTGACCCTGAATGCCAGCATTTCAAAATTCCTGGCTTTTTAAATGCTGTCATTACGTCTGGTGGAGACAGTTTTAAAAACCTTACTGTGGGACAGCCACCACCATAAGTCATGCCCAGCCGCTGCTACTTTTTCAGGCGGAGAGCCATCCCTTCCCAACCAAGTGGGGGACAAAAATCAGGTGTGCACTGCGCAACGCCATCTGTGACAAGGTCCACCTAACTATGGATACGTATGCAGCGTCCCGCTAGGACGGGCATTGCAAAAGCCTATTGTGTCATATGTAATAATATCGTGTTGTATTGTTTTCTTTTGTGAAATTCTACCACTAGCTGGGGGTAGCACCACAGTATATATACACCTCAGTTCAGGCCTAGTTAGTCAGTTGAGAGAAGGAGTAGGAGGTGAAGGAGTAAGAGTGCAGCTGCTAGCTGTGTTTAATGCAAGTCAGTTCAAGGTAGAAAGAGTGGATAAAAGACACAAAACGACAACAGCCATTTTACCAGGCTTTAAGTACCTTTGGATTCAAGGTGAAAGACATTAGCTTCTGGCAGCCTCACCATTAAAGAGCTAGAGAAACAGAACCAGATTAAAGAGCTGAATATCAGGGAGTACCTAACTACCCTAGCCTGACAGATTACTACAAGTACAGCCTGTTACTGGGATTCTCCACATCCAACTTGCATGTGTATCAGAGAATGTTTTATTACTGAATGTAAGCGGTTATCAAGAACATGGTTATCGTAAAGTTCCAGTTGTATTTAAACCTGCCTCATTCTTCTAACGTCATACTACTAACAACATTTTGCACCACCAAGGTGCTGGTGTGACGACATTACTCAAATTTAGTGGCCCAGCTGCGCAAGCACTCAGAAACCCAGTCACCATCAAGGGCACCTCAATCACCACCTGGCCAGTGTCCCCTGTAATAGAGTGTGCCCTGGAGAATCCAGTGATGTTCTCCCCTTCACTGCACTGCTGGCTCAGGGATGCGTCTGCTAAACCATGAGTAACTGATGAACTGTTTGTACAGTTCGGCCCACCGTGAATCTCACGTGTTCTACCCCTGCGGACTGGCGTGTTGCAAATAAATTGGAGTCACGAACCGGATCAATATCCTCTGTGCCTTATGTGAATGAGCCCCATTTGTTTGACTATTATTGGGCTAAAGAACTGTTTGAACTACTTAAAAACTGTATGAATATACTGTGCCAACTGTCCACTTTGAAATCACACTGTTGGAACTGGCAAAATCGCAGATTATTTTTTGTCACTAAAACTGCTTGCTGTGACTGAATTTACTTTCTCTTGCACCCAAAATGGCCGCCTGAAGTATATATCTAAATTACTGCTGCACCATCACTCTGTAAAACTCCCTGCTTGGCGGGACAATTGAGTGCCACCCCTATATGCAAAATAACTTGGGTGGCCCCTTATACCTTCATTGTAGTGTTCCGGGAAGGCCGGCCTTGTATGCAAAACATCGCACCGACTGTCTGTCAGACACACTGGAGGGAGGAGCCGCAGGCAAGAGGGGAACGTGATGTGTGTACGCACGCCCGAAAGACACAAGACTTGGCGTGTAAGCAAACGGGAGGAAAGGGAAGGCGAATACCAGCCATCCTCCACGGAATCTGTATATAACTGCTAGAGAGAAAGACTGTTGCCGGGACTGTTTCTATACCCAAGCTGCCCTACTAAGTACCTTATTTGGCCAGCACCGCGATTCTTAAAGGGTTATGCACATACAAAATAAAGGCGGCCCAGCGCAATGCAACCTAACAAGTGTGTAAAGCAGTGTGTAATCTACCATTTATTAAGCATCTGCCGTTACAATGTCGGTGCAGGACGATAACGTGCAGCTTGACCTCAACAAGTCCCCCGCTGTAGCCACAGCTGGCCCTAACACATCACTGGCCACTGCCACAGCAATTATGATGCCTCTAATGATGCCTACTTTGGGGCACCCTGGTTCCCACGATACTCTGGGGAAGCCCACACTTTGAGAGACTTTAAAAGATTCTTGCTATATTCAGGTTGTACCCTGTAACAGTAGAGAGACAAATGGAAATTCTGCTTGTGCAATTAGAAGGAGCTGCCCTCAGAGAAGTGAAGTCCTGGCCAAGCTCAAAGAGCAAGATGCTGGAGCAGATATTTGAACGACTCTGCGCCACCTTTGAACCCAAGACTATCGGAGGTCAAGAGGAGGTTCTTCAGCAAGAAACAGCAATCTGGTGAGTCACTCAGACTTTTCATTGTCATTACAGGAAGCCCTCAGCTGTGGTACAGGTAGACCCCCATGAAGCGGAAAATTAGTATAAGATGCTTAAGGAGCAATTCATTGAAGGTGTTAGTACAGAAGCTTTAAAAAGTCAGTTAAGGATGTTAGCGGCTCAGCTTCTAAGTTCCGCTTTCTTAGACTTCAAAGAGTTAGCCATCAGTATTATGGGGACAAATACACAATCGGAGCCTACTAGGACTTCCAAAATGCCTATGGATAAGCCAGTTGCATCTCCAAAATGTTATTCTATGGTCAGTCAAGCAACTCCAGCCCCGGTTCCTGATGCAGTTGCTGCCTTGACAGAGCAAGTCAATTTTCTGACCAAAAGTCTGGTGAAAGTATAACAGAGGAAAAAGCCCTTGCTGCTGGAGGAAGAGACACCAATGTCAACGAGACTTTTCCCTCCAGACTATAGAGACATATCCCAGAAATTCTGGTGGATGCCCTCCTGACCGCTTCAGTGCTTGGAGGCGACCCACTTGCACAACCTGTCACAAGCCAGGCCATACAAAATTCATGTGCTGGCAGTTAAAAGGCCAACCCTCAAGGTCAAGGACCGCCCCTCAGAAGGTAAACCAGTAGGTCCAGAAAATCCCCACTGGATGCCCAGATTTGTAGGATCCTGTCCAGAAGTGGTTCTTCAAATAAATGGGGTTCCCTTTGCCGCTTTATTAGACACCGGGTCTCAAGTCACAACTATTCAACAGTTGGCATTTGAGAAATACTGGGATCAGAGCCAGTTAACAACCCCCAGAATCCTGGCTGAGTCTTATAGCCAGCAACGGCAAACCTGTGCCAGTGCATGGTTACTGGGAGCCAACTCTCCTAGTAGGAGGAACTACACTGCCCCAGCAAGGTATCATAATTGTGCAAGTCAGGGAAGATAACCTTCCAGTAGTCCTAGGGATGAACGTCCTTAGGAACAGTTATGCTGAAATGCTTGAAGCTTTGCACAAATCTATGCCTACTGCTGCACCTGCCTCTAAAAAAACGATAGACTGTTAAGTGCGCAACAGAAATTTGCCAATGAGAAAGATTTGCTGTGCCCGCATCCGAGGTAACCAACCAGTAATCCTTACACCAAATACCAACCCACCACGCTAGAAGACCATCCATTAGTCAGAGCTGCAAGAAGCCTAGTGACTGTATTTCAAGGTAAAGTGCCTATTCGTCTTCCGAATTTAAGTGATCATAGTATAACTTTGAACAAGCACTGCCCTGTGGTTCAACTGCTACAAGTCACTTTCCAAGATGTGATCACCGTACCTGCAGCTATCACTGAACAATCTGCTCAGAAGCTAAATCCACAAAAAACACCTTTCAGATACATTATGGTGGAAAGAACTCAACATGGGCAATACCTATACCCCTGAGGAACAAATTGAAGGAGTCTTAAAAGTTGTGCAAGAGCATCATCAGGCCTTCAGTAAACACCCTACAGATTATGGTGAAGTCAGTGTGATCAAGCACACCATCTCCACTGGTTCACACCCTCTAATCAAGGAAAGGTACCGGCCTGTACCACCAACAATGTACCAATCTGTGAAAGATGATCAACGAAATGAAAGATTCAAACATAATCCAAGACAGCCATAGTTCATGGTCTGCACCTCTAGTCCTTGTCCGAAAGAAAGATAGTAACACACGATGCTGCTTGGACTATAGAAAAATTAAGCAAATCACCCACAAGGATGAATATCCCTTACAAGGATCGGGAAGTCTTTGACAGCATTAGGGTCCTCAGCCTATTTTTCTACACTGGAATTAACCAGTGGGTACTGGCAGGTACCTATGGCCCCTGAAGACTGGGAAAATAATGCATTTACTACCCCTATGGGCCTATTTGAACTTTGCAATGCCCCCTGGAACTGTAATCATGTATTCAAAATCCTATGAGGATCACTTGAAACATCTTGCAGAAGTCTTCCAAGTCCTCATCAAGCATGGGCTCAAGATCCAACCAGCTAAGTGCCATCTACTAAAGTCAGAAGTCAAGTACCTGGGACATGTAGTTAGTGCTGAAGGTGTCAAGCCAGATCCAGAAAAGATAGTGGCAGTCTGGAATTGGTCTATTCCTACCACAGTAAGAGGTGAGAAGAAGTTTAGTTTTGCAGGATACTACAGAAGTTTCATCCCTCACTTAGTTTAGATTGCTGAACTGATACAAGAGCTCCTGAGAGGACATCCTAAAAAAAGTAACAGAAATCCTGAAGAAGAAGTTGACAGAACCACCTATCTTGGGCTATCCGGATCATCAACAGCCATTCCATCTCTACACTGAGCCAGTCAGAGGCCTGGAGCTGTCCTGTCTCAAGTGCAAGGAGGTAAAGAGTGAGTAATTGCTTATGCTAGCAGATCTCTTGGAGGTGCTGAGAAAATTGACCAGAACTGCAGCTCCTTCAAATTAGAATTCCTAGTACATGTATGGGCCGTCACTGAAAAATGTAAAGACTACCTAGCAGCAACCCCATTTGTGGCCTATAACAACCCACTGGTGCATCTCAACACAGCCAAGTTAGGAGCCTTAGAAAAAAGATGGGCCTCACGTTTTGCCAACTACGACTTCACCGTCAAGTAGAGAACAGGCAAGTCAAATGAAAATGTGGATGCCTTATCTGACCTGCCTACCAAAAGAAGATCCTGCTGAACAGATAGACGTATGGGAAGAAGTGGAGATGCCTGCTTTTTACCAACATTTTGCCCAACAAGACGTCATCACCGTCAAAAGGTAAAGACGTTTTCCAATTCCAACAAACAGATCCAAAATCCCAAGTTGGAAAAGAAAGATGGATCAAGTTACAATCGGAAAGCAGAGTCCTAGGTTAACTGCAGACCCAGAGCTACTCAAGCTATGGAGACATCGAAAGCAACTTTATGCAAAAGGTTCTAATGTTAAAGAAGAACCCTAGATCCAATCACCAATGATTAGTCGTGCCAGATGCTAATACCCCGCCAAGATGCCAGAATTGTCCTCGAAATGTACCATGATAGATCTGGACACTTTGGGGTTACAAAAAACTGAGGCTACTACCCGCAGAAGATTTTATTGGATTGGAGAGAGGAGATATTGAAAATTGGTGTCGAGAATGTTCTACTTGTGCCCTTGGGAGGAATAAAAGACATGACCAGAGAGCACCATTGCATCCCATTGTAAGTAAAACACCTCTATAAATAGTGGCCATTGATCATGTAAAGTTAGAACTAAGTCGCTCAGGGTATACCTATGCCATGACCATAATTGAGCACTACACCAAATTTGTAGTAGCTGTACCTGTTAAACACTTGACAGCCAAAACCACCGCAAATGCTTCCTGTTGCCCTATGGATGCCCTGAAAAGATTTTTACAGATTAAGGATCTGACTTAAAGTCCCACTTGTTCCATAAACTGTGTTCTTCACAATTGTCAGAAGATCAGAACAGCCTACCATCCTCAAGGTAACAGACTCTGGGAAAAAAAAAAAAAAAAGAAATCAAACCTTAATTGAAATGCTGAGGGCTGTACCACCTACTAAGAACTAAGTGGCAAACTTTACTACCTCTATTGATGTATACTTACAACACCATCCATTTTTCTACTGGATATACTCCATATTATCTTTAGAGATGTCCCGAACTATTCGCCGGCGAATAGTTCCCGGCAAACATAGCTTGTTCGCGTTCACCGCGGCGGGCGAACATATGCGATGTTCGGCCCTCCCCCTATTCGTCATCATTGTGTAAAGTTTGACCCTGTACCTCACAGTCAGCAGACACATTCCAGCCAATCAGCAGCAGACCCTCCCACCTCCTGGACAGCATCCATTTTAGATTCATTCTGAAGCTGCATTCGTAGTGAGAGGTAGGACAGTGTAGCTTCTGCTGATTTAATAGGGAAATCGATAGCTAGGCAAGTGTATTCAGTGTCCACTACAGTCCTGAAAGACTCATCTGATCTCTGCTATAAGGATAGCACCCCAAAAAGCCCTTTTTAGGGCTAGAACATCAGTCTGCTTTTTTTTTCCCTGTGTAATCTAATTGCAGTTGCCTGCCTGCCAGCATGTGTGTCAGGCTCACAGCGTATACTGTGCCCACTTGCCCAGTGCCACCACTCATATCTGGTGTCACAGTATCTTGCACGCATAGTACAACTTAACTAATCTAAAAAAGATGACAGGCAGAGGCAGGCCACCCCGCATGGGCAGTCGTGGTCATGGTGCTGTGATTCCCTTTGGCCCTAGAATAATGCCCAGTGTTCAGATGCCATGTACCCTGAACTCGAAAAGTTCTGAGGACATAGTTGACTGGCTAACACAGGACACCCAATCTTCTACAGCTTCCGCTTGGAACCTTGACGCACCATCCTCCTCCAGCTCAGCTTCAGGCACCTCTCAAGTTACCACCCGCCCGCTGCCCACACCAACACTAGCACCACAGCCGCTTCACTTGATCTGTCAGGAGTTATTTACACATCAGTTGGAAGAAATGAGTGATGTGCAACCATTGCCAGAGAATGTAGATAACAGGGATATGTCTCAGTCAGGCAGCATTACACACATGGACATATGGTGTGATGATGATGATGATGATGATGATGATGTACCTGCTGCTGCTTCCTTTGCAGAGTTGTCAGATACAAGTGAAGCGGTTGATGATGACGATGTGTCCGTGGATGTCACGTGGGTGCCCGCTCGAAGAGAAGAAAAACAGGTGGAAATTTCTGATGGGGAGACAGAGGAGGAGGAGACCAGTTGGAAGCAGGGGGAGGTCGTCGCAAGGAGCTAGTGGCACAGTCAGACAGCATGCATCGGCACCCAGGGTCAGCCAGACAGCACGCCAATTAACGCATGCTGTTGCCACCACCAGAATGCCGTCATTGCAGAGCTCAGC
Organism: Bufo gargarizans; assembly: GCF_014858855.1. NCBI lineage: Eukaryota > Metazoa > Chordata > Amphibia > Anura > Bufonidae > Bufo > Bufo gargarizans. Next base: position 61,080,321 of record NC_058087.1, read on the forward strand.
AGTGTGGCATTTTTTTGTGGGTCTGCCTCTGACAACAGCGATGCCATTTGCAACCTGTGCCAAAAGAAACTGAGTCGTAGGAAGTAGAACACCAACCTAGGTACAACGGCTTTGCGAAGGCACATGATTGCACATCACAAACGCCTATGGGATCAACACATGAGTACAAGCAGCATACAAACTCAAAGCCGCCACCCTCCTCCTGGTCCAGCATCTTCAGCCACGTCAAACACTGCTGTCCTCCTTGCCCCCTCTCAACCATCCGCCACTCCGTCTCTCGCCTTGAGCAGTTCCTGCTCATCTGCCCAGTCAGGTCTCTGTCAAGGACATGTTTAAGCGTAAGAAGCCAATGTCACCCCCTTGCCCGCCATCTGACAGCTGGCTTGTCTGAACTCTTAGCCCGCCAGCTTTTACCACACAAGCTGGTGGAGTCTGAGGCCTTTAAAAAATGTGTAGCTATTGGGACACCGCAGTGGAAGGTACCCGGCTGAAATTTCTTTGCACAAAAAGGCAATCCCCAACCTGTACTCAAATTTTATTTCAAGACACGGAGGCTCCTATTGCTTAATTTCTTTACTGACAGCCACAGCAGCAAAGAAAAAAAATGAACCGCATTAACATATTGCCATAGCAACAGTCCCTCCCCTCACAGGTGCCCCCTATATAATGTCCACCAGTCCTAAGTACTTCCTCTTTCTTTGCTGCTGCCACAAGATAAGTATCACACTGTTTTAGCAGCATATACCTCCATTGTATTCTATGGTGTTTTATTGTTCTTGCTATTCTTTGTTGCTGGGGGTGTGTATATATTTTATCCTAGGTTATCACCTTGTCAGAAACTTTATTCCAGCTTCCCCTGTCCCTGCCTGGAGCGTGTGTCTCCCCTTCGGAGCATCTCTCCCTCTGCCAGAGGGAGTGGGTTTGTCACTTCCTTTCTTCCTTTTCCCTTGCAGTTTCTCGATTGTTCCTCCCTCCCCCACCCCTTTGCATCTCATCCCCCCCCCCCCGCTGTTTTCCTCCTCACCCAGCTTTTCCCGCCTTCATCTTCAGATTTTCGGCCGGCAGCGTTGTTTCGGCAGCCATCTTGGTGTAGCCTCTCTGTATAGGCTCCTCTACTGCTCCCTCTTTTTTTCCCCTCTAGCGCAGCTTTCCTCCTTCCGGTTTTAGCCACGCCTCCTTCTTCCATTCTGCGCTCCCTCGCCGTCCGGCTGCCTCTCCAACGCTCTTCATTCACTAGCTGGGTGACTACCCACTGAGTTTTTCCCTAACCCTCAGGATTAGCATTGTCCCCATTAGGCTGTCCCTCAGGCAGTTCTATTGCCTGCTCCTTACTGTGCATATACACCTGCCATAATGTCCCACCCTGATAAGCACTCCACCTGGGCTGGTTGGTGCATGGCAAGGGGTGTGTATCCCTTTTCAGCCCCTGTATCGGACGTCCTAGAGTTTTTTTACGTCTTTATTCAAGGATGGGAAAGCGTATCGCACCATCAATCTCTTCCGGTCAGCGATTTATTCTTTTCACCAAGGTTTCAAAGGCCGCCCTGCGGGTCAACATCCCCTGGTATGCCGTCTCCTCAAGGGATCACGAGTGTCGCGGCCCCCTCGGCCACGTTTTTCTTTCACCTGGGATGTCTTTGGTTTTGGATCTTTTCACGGCATGGCCGTCTAACTCTCAGCTTTCTCTGCGCCAGCTTTCGGCCAAGCTAGTTACCCTCTTTTGCCTTATTTCATGCAAGAGGGTTTCCGACGTCAGGGCATTGGATTTCGATGCCAGGTCATTTTCTCCGGATGGGGTCACTTTCAATATTTCCCACCGGACCAAAACACATTAGTTCGGTCTCCTATCCCAGTTTTCCAGCCGTTCCCGGTCGCTTGTCTCCAGGAATACGAAGCTAGGACCTCCATGCATAGATCTACTGAGAAATCAGTTGTTTCTCTCCTATCGACGACCGTTTGCCTCCGTTTCTAATCCTACTCTCGCACGTTGGGTTAAATGGAGTATGTCTTTGGCAGGAGTGGATACCTCAGTGTTCACGGCTCATTCTACTAGGAGTGCAGCTTCCACCTCTGATGGTTCCTGGGGCTCGCCTGGAGGACATCATGAAGATTGCCGACTGGTCTCGGGTTTCGACTTTTAAAGAGTTCTACTTTCGCCCTACTCAACATGCCTTTTCTTCTGTTATAGTACAGCTATAAACTTGCAAAAGGAGCCTCCGTGTCTTGATATAAAATTGTAGGATTTTACTAGTTCATGACGTAAAGTCATGATTTTATGAAAGACACAGAGGCAAGTATTGCCCACCCTGTTTGTATCCCCCCCCCCCCCCCCCCGGGTTACTGCTTATATATTATGTACCTTTCATTTATGATAATCCATGTTTCTGTTGACGTGTTTGCACGTTTTTGTACGGATGGAACATTTCCTTTCATGCATTTTATTCTCTTAGCAGGAGGAGTATGCTGTTGGTTTACATCCAAATGTTCCTGTGGGGTAACCTCTTCCTGTTCCAGTTCGTCAGTTGCGAATTCAGAAGAGTGCGCCCTTGATCCTTGTGTTCCAGAGGACGGTTCGGTTGATGTCCCTCCCTGATTTCCGGTTCTTCTGGTTTCAGTTTCATGATGTTCGGTTTGGAGTGTCCAAGATACGTTCCGGTTGAGGTGGCATTCACCAAGAAAGAGGAAGTACTTAGGACTGGTGGACATTATATAGGGGGCACCTGTGAGGGGAGGGACTGTTGCTATGGCAATATGTTAATGCAGTTCATTTTTTCTTTGCTGCTGTGGCTGTCAGTAAAGAGAGATTAAGCAATACTCGCCTCCATGTCTTTCATAAAATCATGACTTTACGTCATGAACTAGTAAAATCCTACAATTGTGCAAAAGGAAGTCATGGCATGTCTGGCACACAGTGTTGGGGCAAGGGTCCCTCTGACCACTGATACCTGGTCTGCAAAGCACGGTCAGGGCAGGTATATCACCTACACTGCGCATTGGGTAAACCTGCTGATGGCTGCCAAGCATGGAATGCGGGGCTCTGCAGAGGAGTTGGTGACACCGCCACGACTTGCAGGCAGGCCTGCTGCCACCTCCTCTACTCCATTCTCTTCCATAACCTCCTCGGCCGAGTCCTCTTATGCTGCGTCTTGCTCCACATCAACGGCACCCCCAGCTCCCCAGGGGCTATTCCACATCCCGGATACGACAGTTTCACACCGTCTTGGGGTTGACTTGCCTGAAAACAGTCACACCGCACCAGCACTCCTGTCCACCCTGAACGCATAGGTGGATCAGTGGCAGACTCCGCACCAACTGGAGATCGGCAAAGCAGTGTGTGACAATGGAATCAATTTGTTGGCGGCATTGAATTTGGGCAAGTTGACACATGTGCCGTGCATGGAACATGTGCGTAATCTGATCGTACAACGCTTTGTGCATAAGTACCCAGCAGGCCAGGAAGGTGTGTGGCTATTTCAGGCGTTCCTACACGGCCATGGCGCACTTTTCAGACATTCAGTGCCAAAACATGCCAGTGAGGCGCTTGATTTGCTACAGCCCGACATGTTGGAATTCAACACTCCTAATGTTCGACCACCTGCTCCAACAAGAAAAAGCTGTCAACGAGTATTTGTATGACCGGGGTGCTAGGACAGCCTCTGGAGCTGGGAATTTTTTTGCCATTTGAGCACGCAGCTCTCCTCTGTTCTTTCTTCTTAAGGACCTGCAAAATGACCTTCCGTGACGTCATCGTGTGATGACGTTGCGGAAGGTAATTTTGCAGGTCCTTAAGAAAGAATAGAAAGGAGAGCGGCTGTGCGCTCAAATGGATCTGGTGAGTTTTTTTTAACCCCTCAAGCCACACTTTAATTCAATTATTTTCCATAAAAACCACTAACACAAAAAGGTGGTGCACAGCCTCAAAAAATAGGTAAAACAACCACGAGGAGAATAGAAAAGGCGGCACTCTTTATTTGTTCGGGCTATAGCATACAGTGCAGATATACACAGATGAAGTTGGCGGCGACCGCTGTTTTGTGGCAACTTGCACTTAGTCAGGCCAATGACCTCATTGCGCTATCATGCGCACTTTACACGTCAAAGCATCCGGTTACCTAGGCAACCCAGACGCTAATCTTTCTTGTAACCATGAGCATGTGCTGTCACAACTAAATAGAATCGCACCTGTGCAGCCGGTAGGTTGTGAATTGAATATATCAAATAAAAACACTTAAGTCATTTCTATCAGTCTATCATTTGAAAGGTTCTGAGAGCACTTGATTTCTCTCAAGGCCGGAAAAGGATGCACCAGGTTTATTGAACATATCCGTAATGCGCATGGTGGAAATCCGTAATGTATTTCCTTTGCTGGAATAGAGCAGGTTGCAAATATATTACATTGCCGATTTTTTTAATCACGTAAACAATTACTGGAGATCACGAATGCTCAAATTTGCAAATTTATGGCGAATATTCATCCAAAAATTCGCGAAATATCGCAAATTCTAATATTGCCTATGCTTCTCATCACTAGTTGTGTGACAGTTAATTTTTGGTTGCGATATGCCCTTGCTCTACCTAGTGGACAGGGAAATACATTTCACCAATTTGTCTGTTACATTGTTGGGTGACAAATGCTTATCTTTTGCGCTAGAAAGTACATTTGCGGCCTACACTGCATTTAGGACAGTACGAATGGTGAGGCCAGAGCAAGTACAGACGATAGATTGGGTGGCTGACAGTGCCTCCAGTTCCTTCACATTGTCTCCCACCCAGTCCCCTGCTGAAAGATCAGAGTTGGCACCTACAGCCCATGGCCATCTGTCTTTCAACTCACTCCCTTGCAAATCAGGCAAGCAGTCTGAGTCCCAAGTCATGCAGCAGTCTCGCTCTGCTTTTTGATGACTCTGCTGGCAGGGTTTCCGTGGGCCATCCACATAGCCCTGCCCCAGAAGTAGAAGAGATTGAGTGCACTGATACCCAACCACTTATGTTTAAGGATGAGGACATGGGAAGACCACCGCAGCAAGTTTCTGATGACAAAATATTAGGTGCCAACTCCTGCAGCTTTCTGCTGTCTGCAGCCCGACAAGGAGGCAGGGGTAAAGATTGGGTGGAAGAGGAGGTACTAGATCCCACATGGAATCAAGGTCATGCGAGTGACGTGTGCAGTTTGGAGGAAGAGGCGGTGGTCTCAGGCACCAGCACAGCAAAAGAGGGAGGCAGGTGCAAAAGAGTTACATTCTTGGGTGGCATTTTACAAATTTTGCCATTGAAAACCCCTGCTCTGCATAGTTGACAGGGACTTAAATTTCTAAAATTAGTTTTTGACGCGCGCGCCCCCTCCTTTCATTCGATCCTTCTGCTCTAATAACTCGTCCCACATTTCCGCCCGATCACATTTCAGCCATTGACCTCCATTGGATGTGGTATCCCTTTCTCACACTCCCTCTCTGGCATGGAACCCCGATTCCCCGTGATCAGCATGGTAGATGCATAAGAGTGGCAATATTAGATTATCCAGCTCACCTTTGCGCGCATGTGAAATAGCATTATCCCATGGGGGTCAGTGCACGGACTGGTGAGATGAGATCCCAGGCATATCCAAGACAAACACATCCAGCACTTTTCAGTTAGAAGATTTTTCTTTAGTTCCTTTATTGAATACGGTACAAAAAAAATAAAAAATTTGTGCAGCAAGAAAATCCCAATCTCCTGACGTGGGTATACAGAGGTTTGCTTACGCGTTTCGAGCACACATGCTCTTAATCATGACTCCATGTTGGACCCTGACTCGCTCAGTTTTAAATGCTCCCAGAGTTCGGACTCCACCTTCAAAAGGAGTAAAGAACTCAGGTGTGAAATAATTAGGTAGTACTACTGGGACGAGGACGAGCCTTGTTTACAGCAGGGTGGCACCCAGACCAGCTCATAGCCATCACTGGTGCATGGCTGGGGGATACAGAGGACACAGACGATACACCTCCCACAGAGGACAGCTTTTCATTGCCTCTGGGCAGCCTGGCACACATGAGCGATTACATGCTGCAGCATCTCTGCAATGACCGCCGAGTGTCCCACATTCTAACTTGTGCCGATTACTGGGTGGCCACGCTGCTGGATCCCCGTTACAAGGGCAACATACAGTCCTTAATTCCCTCATTGGAGCGTGATCGTAAGATGCGCGAGTACAATCGCACGCTGGTAGACGCGCTGCTGGTGGCATTCCCACTTGACAGAGGGGGGCATAGTGGAAATACATGGCGAAGGCAGAGGAAGCCGAACCCAATGCAGCTAGGGCACCGCCAGCACCTCAGAAGGCAGGGTTAGCATGGACGAAATGTGGAAAAGCTTTGTCAGAACGCCACAACAACCAGCACCACCAGCTCATATGGAACATCTTAGCAGGAGGCAGCATTTCACCAACATGGTGGGGCAGTATGCACTGCACCCACAAAACTAATCTATATAGATTGCCGAGTTCAATTGGAGTTCTGATTTAAAGATTGTCCTATTCTCTCCCTCAAAGCAAAAGCAGCATCCTTTCCCTACACTAAGCACAGAAGGGTGACGTGCAGAGCTACGTGACACCAGCTTCTATGGAGGCTGGGTCACATGCTGCACTGGCCAAATCACAGCCATGCCATTAGTAGGCATGGCTTTGATGGCTTCTAAGGGCACAGAGTTAAATGCTTGTTGATTGGTTGCTCTGCAGCCTTTCATAAAGCGGCAAGAAATCGCCGAACAACGAACCCGAACCCTAACTTTTACTGAAATGTTCGGGTCCGAGTACGAACCCAAACTTTACAGTTCGGGTTAGCTCAGCCCTAGTCTCTGGCTTCTCCCGTTTCCTCTTCTGCTGCAGCCTCAGCCTCTTCATCCACCTCTAGAGTGACAGTGCCATCTGCCACCCCGCAAACAGAGGATCTGCCAGCAACACCACCATCTGGGTCACCAAGCATCTGCACAATGTCCCACCGAAGCATTCAGCTCTCCATCTCCCAAACACTGAAGAGGAAGTACCCACCCGCGATCCCTGGCCCTGAATGCCAGCATTTCAAAATTACTGGCCTTTAAAATGCTGTTATTCTGTCTGGTGGAGACAGTTTTAAAAGCCTTATGGCGGTGGCTGTCCAACAGTAAGCCGTGCCCAGCTGCCACAACTTTTCCAGACGAGCCGTCCCTTCCCTGCACAGCCAAGTGGGGGACAAAATCAGGTGTGCAATGCACAACGCCATCTGTGGCAAGGTGCACCTCACTACGGATACGTGGACCAGTAAGCACGGTCAGGGATATTATACACTCACAAAGAATTAATAGGAACACCATACTAATATGGTGTTGGACCCCCTTTTGCCTTCAGAACTGCCTTAATTCTACGTGGCATTGATTCAACAAGGTGCTGATGGCATTCTTTAGAAATGTTGGCCCATATTGATAGGATAGCATCTTGCAGTTGATGGAGATTTGAGGGATGCACATCCAGGGCACGAAGCTCCCGTTCCACCACATCCCAAAGGTGCTCTATTGGGTGGAGATCTGGTGACTGTGGGGGCCATTTTAGTACAGTGAACTCATTGTCATGTTCATGAAACCAATTTGAAATGATTCAAGCTTTGTGACATGGTGCATTATCCTGCTAGAAGTAGCCATCAGAGGATGGGTACATGGTGGTCATGAAGGGATGGACATGGTCAGAAACTATCCTCAGGTTGCCCGTGACATTTAAAACGATGGCCAATTGGCACTAAGGGGCCTAAAGTGTGCCCAGAAAACATCCCCCACAGAATTACACCACCACCAGCCTGCACAGTGGTAACAAGGCATGATGGATACATGTTCTCATTCTGTTTACGCCAATTTCGGACTCAGACCAGGCAACATCTTTTGCAGTCATCAACAGTCCAATTTTGGCGAGCTTGTGCAAATTGTAGCCTCTTTTTCCTATTTGTAGTGGAGATGAGTGGTACCCGGTGGGGTCTTCTGCTGTTTTAGCCCATCCGCCTCAAGGTTGTGCGTTTTGTGGCTTCACAAATGCTTTGCTGCATACCTCGGTTGTAACGAGTGGTTATTTCAGTCAACGTTGCTCTTCTATCAGCTTTCTCCTCTGACCTCTAGCATCAACAAGGCATTTTTGCCCACAGGACTGCCGCATACTGGACATTTTTCCCTTTTTACACCATTCTTTGTAAACCCTAGAAATGGTTGTGCATGAAAATCCCAGTCACTGAACAGATTGTGAAATACTCAGACCGGCCCGTCTGGCACCAACAACCATGCCACGCTCAAAATTGCTTAAATCACCTTTCTTTCCCATTCTGACATTCAGTTTGGAGTTCAGGAGATTGTCTTGACCAGGACCACAACCCTACATGCATTGAAGCAACTGCCATGTGATTGGTTGACTAGATAATCGCATTAATGAGAAATAGAACAGGTGTTCCTAATAATTCTTTAGGTGAGTGCATATTATATCTCCATAACAGCACACTGGGTAAATGCAGTTTCGGCTGGGCCTGAGGCGGTTAGCAAATTGGCACATGTCCTTCCACCACCAAGGATTGCAGGGTGCTTCAGTTTGCCTCCTGTCGCTTCCTCCTCCTACTCAGCTTCCTTATCCTCTACCGGCTCCTCATCCAGTCAGCGTAACACCTTCACCACCAACTTCAGCACAGCCAGGTGTAAACGACAGCAGGCAGTTTTAAAACGTATCTGTTTGGGGGACAAACCCCACACAGCACAGGAGCTGTGGACTGGCCTTGAACAACAGACAGAGCCTCAAGCCCGGCCTGGTAGCGTGCGATAATGGGCGAAATCTCGTAGCACAGCTGCCTGTTTGACGCACATCCCTTGCCTGGTGCATGTGCTGAATTTGGTGGCGCAGAGATTCCTTAAAAATTACCCCGATATGTCAGAGCTGCAGCATGAAGTGCTGTCTGTGCTCGCTTTCAGCATTCTCGCCCTGCTGCTGATCTTCTGTCGTAACTTTGGCCTTCCCGCTCACCACCTTTTATGTGACGTGCCTACAAGGTGGAACTCCACCTTGCACATGCTTGCCAGACTGTGTGAGCAGCAGCAGGCGATAGTGGAGTTTCAGCTGCAGCACGCACAGGTGAGTCGCTCTGCGGAACAGCATCACTTCACCACCAATGACTGGGCCTCCAGGCGAGACCTGTGTTCCTTGTTGCGCTGTTTCAAGTACTCCAACATAGCAAGTGCCGAGAACGCCGTTCTCAGCGATAGTACCCCACTTCTATGCCTCCTTGAAAAAAATGCTGCTGGTGATGATGGAAGAGTATGTGGCAGAGGAGGAGGAAAAGGGATCATTTCGTAGGGTTTTCCGACCAGTCATTCCCAAGTGTCTCCGAGGGTGGGTTCCTGCACCCACAAACGTCAGGTACACAATTGTCCAGCCAGGGCTCAGTTCTGGAGGATGAGGAGAAGATGGAGGAGGAGGAACATTGTTCAAGCAGGGTGGCACCCAGACCAGCTCATGGCCATCACTGGTGCGTGGATGGGGGGGATACAGAGGAGACAGACGATACACCTCCCACAGAGGACAGCTTTTCGTTGCCTCTGGACAGCCTGGCACACATGAGCGATTACATGTGCTGCAGTGTTTCCGCAATGACCGCCGAGCTGCCCACATTCTAACTTGTGCTGATTACTGGGTGGCCACGCTGCTGGATACCCGTTACAAGGACAAACGTACTGTCCTTAATTCCCTCACTGGAGCGTGATCGTAAGATGCGTGAGTACAAGCGCATACTGGGAGATGCGCTGCTGGTGGCATTCCCACCTGACTGCAGGTGCACAGTGGGAGCACAAGGCATAGGAGGAGGAAGAGGTCGCCAACGCATCTGGGGCACTGCCAGCACCTCAGCAGGCAGGATTAGCATGACAAATGTGGAAAAGCTTTGTCAGCATGCCACAACAACCAGCACCACCAGCTCATATGGAACGTCTTAGCAGGAGGCAGCATTTCACCAACATGGTGGAGCAGTATGTGTGCACACACCTACACGAACTAAATGATGGGTCTGCCCCCTTCAACTTCTGGGTCTCCAAATTGGGCACATGGCCTGAGCTTGCCCTTTACACCTTAAAGGTGCTGGCCTGCCCTGCAGCCAGTGTATTAGCTTAACGTGTGTTTAGCACAGCAGGGGGCATCACAGACAAGCGCAACCGCCTGTCCACAGCTAATGTGGACAAGCTCATGTTCAATAAAATGAACCAGGCATGGATCCCACAGGACTTGTCCGTACTTTGTGCAGAATAGACAATAGCGCAATTGCTCATTCTTGTATTTTGGATATTTCACACTTTGAGTGTACAAAAAAAAAAAGGGTTGGCTACCTCATCCTCCAACTCCTTCTCCATATGGACCACCTCATAAAATCAAATTTGAAATTTTAGGTTTGTACGTATTTACATAGTTTTATGTCATTTCAATACTTTCTCACCCAAAAATGTGACATATACCACTGCTATACCTAGTAGTTCAACTTAAACAAGTTGTCCCACATTTGCGCTTCAATAACTTTTCCCATATTTTCACTCTAACAAAATACAAACCGGATTCCAAAAAAGTTGGGACACTAAACAAATTGTGAATAAAAACTGAATGCAATGATGTGGAGATGGCAAATGTCAATATTTTATTTGTAATAGAACATAGATGACAGATCAAACGTTTAATCCGAGTAAATATCATTTTAAAGGAAAAATACGTTGATTCAAATTTTCACGGTGTCAACAAATCCCCAAAAAGTTGGGACAAGTAGCAATAAGAGGCTGGAAAAAGTAAATTTGAGCATAACGAAGAGCTGGAAGACCAATTAACACTAATTAGGTCAATTGGCAACATGATTGGGCATAAAAAGAGCTTCTCAGAGTGGCAGTGTCTCTCAGAAGCCAAGATGGGTAGAGGATCACCAATTCCCACAGTGTTGGGCAGAAAGATAGTGGAGCAATATCAGAAAGGTGTTACCCAAAAATTGCAAATACTTTGCATCTATCATCATCAACTGTCCATAACATCATCCGAAGATTCAGAGAATCTGGAACAATCTCTGTGCGTAAGGGTCAAGGCCGTAAAACCATACTGGATGCCCGTGATCTCCGGGCCCTTAAACGACACTGCACCACAAACAGGAATGCTACTGTAAAGGAAATCATAGAATGGGCTCAGGAATACTTCCAGAAACCATTGTCAGTGAACACAATCCACCGTGCCATCCGCCGTTGCCAGCTGAAACTCTACAGTGCAAAGAAGAAGCCATTTCTAAGCTCAGGCGTTTTCACTGGGCCAGGGATCATTTAAAATGGAGTGTGGCAAAATGGAAGACTGTTCTGTGGTCAGACGAGTCACGATTCAAAGTTCTTTTTGGAAATCTGGGATGCCATGTCATCCGGACCAAAGAGGACAAGGACAACCCAAGTTGTTATCAACGCTCAGTTCAGAAGCCTGCATCTCTGATGGTATGGGGTTGCACGAGTGGGGGTGGCATGGGCAGCTTGCATGTCTGGAAAGGCACCATCAATGCAGAAAAATATATTCAGGTTCTAGAACATCATATGCTCCCATCCAGATGTCATCTCTTTCAGGGAAGACCCTGCATTTTTCAACAAGATAATGCCAGACCACATTCTGCATCAATCACAACATCATGGCTGCGTAGGAGAAGGATCCGGGTACTGAAATGGTCAGTCTGCAGTCCAGATCTTTCACCTATAGAGAACATTTGGCGCATCATAAAGAGGAAGGTGCAACAAAGAAGGCCCAAGACGATTGAACAGTTAGAGGCCTGTATTAGACAAGAATGGGAGAGCATTCCTATTTCTAAACTTGAGAAACTGGTCTCCTCGGTCCCCAGACGTCTGTTGAGTGTTGTAAGAAGAAGGGGAGATGCCACACAGTGGTGAAAATGGCCTTGTCCCAACTTTTTTGGGATTTGTTGACACCATAAAATTCTGATTCAGCATATATTTTTCCCTTAAAATGGTACATTTTCTCAGTTTAAACTTTTGTTCCGTGATTTATGTTCTATTCTGAATAAAATATTAGAAGTTGGCACCTCCACATCATTGCATTCAGTTTTTATTCATGATTTGTACAGTGTCCCAACTTTTTTGGAATCCAGTTTGTAAGATTTCATCCATTTATCTCCCTTGGATGTGGTCTCTTTCTCACGTTCCCTCTCCCACATGGAACCCTGATTCGCCGCTAACCGTGATCAACATAGTATGCTCAGAAAAGAACATCAAAAGTTGATAGAGCAGATATCCAATTGGATCATGAACGTCACGGGGATGTGCGACATGGTGGGTCAGTATGTTTGCATACGCCTACACGAACTGAATGATTGTTCTGCCCCCTGCAACTTCTGGGTCTCTAAATTTGGCACATGGCCTGAGCTTGCCCTTTATGCCTTGGAGGTGCTGGCCTGCACTGCAGTGTATTGTCTGACTGTGTGTTTAGCATGACTGGAGGGGGTTATCACAGGTTATATTTCCCAATGTTTTGGGGTGTACACGAATAAAAAATAAAATAAAAATATTATATATATATATATATATATATATATATATATATATATATATATATATATATAGAAATATATAGATATAGATACACCTTAATACAATGGGAATGGTTGATGATATTAACTTCCTGTTTGTGGCACATTAGTATATGTGAGGGGGGAAACTTTTCAAGATGGGTGGTGATCATGGTGGCCATTTTGAATCCAACTTTTGTTTTTTCAATAGAAAGAGGGTCATGTGGCACAAACTTATTGGGAACTTTATTCTTTCGCGAGTTATTTACATGTTTCTGACCACTTCTAAAATGTGTTCAATGTGTTGCCCATTATGTTGGATTGCATATGCTGTGAAGATACGAGATGTGCAGCACCTGAAACTAAGGATACTGGAAGTCTGTGCTAGCATTTCTCCTGCGGTGTTGCCATCAGTGTGTGAAGAGTGGGAGAAGAGGGTTGCATTAACAATCCAACACAATGGGCAGCACATTGAACACATTTTATAAGTGGTCAGAAACTTGTAAATAACTCATGAAAGAATAAAGTTACGTTAAAACCAAGCACCACGTTAAAACCATTGTTTTTCTTGTGAAATGCCCAATAAGTTTGAAGTGTTACATGACCCTCTTCCTATTGAAAAAACTAAAGTTGGATTCAAACTTGCCACCACCCATCTTGAAGTTTCCCCCTCTCACATATACTAATGTGCCACAAACAGGAAGTTATCACCAACCATTTCCATTTTATTAAGGTGTATCCATATAAACAGGGGGGGGGGGGGGGTGTATAAAAAAAAAAAAAAAAAATATATATATATATATATATATATATATATATATATATATATATATATATATATATATATATATATATATATATATATATACACACACACACACATATACACACACACATAGTACAGACCAAAAGTTTGGACACACCTTCTCATTCAAAGAGTTTTCTTTATTTTCATGACTAGGAAAATTGTAGATTCACACTGAAGGCATCAAAACTATGAATTAACACATGTGGAATTATATACCTAACAAAAAAGCGTGAAACTGAAAATATGTAATATTCTAGGTTCTTCAAAGTAGTCCCCTTTTGCTTTGAATACTGCTTTGCACACTCTTGGCATTCTCTTGATGAGCTTCAAGAGGTAGTCACCTGAAATGGTTTTCACTTCACAGGTGTGCCCCGTCATGTTTAATAAGTGGGATTGAGCTCACAGAAGCGCACGTTCACAGGATTGCGCAGTAATCAAGTTTAACTACAGCCTGCTAGTACTGATCATTGGCTGACAGGCTGTAGATTTTTAAAAGAACTAATTAACCACTTCAACCCCGCTAGCTGAAACCCCCTTAATGACCAGGCCACTTTTTACACTTCTGCACTACACTACTTTCACCGTTTATTGCTCGGTCATGCAACTTGCCACCCAAATGAATTTTACCTCCTTTTCTTCTAACTAATAGAGCTTTCATTTGGTGGTATTTCATTGCTGCTGACATTTTTACTTTTTTTGTTATTAAGCGAAATTTAACAATTTTTTTGCAAAAAAAAAAAAAAGACATTTTTCACTTTCAGCTGTAAAATTTTGCAAAAAAACGACATCCATATATGAATTTTTTGCAAAATTTATTGTTCTACATGTTTTTGATAAAAAGAAAATGTTTGGGCAAAAAAAAAAAAATGGTTTGGGTAAAAGTTATAGCGTTTACAAACTATGGTACAAAAATGTGAATTTCCGGTTTTTGAAGCAGCTCTGACTTTCTGAGCACCTGTCATGTTTCCTGAGGTTCTACAATGCCCAGACAGTAGAAAACCCCCACAAAATGACCCCATTTCGGAAAGTAGATACCCTAAGGTATTCACTGATGGGCATAGTAACATAGTAACATAGTAACATAGTACATAAGGCCGAAAAAAGACATTTGTCCATCCAGTTCGGCCTGTCATCCTGCAAGTTGATCCAGAGGAAGGCAAAAAACCCCTGTGAGGTAGAAGCCAATTTTCCTCACTTTAGGGGAATAAAAATTCCTTCCCGACTCCAATCAGGCAATCAGAATAAATCCCTGGATCAACGATATCTCTCTAGTAGCTATAGCCTGTAATATTATTACGCTCCAGAAATACATCCAGGCCCCTTTTGAATTCCTTTATTGTACTCACCATCACCACCTCCTCAGGCAGAGAGTTCCATAGTCTCACTGCTCTTACCGTAAAGAATCCTCTTCTATGTTTGTGTACAAACCTTCTTTCCTCCAGACGCAGAGGATGTCCCCTCGTCACAGTCACCGTCCTGGGAATAAATAGATGACGGGATAGATCTCTGTACTGACCCCTGATATATTTATACATATTAATTAGATCTCCTCTCAGTCGTCTTTTTTCTAAAGTGAATAACCCTAATTTTGATAATCTTTCAGGGTACTGTAGTTGCCCCATTCCAGTTATTACTTTAGTTGCCCTCCTCTGGACCCTCTCCAGCTCTGCTATGTCTGCTTTGTTCACTGGAGCCCAGAACTGTACACAGTACTCCATGTGTGGTCTGACTAATGATTTGTAAAGTGGTAGGACTATGTTCTCATCACGGGCATCTATGCCCCTTTTGATGCAACCCATTATCTTATTGGCCTTGGCAGCAGCTGCCTGACACTGTTTTTTGCAGCTTAGTTTGCTGTTTATTAAAATTCCTAGATCTTTTTCCATGTCAGTGTTACCGAGTGTTTTAGCATTTAATAAGTATGGGTGACTTGCATTATTCCTTCCCATGTGCATAACTTTACATTTGTCAGTGTTAAACCTCATCTGCCACTTATCTGCCCAAGCCTCCAATCTATCCAGATCCCTCTGTAATAGTATACTGTCCTCTTCAGTGTTAATTACTTTACACAGTTTAGTGTCATCTGCAAAAATTGATATTTTACTATGCAAGCCTTCTACAAGATCATTAATAAATATATTGAAGAGAATAGGGCCTAATACTGATCCCTGAGGTACCCCACTAGTGACAGTGACCCAATCTGAGTATTTACCATTAATAACCACCCTCTGTTTTCTATCATTGAGCCAGTTACTTACCCACTTACAGACGTTTTCTCCCAGTCCGAGCATTCTCATTTTATATACTAACCTTTTATGTGGTACAGTGTCAAATGCTTTGGAGAAGTCCAGATATACCACATCCATTGATTCGCCGCTGTCAAGTCTAGAACTTACCTCCTCATAGAAACTGATTAAATTTGTTTGACATGATCGATCCCTCACAAAGCCATGCTGATATGGCGTTATTTGCTTATTTCCGTTAAGATGCTCTAACATAGCATCTCTCAGAAAACCTTCAAACAGTTTACCCACAACAGATGTCAAACTTACCGGCCTATAGTTTCCAGGCTCTGTTTTTGGACCCTTTTTGAATATTGGCACCACATTTGCCATGCGCCAATCCTGTGGGACATTCCCTGTCAATATAGAATCTGCAAATATCAGAAATAAGGGTCTGGCTATGACATTACTTAATTCCCTTAGGATACGGGGGTGTATGCCATCCGGTCCTGGCGATTTGTCTATTTTAATCTTTCTAAGTCGCTGTTGTACTTCTTCCTGGGTCAGACAGGACACTTTTAATGGGGAATTTATTTCAACATTCGGCATGTCATCTGACAGTTTATTTTCCTCAGTGAATACATTGGAGAAAAAAATATTTAACAGCTTTGCTTTCTCCTCGTCGCTCTCTGCGACTCCCCCCTCATTACTCTTTAACGGGCCGACACCTTCAGATTTATACTTTTTAACATTTATATAATTGAAGAACATTTTAGGGTTAGTTTTACTCTCTTTGGCAATTAATCTCTCAGTCTCTAGTTTGGCCGCTTTTATTTGTTTTTTGCATGTTCTATTTTTTTCCTTATAGTTTTTCAGTGCTTCCGTGCTACCCTCCTGTTTTAGTGTTTTATATGCTTTCTTTTTGTCATTTATTGCTTTCTTTACAGTTCTGTTTATCCACATTGGTTTCTTTTTGTTCCTTAACCTTTTATTCCCATACGGTATGTACCTCTCACAATGAGATTTTAGGATGCTTTTAAAGATATCCCATTTTGTGGCTGTATTTTTATTTGTGAGGACTTTATCCCATTTAGTTAGGCCTATGGCCTCTCTTAGTTGGCTAAATTTAGCTTTTTTGAAGTTTGGTATTTTTGTTCCTCCCTGTAGAAACACTCTTTTGAATGATAATAGTGAGTTCATAGAACTTTATTTTTTGTCACAAGTTAGCGGAAAATGATTTTTTTTTCTTTTTTTTTTTCTTACAAAGTCTCATATTCCACTGTGACAAAAATAAAAAAGAAACTTCCATGAACTCACTAAGCCCCTCACGGAATACCTTGGGGTGTCTTCTTTCCAAAATGGGGTCACTTGAGTGGTAGTTATACTGCGTTGGCATTTTAGGGGCCCATATGCATGCAAAGTAGTTTGCAATCAAAATCTGTAAAAAATGACCAGTGAAATCCGAAAGGTGCACTTTGGAATGTGGGTCCCTTTGCCCACCTAGGCTGCAAAAAAGTGTCACATCTGGTATCGCCGTACTCAGGAGAAGTTGGGCAATGTGTTTTGGGGTGTCATTTTACATATACCCATGCTGGGTGAGAGAAATATCTTGGCAAAAGACAACTTTTCCAATTATTTTATACACAGTTGGCATTTGACCAAGATATTTCTCTCACCCAGCATGGGTATATGTAAAATGACACCCCAAAACACATTCCCCAACTTCTCCTGAGTACGGCGATACCACATGTGTGACTTTTTTGCAGCCTAGATGCGCAAAGGTGCCCAAATTCCTTTTAGGAGGGCATTTTTAGAAATTTGGATCCCATTCTTCTTCTCACGCTTTAGGGCCCCTAAAAAGCCAGGGCAGTATAAATACCCCACATGTGACCCCACTTTGGAAAGAAGACACCCCAAGGTATTCAATGAGGGGCCTGGCGAGTTCATTGAAAAAAAAATTTGGGGCATAAGTTAGCAGAAATTGATTTTTTATTTTTTTTTCTCACAAAGTCTCACTTTCCGCTAACTTTGGACAAAAATTTCAATCTTTCATGGACTCAATATGCCCCTCAGCGAATACCTTGGGGTGTCTTCTTTCCAAAATGGGGTCAGTTGTGGGGTGTTTGTACTGCCCTGGCATTTGAGGGTCTCCGCAATCATTACATGTATGGCCAGCATTAGGAGTTTCTGCCATTCTCCTTATATTGAGCATACAGGTAATGAGATTATTTTTTTTCCATTCAGCCTCTGGGCTGAAAGAAAAAAAAAAATGAACATCACAGATTTCTTCATTCGCATTGATCAATATGGATGAAAAAATCTCTGCCAAAAAATAAAAAATAAATAAAAAGGAGGGGAAAGGCGTCTGCCAGGACATAGGAGCTCCGCCCAACATCCATACCCACTTAGCTCGTATGCCCTGGCAAACCAGATTTCTCCATTCACATTAATCGATGTGGATGAATAAATCATTGCCTTTTATTTTTTTATTTTTTTATATACAAAGTGTTTGCCAAAGCATAGGAACACCGCCAGCCTCCTCAGCTCATATGCCTCTGGAAAACGTATCTTTTACTGCAGAGGAGAAATCTCGTCTTGCAGCGCCGTATACACCGACTTGTGTGTAATCTGACAGCAGTGCAATGCTTCTGTCAGAATGCACATCAGTGCTGCAGCTAGTCGATCGGTTGGTCCACCTGGAAGGCAAAAAAAAAAAAAAAAAAAAAAACAGGCCATAATTTTATTAACTTTGGAACAGAACATATAAACTTTAACTTTAACTAAACATTAACCTTTTTGCTTACTGGTGATTATTTTTTTTATTTTTTTTACCTTTATAGGACAAACCTCTCCTTCCCCATGGGACAATGTGCAAAGCGCAAATCGCCCAAAGATGTGGCGAAGTGCGTTATGCACTTTGTCCCAGGTGAAAGGAGAGGTTTGCAGCAGCTGTGAGTGAATGGGCCCAAATAGCCCTGTGTGCCTGTCCTGGTGAGATGATCCCTATGCTAGGTGTACCTGTGTGTGGTACTACCGGAAACACTCCCCTAAGCATAGGGCAGGGCAGTCAGGACAGAAATAGCGGGTGTCACGCCTTATTCCACTCCTGCTACAGACACTACATCTTTTTCAGGGTGACGGTTGGGTTGAGGTACCGGCAACGACATTGGGGAAATGTCGCTCGTGTAGACAGCTAACTACACTGGTGGATGGGCCCACGGAACCTCCTGGGTACAGGAGGTTCTCGATCTCTTCCTGAAATTTAAGGAAGGATAGTGTTCTCCCAGCCTTACTGTAGAGAACAAAACTATTATACAGAGCCAATTGAATCAAATATACAGACACCTTCTTATACCAGCGTCTGGTTCTGCGGGAAACTAAATACGGAGACAACATCTGGTCATTGAAGTCCACCCCTCCCATGTGAAGGTTATAGTCGTGAACTGAGAGGGGCTTTTCAATGACACGGGTTGCTCGCTCAATTTGGATTGTCGTGTCTGCATGAATGGAGGAGAGCATGTAAACGTCACGCTTGTCTCTCCATTTCACCGCGAGCAGTTCTTCGTTACACAAGGCAGCCCTCTCCCCCCTTGCAAGACGGGTGGTAACGAGCCGTTGGGGGAAGCCCGTGCGAATAGTTCACGCGGTGCCACAGGCGCCAATCTGTTCTAGAAACAAATGCCTGAAGAGGGCCACACTTGTGTAGAAATTGTCCACATAAAGATGGTACCCCTTACCAAATAAGGGTGATGCCAAGTCCCAGACTGTCTTCCCACTGCTCCCCAGGTAGTCAGGGCAACCGACCGGCTCCAGGGTCTGATCTTTTCCCTCATAGACACGAAATTTGTGGGTATAGCCTGTGGCCCTTTCACAGAGCTTATACAATTTGACCCCATACCGGGCGCGCTTGCTTGCCTGTGTTGTTTGAAGCCAAGGTGCCCGGTAAAATGTATAAGGGACTCGTCTATGCAGACGTTTTGCTCTGGGGTATACAAATGTGCAAATTTCTGGCTGAAATGGTCTATGAGGGGCCGAATTTTGTGGAGCCGGTCAAAAGCTGGGTGGCCTCTGGGACGAGAGGTGCTATTGTCACTAAAGTGCAGGAAACGCAGGATGGCCTCAAAACGTGCCCTGGACATAGCAGCAGAGAACATGGGCATGTGATGAATTGGGTTAGTGGACCAATATGACCGCAATTCATGCTTTTTGGTTAGACCCATGTTGAGGAAAAGGCCCAGAAAAGTTTTAATTTCGGAAATTTGGACTGGTTTCCACCGGAAAGGCTGGGCATAAAAGCTTCCTGGGTTGGCGGTTATAAATTGTGTGGCATACCTGCAGTGTCCCAGGGGGTCAGTAGTGTAGCTTTAGGTATGCTGGGCTTTGTAGTGCAGGGCAACCCACTAACCTGGGATTCACTGTCGTCTTCAATCTGGGCAGCGGCTGGAACAGGCAGTTCATAAATGTTCGTGACGCCAGTGTCAATTGAACGGTGACACGCCGTGTAATGTTATGTGGAATAATGGAGTAACCACGTGATAGCCAACCAAAACTGGAACTTTACTGGTTTTCAGTAATAATCATGCATGGATATAGGTGGAAACGCAGTTCCATTGAAGACAGTTGATTTGCATATGAAGACAGTGGGTTTGCATAAGTTACAGACAGGCCGGAAATAGCAAGGTGATTTTCAGAGGGTTAAACACAGGACTTGTAGTACAGGAGGCTTGCACTCTATTCCTGACTGATCCTGAAACATGTGACTTATTCTCCAAGGTCTGATGCCCTAGCTCTGGCGTATCCTTGAATCTGTCTTTATCAAGTACCTCCTCTGTTACCTTGAGTACCTCTTGCTTATTAGACTCGCCTTCTGTTTTATTCTGGGTCTTCAGGCTGTTTAACTATGCCCTTCTTGCTTCTACGAATACGGACTCAGGAGGGGAACCTTCTCCTCGGATCTGGAATCCGGTTACAGGGCTTACTCTACCCTCTCAGCACTGAGTCTAGAAACTTCTGCCTTCCTGAGCTAGGCCCTAGCCTATTTATACTGAACTGGGGGCTCCCTCTGCTGGCTGTGACAAGGATTGCCGGTAAACGGCCTGACTGGCTTAAAGGGAAATACACATTCCAATCTAGCAGTGTCGGGTAGCCTACCCGTATGCTGCACACCCCCAGACTTTAACGTGAGTAAGGCCTCGTACTCACACACATACCTGAACCAACATAAGCTGATGCATAATTTAAACATTACATTATAAATATGATAAACAACTATTTCACACAAAAATATAACATTTGCGACTTGATGAACAAATGACGCAAGAAAAAGGGGCGTCTTCTTTCTTCTTAGGCACGGCCGCTGACCTGGCACAGCGGACTTAAGGTGAACCAGGTTAGTCTATTTTTTCCTTGACTGAAGTATAATAAAGAACTACACAGGATTTTCCTGCGGGTGTAGAACAGGCAAGGGCTCACGTGGAGGAGTCCATTCTTGCGCACACACGTCAAGCAGGCTATTTCTAGTAACAACTGTTCGGGAGTCTCCTAAATGGACTGGCGGACGTCCCCTGGTCATCCGGGTGGACCTTCTCAACACAGGGGTTTCCTCTTCCCTTAGCACCGAGGTAGAAGAGAGAGTAGCAACAGGAGGATCTCCATCCGTGAGACCTTGGTCAGGAACAACAGGAACAACAGGATCCACTAGAGGGGGAACTGGATCCGGGGCATCTTGAACCGGCTCTTCTGGAAGTAAAGGTACAGTAGGTGCCGGAGCGGGCACCAACAAGTTCAACCATGGTGTCAGAAGCCAATGCATGGGATCAGCGTCATACCTTAGATTACGGACAGCCTGCATAGGATCCTCAGGCTGTATTGATGACTCTGACACAGGGGGTTCAGATATAGAACTCTCGGCACTGGGTTCTGGTGTCAGGCAGAGCTTTAACCGGTTTCGGTGTACAATTTGGGATCCCCTGCCTTCCCGGGTGATCTCATAAGTGTGAGTTCCAACATTTGGGATTGCAGTGACAACATAGGGACTTTGCTCCCATTTACTGTCCAGTTTACTGGTCTCTCACAGGCACCGCTACAACAAACTTAGTGAAATGGTCAATAATAGTCATAGCATACACATACCCTGAGCGACTAGGCTCCAGTTTCACATGGTCGATGGCGACAAGTTCAAGAGGACGAGTACTTACAATGGGTCTCAGTGGTGCCCTCTGATCATGGTGTTCACCTCGTTTCAAGGCACAGGCTACACACTCCCGACACCACTTCTCCATGTCTTCTCTCATGCCCACCCAGTAAAACCACTGGCGGATATTTGCCTCAGTCTTTTGGACCCCAAAGTGACCGGATTGATTGTGGTACATCTCCAACACCATACCTGCATCTCGTCGGGGTATGAGAATTTGATGCACTCTTTCGTTGGACACTGGGTCTAGGCTTCTCCGTAGCAACAGGCCCTTTTGTATGAAGAGTTGATGGCGCTGCCTCCACAGTTTGATGAGCTCAGGATCTGCACTCTTACGCCGAATCCTCTCAGGGGCTCTGCCACTGGTAATTAAGTCCAACAATTCACCCAGCACTCTACTTTCAGACTGTAGTTTCACCCACCTTTCTTCTTTGAGTTCAGGCCTACTGGAGGGTGAAGGAACTGCAGCTCTGTCACTGGTAGCCCGAGCCTGATCCTGTTGAGCAAATTTATGGTAGAAGGCTGGCATTTCTACATCTTCCCAAGCATCTCGCACATCATCAGGAGCTGTCTCTGTGGGAAGCCTGGATAAGGCATCAGCATTGTCATTAGTACGTCCAGCACAATATTTTACAGAGAAATCATAGTTGGCGAGGCGAGAGGCCCATCTTTGCTCCAAAGCCCCCAATTTAGCTGTATTTAGATGTGCCAGAGGGTTATTATCAGTGAATGCAATGAATGGGGTAGCGGCTAGATAATCTTTGAATTTCTCCGTCACTGCCCACACTAATGCCAGGAACTCTAGTTTGAAGGAACTATAGTTCTGGTCATTTTTTTCAGCTCCTTTCAGGGAGCGGCTTGCATAAGCTATCACTCTTTCTTTTCCCTCTTGGATCTGGGCTAACACAGCCCCCAGGCCTCGCTTGCTAGCATCAGTATACAGATGGAAGGGCTTGCTGTAGTCTGGATAACCTAACACGGGAGGCTCGGTCAGTTTCTTTTTTAACAACTGGAACGCTATCTCTCTTTCTTCATTCCACTCAATGGGCACTGGAGTTCTAGGACTTTTCTTGGGCTGCCCCCTCAAGAGTTCCTGGATAGGATCGGCTATTTGAGCAAAATGGGGGATAAAACGTCTATAGTAGCCGGCAAAACCAAGGAAACCCCTCACCTCTTTGACGGTAGTGGGGACCGGCCAGTTACGGACAGCCGCTAACTTATCAGGGTCAGGTTGTACGCCCTCTCCGCTTACCACATGCCCCAGGTATTTTACCGCAGGTTTTAGCAAGTGGCACTTGGATGGCTTTACCTTCAGGCCATATTTGATAAGGATTTCAAAGACCTCTGCTAAGTGTTTCAGATGGTCTTCATATGTTTTTGAGTACACAATGACGTCATCTAGATACAGCAGCACTGTTTCGAAGTTTTTGTGACCCAAACACCGCTCCATTAGTCTCTGGAAAGTTCCTGGGGCATTACATAACCCGAACGGCATACAATTGAATTCGAACAGGCCCATGGGAGTGGTGAAAGCAGTCTTTTCCCTATCTGCCGGGGCCATGGGTACTTGCCAGTAGCCACTGGTCAAGTCCAATGTGGAGAAATAGGCAGCGGAGCCCAGAGCAGTTAGTGACTCCTCAATGCGGGGCAGTGGGTACCCGTCTTTGTGGGTTATTTGATTAATTTTTCTATAGTCCACGAAGAAACGGATACCACCATCCTTCTTCTTTACAAGGACCAGGGGTGCTGCCCACGGGCTACGACTGTCCCGGTTTACATTAGAGTCTTTCATCTCTTGGATCATTTCTTTTACAGTCTGATATGAAGTAGGCGGTAAGGGCCTGTATCTCTCCTTGATAGGAGGATGAGAGCCAGTAGGTATGGTGTGTTGTATGGCACTAACCTCTCCATAATCAGTAGCATGTTTACTGAAGGCCTGGTGGTGGTCTTTGACAAGCTGTAGTATCCCTTCTTGTTGACGTTGGGGGGTAGTCTCGTCCCCGACATGGAGCTCTTCCCACCAGGGTACTTGTGACTGGGGCACCGGCGGACATCCGCTGACTGAAGCTGGCGGCTTTTCTGTCACTGGAAGACGGATGATGTCTTGGAAGAACACCCGAGAAAGCTGGGCAACAGGGTAATGCTTAGTAAGCGCAACAGGATGATCACTCAGGTTAATCAGACGGACAGGTACTTTACCTTGGGAGACATTCACCAGGCACTTGGCAGCTCTCACATAAGGGTAATTCTCCATCTGGATTGGTTCCACCAGGGCCGGATAATCTCGGCCTTGGACTCCCAGGACAGCACGACACCATAACAGAGTTTGGGAATTAGGAGGCAAAGTCACAGGCTTATTATCACGAATCCTGGCAGTACAAATTTCTCCTTTCCCGTTAGCAAACCTCTGCTGGGCACTTAACGCAGTGATAGTCTTTTGAATCACCCTCTTGGATGCAGAGGAAGCAGTGGGCAGAGTCTGGTGTAATACGGCAAGTATTTCTGCATAACAGTTTTTGAAGACATTGGTGCCTAGAATGACAGGATGTCCTCCTCTGTCGCCGGCCTGTACTACTATCACCCCCTGTTGAGGCAAGGTTACTTCTCCCACCTGCAGGGTGGGTTCCCAGTATCCATGAATCTTTACCGGTTTGCCATTGCTGGCGATGATCTCTACCCAGGATTCAGGCGGCTGGGTCAATTGGTTGGTGTCCCAGAATCTTTCAAAGGCGGGCAGCTGAATAGTAGTGACCTGAGACCCAGTATCTAATAGGGCTTCAAAGGGGACCCCGTTAATCTCTACATTGATTTTAGGATGGGATCCTACATACCGTGGCATCCAATTTGGATCCTTTGGACCTAGTGTTCTACCTCCCGAGGGGTGGTCCTCAGCCTCAGGGGTTGCCCGTTTAACTGCCAGCACGTGGATTCTGTGTGTCCCACCTTTTTGCAGTATGTACACACAGGCCGCTTGCGATCCCTATTGCGCCTCCCAGGATCCCTGGGGTGAGTCTCTTGGTATGGAGGTGGGAACGGCTTAGGAGGTGACAGGAAATCTTCTTCTGACATCATGGGTTTTTCCCATTCCTCCATTTTTCTGCACACTCTCTCTAGGCTTTTAGTGAGGTGATTTACTTGCTCTGTCAGCATGGCGATAGTATCGGTAGCTGTAGCTTGAACAGCTTGACCGGCCTCAGCTCGGTTAATGATAAGCGGTTTTGACCTGCAGGCTGATAACTCAGGTGGTGTGCTCAACTCTGTAGATACTGCTGACCCCAGAATTTTTATAGCCAGTTCTTTAAAGTCCAGAAAGGTACTGTTAGGGTGTTGGGCGGACAGCATCTTTAATTGGGTCCTTATTTGCTCACTAGACACTCCGGTAATAAATTGTTCCCTCAGGGTCTGATCCTGGTTATCAGCTTCCTTGGGATCTATCTGGATTACAGCCCCCAAAGCCTCCTGAAGTGATAGGGCATAGTCACGGAGGGACTCACCGGACTTCTGTTTCTTGCCAAAGAAGTGCATCTTTATCTCTGAGGCAGTCCTCGTTTCAAAAGTGGCCCTGAGGCGGGTGAATATCTGCTCTAGAGTACTCCGTTCCGCAGCAGGCCAGGATAATACCTCTCTGCGGGCAGCCCCCTCCAGTTGCGCTAGCAAGATTTCCATTTGCTGATCGGCATTTATGGGGTACAGTTTGAATAAGGCCAGCAACTTTTCTTTAAAGTCTCTTAGGGTATGGGCCTCTCCGTTATAGCGGGGAAACCATGGGGCCCCAAAATAGTAAGGCATGGTAAAGGGCATCACGCTGGGGGCTATAGGATGATTAGGAGCCGCAAGCTCTCCCGGGTCCGGCCGCTCGGCAACTCCCGGATCTGACATGTTAGTTTAATAAGATGCGGCCGCTGGCGACTAAAAGGGCCGGAACAATCCCCTTCCCTCCGGATACAAGTTCTTACCGGTATCGCCGGGTGTGAAGCAGGCCAAATCGAGAGACTCCGGACTTCCTGCGACCGCGGTGACGTAGAGGAAACAGGGCCGCGGCGGTGCGATGATGAAGAGGGGTGGGATTTTCGATGTCTTTGAAGGGATCCGTCCACGAAGGTCCTTAGCACCATTCCCTGACAGCAAGCAGGGTTGTTGAGGAGTTAATGAATTAAAATCCACAACCACGATTTTCTTTTCCTGGGGGTAGCGCAACACAGCACAGCGCCTCCGATTTCTCCCAGGCACAATTGTAATCCACCGACTTGGAAATAAAGGGTACAGTCCTCGCAATACGGTGGTGGAATAGTTAAAGCACACAGTTCACACTTCTCTGCACTTCAGAAGTATGCGGATCCTGTTCGTGACGCCAAAAAGAGCGATGCAGTGTCCCAGGGGGTCAGTAGTGTAGCTTTAGGTATGCTGGGCTTTGTAGTGCAGGGCAACCCACTAACCTGGGATTCACTGTCGTCTTCAATCTGGGCAGCGGCTGGAACAGGCAGTTCATAAATGTTCGTGACGCCAGTGTCAATTGAACGGTGACACGCCGTGTAATGTTATGTGGAATAATGGAGTAACCACGTGATAGCCAACCAAAACTGGAACTTTACTGGTTTTCAGTAATAATCATGCATGGACATAGGTGGAAACGCAGTTCCATTGAAGACAGTTGATTTGCATATGAAGACAGTGGGTTTGCATAAGTTACAGACAGGCCGGAAATAGCAAGGTGATTTTCAGAGGGTTAAACACAGGACTTGTAGTACAGGAGGCTTGCGCTCTATTCCTGACTGATCCTGAAACATGTGACTTATTCTCCAAGGTCTAATGCCCTAGCTCTGGCGTATCCTTGAATCTGTCTTTATCAAGTACCTCCTCTGTTACCTTGAGTACCTCTTGCTGATTAGACTCGCCTTCTGTTTTATTCTGGGTCTTCAGGCTGTTTAACTATGCCCTTCTTGCTTCTACGAATACGGACTCAGGAGGGGAACCTTCTCCTCGGATCTGGAATCCGGTTACAGGGCTTACTCTACCCTCTCAGCACTGAGTCTAGAAACTTCTGCCTTCCTGAGCTAGGCCCTAGCCTATTTATACTGAACTGGGGGCTCCCTCTGCTGGCTGTGACAAGGATTGCCGGTAACCGGCCTGACTGGCTTAAAGGGAAATACACATTCCAATCTAGCAGTGTCGGGTAGCCTACCCGTATGCTGCATACCGATTTGTTTCTGCCACAACTAAGTCTAAGAGCTCCGCAGTCAAGAACAGCTCAAAAAAATCCCAGGGCCGAACCGATCTGAGCTGTCTCAACCCAAACTCCAGACTGGGCGGTGAAAGGGGGAACTACAGGTGCGGCTAAAGTTGGGGACTGCCAATCAGGGTTTGCCAGCACCTCAGGGATTCTAGGGGCTCTACGGGCCCGTCTTTGCGGTGGCTGCGACAGGGTAACTAATGCACGTGCCACCGTACCAGCTTCAACTGCCCTTCTGGTGCTCGCCACTTCACCATGTTGTACGGCAGTGCTGGTACTAGGTCCAGGGAGGGCTGCGCTGCTGGTGTATGCGCAAGTTAGCGGAAATTGTTGCTTTTGTTTGTTTTTTCTTACAAAGTCTCATATTCCACTAACTTGTGACAAAAAATAAATAAAAACACATTTTGAATGAACTCACCATACCCCTCACAGAATCCAAATGCGTAAAAATGCCCTGTAAAATCCTAAAAGGTACTAATTGGAATTTGGGCCCCTTTGTGCACCTAGGCTGAAAAAAAAGTGTCACATGTGGCATCGCTGTACTCAGAAGTAGGGGAATGTGTTTTGGGGTGTATTTTTACATATACCCATACTGTGTGCGAGAAATATCTCTGTAAATGACAACTATTTAACTTTTTTTTATACAAAGTTGTCAATTTACAGATATACTTCTCTCACCCAGCATGGGTATATGTAAAAATACACCCCCAAAACACATTGCCCTACTTCTATTGAGTACAGCGATACCACGTCTGACACGTTTTTGCAGCCTAGGTGCGTAAAGGGGCCGAAAGTCCAACAAGTACCTTTAGGCTTTACAGGGTTGCTCACAATTTAGCCCCGCCCAAAATGCCAGAACAGTTAACACCCCACAAATGACCCCATTTCGGAAAGTAGACACCCCAAGGTATTAACTGAGGGGCATAGTGAGTCAGTGGGAGATTTTATTTTTTGCTGCTAACTTGTGAAAAAAAAAATTATATCATACATGAACTCACTATGCCCCTCCGCGAATACTTTGGGGTGTCTTCTAAAATTCGGTCATTTGGGGGGTATTTATACTATCCTGGCATTCTAGCACCTCAAGAAACATGACAGGTGCTCAGAAAGTCAGAGCTGCTTCAAAATGCGGAAAGTCACATTTGTACCATAGTTTGTAAACGCTATAACTTTTGCGCCAATCAATAAATATACACTTATTGGATTTTTTTTATCAAAGACATGTAGCACAATAAATTCTGACAAACTTGTATAGAAATGTAATTATATTTGAACAATTTTACCAGAAAAAGTTTACACTTTTTTTGAAAATTGCTGTCTTTGATTAATATCAGAAAAACGAAAAATCTCAGCAGCAATCTAATACCACCAAAAGAAAGCTGCATTTGTGAGAAGTAAAGGAGGTAAAATTAATTTGGGTGCCAAGTTGCATGACCGAGCAATAAACCGTTAAAGTTGTGAAGTGCCGATATGTAAAAAAAAAAGGGCCTGGTCAGTAGGGGGGTATAAACCTGTGGACCTGTGGTGGTTAAATATCTTTACTGTCATTTTAAGTTATTAAAGCACTTTATGATCTCTCAGAAAGGTATATCTGAGGTCTAACTAATAGAGGTAGGCTGGGAAGGCTAGGGAACTTCACAAAGAGGCAATAGCAGGGCCTTGAGGAAACTAGGAGGAATGGCCGGACACCACCCGACCCAGTTCCAGCCCTAGTAGCATGCGGCTGCATTCATTTTCTTTCTTCACCCTAAAGAGGGCCCCTCTTGAAACTCCCTGTAAGGACAGGAAGAACACTGGATAGGGGGGTGGTGGGGGCTTTTAAACTCTTGCTTCCTGTCCCTACAGAGGCCTATAAGGACAACCTCCCATGTGCTGTCATGGGGGACGTCCTGGATTTATTTTTATTTTTTTATTAGGGTCCAAATTGATTCTACCTGAATCAAATATGCACAAATTGCCCTTTTAGTTGGTATGTAACACTCTCCTTGGTAGGGATGAGCAAGGTTCAGGTTATCTAAGAATTCCGTTATGGATTCCGCTACCACGGACCTAACTTATGGTGTTAGATAACCTGAACCTTGAAAACAAAAGTTCACACAAAACTACTCCTAGGACATCATATATTTTTATATATCCAATACCAAGGAAAAATATAGTTCCTACGAGACCAGAAAGAGAATACTTTTCTAAATGAGATATGCAAGAGTACTGAGCATCTCAAGGCAGCATGTTCTAGAGCAGGATTGATATATAATTTTGTGTTTGACATCTTTATTCATATAATTTTTAAATCCACTGCATTACACTCCGCTATCTGAAAAGCTACATTTGAGATCTAGATGGCAATACTACGCAGAGAAAAATATTTGAGAATCTCAAAATATCGTATACAAAACATTAAGGCCTCTTTCACACTTGCGTTGTCCGGATCCGGCGTGTACTCCACTTGCCGGAATTACACGCCGGATCCGGAAAAACGCAAGTGTACTGAAAGCATTTGAAGACAGATCCGTCTTCAAAATGCTTTCAGTGTTACTATGGCAGCCAGGACGCTATTAAAGTCCTGGTTGCCATAGTAGGAGCAGGGAGCGGTATACTTAGTCGTGCGGCTCCCGGGGCGCTCCAGAATGACGTCAGAGCGCCCCATGCGCATGGATGACGTGCCATGCGATCACGTCATCCATGTGCGTGGGGCACCCTGACGTCACTCTGGAGTGCCCCGGGAGCCGCACGGACGGTAAGTATGCTGCTCCCCCGCTCCCCACTACACTTTACCATGGCTGCCGGGACTTTAGCATCCCGGCAGCCATGGTAACCACTCTAAAAAAAGCTAAACGTTGGATCCGGCAATGCGCCGAAACGACGTTTAGGTTAAGGCCGGATCCGGATCAATGCCTTTCAATGGGCATTAATTCCGGATCCGGCCTTGCGGCAAGTCTTCAGGATTTTTGGCCGGAGCAAAAAGTGCAGCATGCTGCTGTATTTTCTCCGGGCAAAAAAAACGTTCCGGTCCTGAACTGAAGATATCCTGATGCATCCTGAACGGATTTCACTCCATTCAGAATGCATTAGGATAAAACTGATCAGGATTCTTCCGGCATAGAGCCCCGACGACGGAACTCTATGCCGGAAGAAAATAACGCAGATGTGAGCCAAGAAAACTGAAAATAAATTTCAATAATGTCTTTCCAACATCCACCATATACCATATACATGGTGCTATTTGGAAGGCATTCTCAATGTGCCACACATATATAGGCAATCTACACCTGCTGTGCAATGATTGAAATTAAGATAACACTGATTCCACCGTTTAACCTCTTTGATGCCTTGGTCAACAGGAATCATAGCATTACATGGTTTTCAGAGAAGTGTCTCACCTTGTCAACCAATCAAGACCTAGTGATGAGCAGGTATGTGGAATGCCGCCACCACAGCCACTGTGGCAGGCAGTGATTGGCTGTAGGTGTCATCTGCCATATACTGGCCAAATGTAGTTTGGAATCAAGCAGCGGCAGGATGGAATGAACCAGGCCTGGTCCAGAAGCATCCCTTTAAACTGCATGCCTGGGGATGACAGGTCCTCTTAACACTACATTACATATAAATAGACTTGTAATAATCCACTCAATAACATATCTTACTTTTGCTTTCATGTAGGATAGAATCATATTACAGATTTCGTTGGAGACAGGGATCATATATTTTTGATACACAGAAGAGAATGTCGTCTTCTGGAACACTTCGACTGCCATGGTGATATGTGCTTTAGCTGTTGCAGTTGTAACGTAAAAACCTGTCAAATAAAAATAAGTTTTGCTTCAATATTATTATTTTTTATGAACATTCAATGGTATTCTTTATAAAGAGCATCAATCTCTGTACATTGAATGGCTAAAATTTAATAAAATGTCTGCACCTAAAATGTGTCTAAAAAGTAGCGCAATTTGGCACAACTAGTTTTTATTTTAACATTCTTTTCTGACTTAAAGAGATTGGCCTGTCACAGACATGAGACAGTTAGATGCCTGGACCGCATGCAGAACGGATGCATGGTGGTCAGAGACAGAGCTGCTCAGACATGAGACAGGCAGATGCCTGGACCCCATGAGAAATAGATGCATGGCAGTCACAGACCGAGCTGCTCAGACATGACACCTGAACCTATGCAGAACGGATGCATGGCATTCCCAGTAAGACAAGGCTAAAGAAACTGACAACTAGAGATGAGCAAATCGAAGTTGATTCGCACCGAAGCCAAATTTACTCCCACTTTGCGGTAACTAATCAAATCTTTTCCTAAAATGCCTGCTGCACATGTGAGGACAGAGCAAGGAACTCTGGGAACATGGGATTACCCATAATGCCATGCATGCAGCCAATCAGCAGCCAGCCCAGTGATGCCTCAGCCCTATAAATAGCCTCAGCCATGTTGGATTCTGTCATTTTCCAGTGTACTTTGTGCAGGGAGAGACGTCAGCAGGCGCTAGGGACAGTGCTAGGAAAGACTTCATTGTGCCCAAAAAAAAAAAAATGTACAAGTTTAGGGAAAGATTATTCAAGGTGTAGGGAAAGGATAGGGAGGAATCATTCCACAGCATTTATGTAGAACAGGATTCAGTTGGGGAGGTTACAGCCTGGGTAATAGGAACACAGCTCTGTAATTCCAGCAAACTGTTCTTGTTATTGGGGTGCAAGTGCTGTTTGATACAGCCATTAACAGGGTTTATTACAAGGAAATATTTATTATTTGCCCTTGTGCGGTGCAGTTATGTGTTCTAAAGCATTTGCGGCTTGTTTTAGTGGGGAAGAAAAATGTTCATTAGCCCTTGTGTGGTGAAGTGTGAAAATTACAGCCCTTTTTTGGCGCATATTAGAGACACATAATAAAAAAAAAAATAGGATTTGCCATTGTGTGGTTGAAGTGTGAAATGACAGCCTTTTTGCGTGTATTAGTAAAAGAAAAATAAAAATAAAAAAGGGCTCATTAGCCGTTGTGTGATGAAGTGCGAAAATTAAGCTTTTTTGGGGGTGTTTTAATTTCCTATTTATCTGAGCTAACAGTATGTCAGACAGACGTGCCAGGCCCTGCACAGGGGAGTGACAGAGGCCTAAACGTTTCTGGCGCAGGCAGAGGTCGCAGCAGAGTAAGAGGGCGTGGCAGCAGGAGTCGCAGCGAGAGGCCTGAGCTCCTAGTGTCATCTAGCGGTCGTGTCTTGACCAGCAACCCAGCGGTTCTTGAATGGTTGACTCATCTGTTTTGGATCCACTCCTGTTTTTTTTTTGTTTTTTTGCATTAGCAATACTAATGGATTACTGACCAAATGGAGGATGCTCAGACAGGATCCGTTTTTTGGAGGTTATTGTTCTGACAGATCAGAGGAAGGGCAAAATAATCAGCGACATCAACTCAAACTTACCGCTGACACCCTCTCCACTCTGTCGGGTGGCTCTACTTGTATAAGCGTTTAATAGAACAGGTTCTGTAGACATCTATGTGGAATCATCTGACGACTGTGTAAAAGGAGTGCACTTCTTCTTGGCGCCAACATCGACCTGTAAGGCTGAGTTCACACTTGAGTTATTTGGTCAGTTTTGGCTCAGTGACTGCCCAAATAAGTGAAGTGTGCAGTGATTCTAAGAGCGACGCCTGTCATCTGCATATCATACTGACTCACAGTATTATTTCACTAGCACAGTAGACTCCATATGCGTGCTACTACAAGGCACAGTGTTCTACACCGCTATAAAGGCTCTCTGCAGCCAGGAAGTAGCTGTTTAACATAATTTGCCGCAAATAAAATAAAATAAATTTAAATCATCGAACCGGCCGAATTAAGTTTTCAAAAAAATTTGCTCATCTCTAGTGACAACAATGAATTACCAGGCGACCACACAGATCAGGGTAGAATGGCAAATATCCAGGTCAGGAGAATACACCCTGCACATAGCAAAGTTGGAGACAGCCTGCCTCAGTCACGCATGTCACAGGACTAAAAAGCTGGTTAATGAGCACAACTGACCAACTGGTAATCAAGCACACACAGACCAAGGAAACATTGCCTTTATGAACACAGAGCGTACAGGTCACAGTTCACACATAGCCACAGAACACTGCAGCCAGCACGCACAACACAAAAAAAAAAAAAACAAGCATACAAAAGAGAATGATCAACTGCAGCCAGTACACAAGTACAGACAGCCAGCCAACATGGTGTAATGTGTGTCACATAACCACACTATGCAGTCACCCCCATGTCACATAACCACACTATGCAGTCACTGCCACCCAATATGCACAATGCAGTGTTCCCCACCTTGCTTTTCCTGGCAAACCTGAGAGCCCAGGCAGAAGCATGTGTTTTTACTCTCTGTTATGAACTGCAGACAGGGAGGGTCTTACATCTGATTGGCTGTCCTGACTCACCTTCTCTTTCATTGGCTGAGCTGCTCGTCCGTCATACCTGCTGCCCTGAATCACAGAAATACAGGGAGTGGCAGCGCCTGGGTAACTATTTCCTTTTCAGGTCAGAGCTGTCCTGTTAACTCTTTCAGTTCAACACAGGAGCTTAGTAACCTGTTTTGCACAGTTAGGCCTCTTGCACACGAACGTGGGCCAGCCGCATGCGGATCGCGACCCGATTTACTTGAATGAGGTCCGCGATCTGTCCGTTCCACAAAAAGATAGGACAAGTTCTATCTTTATGCAGAACGGAAGCATGGAACGGAACACGACAAGAGCACTCCATAGTGCTTCTGTTCTGTGGTTCCGTTCAGTTCTGCACCGCATCTTCGGATTTGCGGACCTATTGAAGTAAATAGGTCTGCATCTATGATGCGGAATGCACACGGCCGGTATCCCGTGTATTGCGGACCTGCCGTATGCGGGCCACAATACGGCCATGGGAGACACATGGTCGTGTGCAAGAGGCCTTATGCTACTAGTACTATCAGACCCGCTGCGCTGTCTAGGGATGACCGAATCGACTTCTGATGAAACATCCGAAGTCGATTCAAATAAAACTTTGTTTCAGTCTATGATGCGGAATGCACATGGCAGGTATCCCATGTATTGCGGACCCGCCTATGCGGGCAGCAATACGGCCACGGGGAACACACGGGCGTGTGCAAGAGGCCTTATGCTACTAGTACTATCAGACCCGCTGCGCTGTCTAGGGATGACCGAATCGACTTCTGATGAAACATCCGAAGTCGATTCAAATAAAACTTTGTTTCAATACTGTATGGAGCCCCGATGAGCTGAAGTTATTACTTTGCGAAGTCTCGCGAGACTTCGCGTAATAATTTAATAAACTGATTTTTACTGTAAAAAAACATTTCCCAAACTTGGGTTCGGTTCCAAGGTACCCAAGTTCTGGAAATGTTTTTTTTACAGTAGAAATCAATCTATGAAGCTATTACGTGAAGTCTCGTAAGACTTCGTGAAGTAATAACTTCAGCTCATCGGGGCTCCGTACAGTATTCAAACAAAGTTTTATGCAAATCAACTTCGGATGTTTCATCCGTAGTCGATTCGCTCATCCCTAGACAGCGCAGCAGGTCTGATAGTACTAGTAGCATAAGGCCTCTTGCACACGACCGTGTGTTCCCCGTGGCCGTATAGCGGCCCGCATGTTTCGCTCATCCCTAGCGCTGTCATTATCATACACAGTGTATGGTAATGACAGCCCTGGCCGACCCTGGGTTGTCATCATTGTTCTGTCTTCATACACGTTCACAAGTGTGCAGTCTGACATTCAGCATAAACCATTCCTGTCTTCCAAATAAGAAAACTGTTCTTTGTAGTCTAACTTGTTTATTGGTCAACAGGTTGTATATATGTGATTGATTGCTTATATACGATTGATTGGTAAAACAGGATTGTTTGGTAAGGCTGTTGGCTCCTGCTCTCAGCAGGAATCCAGACCGTGTTACCACGCACCGCTCACGGCCGTGAAACACGGCCGTGTGCATTCGGCCTAAAACTACAAGAATATAAATAACATGTATAAGTATTAACCCCTTATGGACCCGTGCCATACAAGTACGGCGCTGGTGGACGTGACTTAAGGACCAGTGTCGTACATGAACGGCGGGCTGATCGGGTGCATGCAGGAGCTGTGCCCACCTGATCAGCGGCACGGACCCGGTAGTCACTGACAGCTGTGCCCATGCTGCATACACCGACATCTGTGAAAACACAGATGCCGGTGTGTTAACCCCTTGTATGCTACTGTCAAAGCTGACTGCGGTATGCAAAGGGTTTGCGGAGGTTACGGGTGCCCTCTGCTTTCCCATCGGGTCCCCACGCTGCAGTGGCAGGGACCCGATGGCAGAGAAGGCAAGCCCGATGCCTTCCATAGGCTTCGGGGCTTGCCTCCTATGGAAGCCTGTGAGATCAGCCCTTAGGCTGGGTCTCACAGTCAGGCTGTCTGCATAAAAGCTGACAGCCAATGCATTACAATACAGGTTGTATTGTAATGCATTACAGAGGGGATCAGAAGTTGAAGTCCCAGAGTGGGACAAAAATAAAAAGTTTAAAAAAAAGTTTAAAAAAAGTGTTTCAAAGTTTCAAGTAAAACAATTATAAATTCCCAAAATAAAAGACATAAAATTGTAAAAAAAAATAGAAAAATAAGAAAACCACACATATTGGATATTGCCGCGTCCGTAGCAAACGGCTGTACAAAAATATCACATGACCCACCCTCACCTGAATGCCGTAAAAAAAATATTGAAACTGTACTAAAACAATAATTTTTTTGTCACCTTACATTACAAAAAGTGCAACACCAAGCGATTTAAAAAGTCATATGCCCCCCAAAATAGAACCAATCAGACCGTCACCTCATCCTCCAAAAAATGAGCCCCTACATAAAACAATTGGGGAAAAAATGAAAAAACTATGGCTCTCAGAATATGGAGATATTAAAACATGATTTTTTTTGTTTCAAAAATGCAATTTATTTGTAAAACTTAGGACTCATGCACACGACCGTATGCCCTCAGAGACATATGGTCCATGAGCGGGCCATATGTTCCAGAGTGGCATACATCATGCGCATGGGAGCGCACAGCATCATAGGTTGCTATGATGCTGTGCACATCGGGCCGCCCGCGGGACTATAGTCCTGCACTCATAAGATCATATGAGTGCATGATAATAGCCCTGCGGGTGGCCCGATGCGCACAGCATCACAGTAACCTATGATGCTGTGCGCTCCCGTG
Organism: Bufo gargarizans; assembly: GCF_014858855.1. Lineage (NCBI taxonomy): Eukaryota > Metazoa > Chordata > Amphibia > Anura > Bufonidae > Bufo > Bufo gargarizans. The sequence continues at coordinate 61,116,559 of NC_058087.1, forward strand.
CACACGACGTATGCCGCTCTGGAACATATGGCCCGCTCACGGACCGTATGTCTCGGAGAGCATACGGTCATGTGCATGAGCCCTTAACTAAATGGAAAAAAGTATACATATTAGGTATTTCCACATCCGTAAGAACCTGCTATATAAAAATATCACATGAACTAACCCCTCAGGTGAACACCCAAAAAAGTAAAAAAAAGTGTAAAAAATGAAATTTTTTGTCGCCTTACATCACAAAAAGTGTAATGCCAAAAGCGATCAAGAAGTTATACGCACGCCAAAATCATACCAATCAAACCACCATCTCATCCCGCAAAAAAATAGACCCTACCTAAGACAATCGCCTAAAAATGGCTCTCAAAATATGGAGACACTAAAACATTTTTTTTTTGTTTCAGAAATGCTGTTATTGTGTGAAACTTAAATAAAAAAAAGTATACATTCTAGGTATTGCTGCGTCTGTAAGAACCTGCTGTATACAAATATTACATGAACTAACCCTTTCAGGTGAACACCGTAAAAAATAAAAAAAATAACAACAGTGTAAAAAGAGCACCTTACATCACAAAAAGTGTAATACCAAATGATCAAAAAGTAATACGCACCGCAAAATAATACCAATCAAACCGTCATCTCATCTCGCAAAAAATGAGACCCTAACTAAGACAATAACCCAAAATAAAATAATTTTTGACGCTCAGAATATGGAGACACTGAAACATGTTTTTTTTTGTTTTATTGTGTAAAACTTAAATCAATAAAAAAAAGTATACATGTTAGGTGTTGCCGCGTCTGTAAGAACCTGCTGTATAGAAATGCTGTATAAAAATATTACATGAACTAACCCCTCATTTTTTGTCACCTTTTATCACAAAAAGTGTAATACCAAGCGATCAAAAAGTCATACACACCCCAAAATCATACTAATCAAACATGATTTATTTTGTTAAAAATGTTTTATTGTGATAAACTTAAATATATAAGAAAAATGTTACATATTAGGTATTGCCGGATGCGTAAGAACCTGCTGTATAAAAATATCACATGAACTAACCCCTCAGGTAAACACTGTAAAAAAATTGATATAAGGCTACATGCACATGAATGTTGTTTGTTTCCGTGTCCGCTCTGTTTTTTTTGCGGATAGGATGTGAACCTATTCATTTCAATGGGTCCGCAAAAAATGCGGACAGCACACCGTGTGCTCTCCGCATCAGTATGTCCGTTCTGTAGCCCCGCAAAAAAAATAGAACATGTCCTATTCTTGTCCGTTTTAGGCATTGTTACAATGGATCTGCAAAAAAAACTGATGGCATACAGATAGACCACAAATCACATGTGGTCGTGTGCATGTAGCCTAAGAAAGATGTTAAAAAAGCCATTTTTTGTAATCGTACATCACAAAAAGTGTAATACCAAGCTATCAAAAAGTAATACGCACCCCAAAATCATACTAATCAAACCATTCTCTCATCCCACAACAAATGAGACCCTACATAAGACAATCGCCTAAAAAATAAAATAAATATGGTTCTCTGAATATGGAGACACTTTAAAAGTTTCTACAGTTTATGTTAGCAAGCTCTAACCACGGCACCGGGATCGTTAAATAAGGCATAGTCTTTGAACTCACATCAGTTTTTATAACTGTCCACATCTGTCATATTCTTTAACATGACCCGATGATGGATAATAAGGGCATTGTCCCAGTCACTTTTTAGGTTCACATGTAGAGCTTGGATGCTCAGAGCCAGGAGTATCAGTGTAAGGATCTCCATCCTCAGGGTTTGGCACTTTCTTGCAATGTGAGGCGTGAATCCATTTAGGCTTTCCTTCCACCTTTATGGAGGTTGCAGGACTAACAGGACTTGGAAGGGACCATCAAATCTGAGCTCAAAGGTTTTCTTAACGTGCTTCTTTATCACCACCCAATCTCCAGGCTCAAGACTGTGTATACCTTCTACTGAGTCGGGTTCTGTAATGGAAGCTAACACTTGTTTATGAGTGTGATCTAACCTTTCAGTGAGGGCCTTCATGTAACTGACCATACTGTCAGCCTGCAACTGCAACTGTTGCAGGAAATACAATCCTAGCCTTGCGGCACTACCAAACAATACCTCAAAGGGGGACAAGCCTGTCTTCTTGTTTGGTGTTGTTCTTATTGAGTACAAAGCTAGAGGCAAACACTCTGTCCATGGTCTACCTGTTTCCTGCATGGCTTTCTGAATTTTCACTTTTATTGTCCCATTCAAGCGTTTGACACAGCCGCTGCTGTGTGGGTGGTAAACTGTATGGAAGGCTTAGGTCACCCCTCAAGCTTGCATAACCTCTCTCATCACTTCACCTCTATCTGACTCAATAACTTCAGGAACACCATACCTGCATATCAGTTCACTGACCAGTTTCTTTGCGGTGTTCTTTGCATTTGCCTTAGACACAGGATAAGCTTCCGGCCACCCTGAAAAGAGATCAACACACACAAGAACAAACTCATACACTCCTACCTTAGGCAGTTGTATTTAGTCTATCTGCAGTCTCTGAAACGGGTAAAGTGGCCAAGGGGTGTGCTTGCTTCACCACTTAGCCGGGGTTCTTCAATGCACAGTCCATACATCCTTGCACAAAACGGCTGAAACTGTAGAGAACCCTGGAGCAATCCAGCCAATATTTACCACACTTACCATGGCACCTTTTGACAGATATGTAGGTCCATGGGCCTCCTGAGCCATAACCGGGTACAGAGGGCGTGGCAAGCAGATTTCTGTCTTTGTTTCTCCATAGTCCTTGGTCATCTGGCCTAGTTCAGTCCATAGTTCTTTTTCTTCAGGTGGGGCCTGCTCAGACAATTTGATCAGAGTGTCTTTGGATATATTCACAGGTTTTAAGGTTCTTACCGGGGTGGCATCAGCATTCAGTAGCCGGAACACTGCTAGCGTGGCTGCCTTATCAGCTCTGTCATTTACCTCTGCCGTGGTACACCTTGTGTGAGCCTTTACTTTCACAATAACAACTTCTTCTGGCAATGGTAAAGAGTTCATTAGTTCAAGCACAGAGTCTTTCTTTTTAACGGGCTGACCTGCAGAAGTCAAAAAGTCTCTAACCCGCCATATGGGTCCATAGTTATGTGCAATACCAAAATCATACCTGGAGTCTGTGTAGATGTTCACCTTCTTCCCTTTGGCCATTTTACACACCTCAGTAAGTGCCTCCTGCGCAGACATGTGTGGAGGGAGTGGTTCAGCAACGGCTACCTCATGCTGTGTGACTACTGCATATCTACGGTGGAACCGGCCATCCTCTCCCATGTTCCTGCTTCCATCTACAAAACACTCAACATCAGGATTATCAAGAGGCTTTTTATGCACATGAAAAATCCAGAAGTTTCTTGTTGCATCAATTGTATACAATCATGAGGATCGTTTTCAGCTAAATCAGACAAAAGGCTACCTGTTCTACCCTCCCCCATTTCTGAATCTGTAATTGGTAACAAAGTAGCAGGATTCAGAGTAGTACACCTTTTGAAAGAAATATTGTCTGGCAGGAGGAGGGCACATTGGAGTCTGAGTTGTCTAGCCACAGAAATGTTTTGGTTGCACCTGTGAGAATGCCTTATATGTCATGGGGGGTTTGCACAATCACTGGGTAGTCCAACACTACTTCTGAGGTTTTTTTAATCATTGCCTGCACTTCCGCGACTGCGCTAACCCAGGAGGGGGCGCTCAAGCAACAGGATCTAATTTAGCTGAGAAGTATGCCAATGGGCATTGACGTTCACCATGCTTCTGAGTAAGCACAGCAGTACTGTGACCCTGCATTTCCGAACAGAACAGGTTAAATTCCTCATCATGCTTTGGAATACCCAGGGCTGGAGAAAAGCATCAATTTGACTGGCCACTGCTCTCTCCTGGGCATGACTGAGTGGGAGGGGGGGAACGGAGGGGGTACTGCTTTACTCGAGGGGGCTGACATCCTGACTTAAGATACACAGTAACCGGAGAGATAGTGAGTTTCCCTAAGTCTGTTTATCAATTTTTTTTTTTTTGGTATTTATATCCATAATAGAATAATTTAACTCCTTTTTGACCTAAAACCAGAGCAAACATCTCCCTGTGTTTTTGTAATGATTCTATCAGTAAAGTTGATTTCGCTCACACACACATAAATGAATATTTCCCATACATTAACACACACACACAAGTCTTTGAACTTATTAACAAATAACATTTTCTGGAGATCCATACACTCACATACATTGCCTTGTTATTTTCTCTTAAAATTGCCAACAGTGTTTTCGCTATTTCACATTCCAATGCCATGACGTCACAACCCCTTACAGCTGCGGCCCCGTTTCTGCCTCTGTTCTCGATCTCAGCAAACGGAGTTCTGCGACATATTCACCAGGTCACACAGATACACAGACAGGCAAAAGTTTCCACACTCAATTCTCCATTTGAATCACATCCTGTAATCATCCACAATCCAGCTGCATACGTCTCTACTGTCTCTTTTCTACTCTCTCTCAAACTATTTGTCCTCTGAAATAGGGATGAGCGAACCCGAACTGTATAGTTCAGGTTCATACCAAATTTTGGGGTGTCCGTGACACGGACCCGAACCCGAACATTTTCGTAAATGTCCGGGTTCGGTGTTCGGCGCTTTCTTGGCGCTTTTTGAAAGGCTGCAAAGCAGCCAATAAACAAGCGTCATACTACTTGCCCCAAGAGGCCATCACAGCCATGCCTACTATTGGCATGGCTGTGATTGGCCAGTGCAGCATGTGACCCAGCCTCAATTTAAGCTGGTGTCACGTAGCGCCGCCCGTCACTCTGCTCTGATCAGTGTAGGGAGAGGATGCAGCTGCTGCTGTTAGGGCGAGATTAGGCACTAGACAGGGATTTACTCAGCAAAAACACTTAATGAAGTGATCGATCTACAGCTGTGAATCATTCATCTTCTGCTATTCAATTGCTCATTGTTTTTAGGCTGCCCAGAGCATTTTTCAGTCACTTTTTTCTGGGGTGATCGGCGGCCATTTTGTGTCTTGTGGTGCGCCAGCACAAGCTGCCACCAAGTCCATTTAACCATCAATAGTGTTTTTTTTTTTTGCTATATCCTACATCAGGGGCTTGGCTGTGCTTGCTATTTTATTGAGGGGTGAAATACAATTGCCAAAATAGCAGTACCCTAAATCTGGTGTTTCAGCTGTGGCTAGCCAATTGTAATACTGTGTGCTGTCTGGCAAAGGATATATTTTTGTTCTGGGTTGAAATACAATTCCCAACTTAGCAATTCCCTAAATCAGTGGTTTCTGCTGTATCAGGCCAAGTTTAAATCGATCCATAAAAGGGTATATTAGATTGAAGGTGCTGATAGGGTCATCCTCAATAACTTCACACGCTACCGTGCATTTCCAAGTCTAATTCTGTCTGTAAACGTATACCTTTCATCCAGCGCCTAAATAATAGGCCTAAAATTTATATTCAGCTAAATCTGTGTTTATTGCTGTGGCTGGTCAATTCATTTAGTGTCCGCCAAAGCACAGTTTTTGTTCTGGGTTGAAATACAATTCCCAACTTAGCAATTCCCTAAATCAGTGGTTTCTGCTGTATCAGGCCAACTTTAAATCTATCCATAAAAGGGTATATTAGATTGAAGGTGCGGATAGGGTCATCCTCAAACACTTCACACGCTACCGTGCATTTCCAAGTCTAATTCTGTCTGTAAACGTATACCTGTCATCCAGGGCCTAAATACTAGGCCTACAATTTATATTCAGCTAAATCTGTGTTTATTGCTGTGGCTGGTCAATTCATTTAGTGTCCGCCAAAGCACAGTTTTTGTTCTGGGTTGAAATACAATTCCCAACTTAGCAATTCCCTAAATCAGTGGTTTCTGCTGTATCAGGCCAACTTTAAATCTATCCATAAAAGGGTATATTAGATTGAAGGTGCGGATAGGGTCATCCTCAATAACTTCACATGCTACCGTGCATTTCCAAGTCTAATTCTGTCCGTAAACGTATACCTGTCTTCCAGGGCCTAAATACTAGGCCTACAATTTATATTCAGCTAAATCTGTCGTTACTGTTGTGCCTGTATTAGTGTAATACGGTACCTAAATAAAGAGCCAGATAGTGTTAGGTGTCTGTAAAAAAAGGCCTGAATTTGAGTTCAATACATTAGGCCAAATAATTTTTTTCTTATTGTGGTGAACGGTAACAATGAGGAAAAGATCTAGTAAGGGACGCGGACATGGTCGTGGTGGTGTTAGTGGACCCTCTGGTGCTGGGAGAGGACGTGGCAGTTCTGCTACAGCCACACGTCCTAGTGAACCAACTACCTCAGGTCCCAGTAGCCGCCATAATTTACAGCGATATTTGGTGGGGCCCAATGCCGTTCTAAGGATGGTAAGTCCTGAGCAGGTACAGGCATTAGTCAATTGGGTGGCCGACAGTGGATCCAGCACGTTCACATTATCTCCCACCCAGTCTTCTGCAGAAAGCGCACAGATGGCGCCTGAAAACCAAGCTCATTAGTCTGTCACATCACCCCCATGCATATCAGGGAAACTGTCTGAGCCTCAAGTTATGCAGCAGTCTCTTATGCTGTTTGAAGACTCTGCTGGCAGGGTTTCCCAAGGGCTTCCACCTAGCCCTTCCCCAGCGGTGGAAGACATAGAATGCACTGACGCACAACCACTTATGTTTCCTGATGATGAGGACATGGGAATACCACCTCAGCACGTCTCTGATGATGATGAAACACAGGTGCCAACTGCTGCGTCTTTCTGCAGTGTGCAAACTGAACAGGAGGTCAGGGAGGAAGACTGGGTGGAAGACGATGCAGGGGACGATGAGGTCCTAGACCCCACATGGAATGAAGGTCGTGCCACTGACTTTCACAGTTCGGAGGAAGAGGCAGTGGTGAGACCGAGCCAACAGCGTAGCAAAAGAGGGAGCAGTGGGCAAAAGCAGAACACCTGCCGCCAAGAGACTCCGCCTGCTACTGACCGCCGCCATCTGGGACCGAGCACCCCAAAGGCAGCTTCAAGGAGTTCCCTGGCATGGCACTTCTTCAAACAATGTGCTGACGACAAGACCCGAATGGTTTGCACGCTGTGCCATCAGAGCCTGAAGCGAGGCATTAATGTTCTGAACCTTAGCACAACCTGCATGACCAGGCACCTGCATGCAAAGCATGAACTGCAGTGGAGTAAACACCTTAAAAACAAGGAACTCACTCAGGCTCCCCCTGCTACCTATTCTGCTGCTGCCGCCTCGGCCTCTTCCTCCGCCTCTGGAGGAACGTTGGCACCTGCCGGCCAGCAAACAGAGGATGTACTACCAACACCACCACCTCCGACACCAAGCATCTCAACCATGTCACACGGCAGCGTTCAGCCTTCTCCATCTAACAAACATTTGAGAGAAAGCGTAAATTCCCACCTAGCCACCCTCGATCCCCGGCCCTGAATGCCCGCATTTCTAAACTACTGGCCTATTAAATGCTGTCATTCAGGCTGGTGGACACAGACAGCTTCAAACAGCTCATGTCGCTTGCTGTCCCACAGTATGTTGTTCCCAGCTGGCGCTACTTCTCCAAGAGAGCCGTGCCTTCCCTGCACAACCAAGTATCCGATAAAATCAAGTGTTCACTGCGCAACGCCATCTGTGGCAAGGTCCACCTAACCACAGATACGTGGACCACTAAGCACGGCCAGGGACGCTATATCTCCCTAACTGCACACTGGGTAAATGTAGTGGCGGCTGGGCCCCAGGCGGAGAGCTGTTTGACGCACGTCCTTCCGCCGCCAAGGATTGCAGGGCAACATTCTTTGCCTCCTGTTGCCTCCTCCTCCTACTCGGCTTCCTCCTCCTCTTCTTCCACCTGCTCATCCAGTCAGCCACACACCTTCACCACCAACTTCAGCACAGCCCGGGGTGAACGTCAGCAGGCCATTCTGAAACTCATATGTTTGGGGGACAGGCCCCACACCGCACAGGATTTGTGGCGGGGTATAGAACAACAGACCGACGAGTGGTTGCTGCCGGTGAGCCTCAAGCCCAGCCTGGTGGTGTGCGATAATGGGCGAAATCTCGTTGCAGCTCTGGGACTAGCCGGTTTGACGCACATCCCTTGCCTGGCGCATGTGCTGAATTTGGTGGTGCAGAAGTTCATTCACAACTACCCCGACATGTCAGAGCTGCAGCATAAAGTGCGGGCCGTCTGTTCGCGCTTCCGGCGTTCACATCCTGCTGCTGCTCGCCTGTCTGCGCTACAGCGTAACTTCGGCCTTCCCACTCACCGCCTCATATGCAACGTGCCCACCAGGTGGAACTCCACCTTGCACATGCTGGACAGACTGAGCGAGCAGCAGCAGGCCATAGTGGAGTTTCAGCTGCAGCACGCACGGGTCAGTTGCGCTGCGGAACAGCACCACTTCACCACCAATGACTGGGCCTCCATGCGAGAGCTGTGTGCCCTGTTGCGCTGTTTCGAGTACTCCACCAACATGGCCAGTGGCGATGACGCCGTTATCAGCGTTACAATACCACTTCTATGTCTCCTTGAGAAAACACTTAGGGCGATGATGGAAGAGGAGGTGGCCCAGGAGGAGGAGGAAGAGGGGTGATTTTTAGCACTTTCAGGCCAGTCTCTTCGAAGTGACTCAGAGGGAGTTTTTTTGCAACAGCAGAGGCCAGGTACAAATGTGACCAGCCAGGGCCCACTACTGGAGGACGAGGAGGTGGAGGAGGATGAGGATGAAGCATGTTCACAGCGGGGTGGCACCCAACGCAGCTCGGGCCCATCACTGGTGCGTGGCTGGGGGGAAACGCAGGATGATGACGATACGCCTCCCACAGAGGACAGCTTGTCCTCACCTCTGGGCAGCCTGGCACACATGAGCGACTACATGCTGCAGTGCCTGCGCAACGACAGCAGAGTTGCCCTCATTTTAACGTGTGTGGACTACTGGGTTGCCACCCTGCTGGATCCCCGGTACAAAGACAATGTGCCCACCTTACTTCCTGCACTGGAGCGTGATAGGAAGATGCGCGAGTACAAGCGCACATTGGTAGACGCGCTACTTTGAGCATTCCCAAATGTCACAAGGGAACAAGTGGAAGCCCAAGGCAGAGGAGGAACAAGAGGTCGCCAACGCAGCTGTGTCACGGCCAGCTCCTCTGAGGGCAGGGTTAGCATGGCAGAGATGTGGAAAAGTTTTGTCAACACACCACAGCTAACTGCACCACCACCTCATACGGAACGTGTTAGCAGGAGGCAACATTTCACTAACATGGTGGAACAGTACGTGTGCACACCCCTCCACATACTGACTGATGGTTCGGCCCCATTCAACTTCTGGGTCTCCAAGTTGTCCACGTGGCCAGAGCTAGCCTTTTATGCCTTGGAGGTGCTGGCCTGCCCGGCGGCCAGCGTTTTGTCTGAACGTGTATTCAGCACGGCAGGGGGCGTCATTACAGACAAAAGCAGCCGTCTGTCTACAGCCAATGTGGACAAGCTGACGTTCATAAAAATGAACCAGGCATGGATCCCACAGGACCTGTCCATCCCTTGTGCAGATTAGACATTTATAACTACCTCCCCTTAACCATATATTATTGTACTCCAGGGCACTTCCTCATTTAATCCTATTTTTATTTTCATTTTACCATTATATTGCGGGGCAACCCAAAGTTGAATGAACCTCTCCTCTCTCTGGGTGCCGGGGCATAAAAATATCTGACAATGGCCTGTTCCAGTGTTGGGTGACATGAAGCCTGATTCTCTGCTATGGGACCTCTCTCCTCTGTCTGGGTGCCGGGGCCTAAAAATATCTGACAGTGGACTGTTCCAGTGGTGGGTGACGTGAAGCCTGATTCTCTGCTATGACATGAAGCCTGATTCTCTGCTATGACATGAAGCCTGATTCTCTGCTATGACATGAAGCCTGACTCTCTGCTATGGGACCTCTCTCCTCTGTCTGGGTGCCAGGGCCAAAATATCTGACAATGGCCTGTTCCAGTGGTGGGTGACGTGAAGCCTGATTCTCTGCTATGACATGAAGCCTGATTCTCTGCAATGGGACCTCTCTTCTCTGGGTGCCAGGGCCAAAATATCTGACAATGGCCTGTTTCAGTGGTGGGTGACATGAAGCCTGATTCTCTGCTATGACATGAAGCCTGACTCTCTGCTATGGGACCTCTCTCCTCTGTCTGGGTGCCAGGGCCAAAATATCTGAAATGGCCTGTTCCAGTGGTGGGTGACGTGAAGCCTGATTCTCTGCTATGACATGAAGCCTGATTCTCTTCTATGACATGAAGCCTGAATCTCTGCTATGGGACCTCTCTCCTCTGTCTGGGTGCCGGGGCCTAAAAATATCTGATAGTGGCCTGTTCCAGTGTTGGGTGACATGAAGCCTGATTCTCTGCAATGGGACCTCTCTCCTCTGTCTGGGTGCCAGGGCCAAAATATCTGACAATGGCCTGTTCCAGTGGTGTCTGACGTGAAGCCTGATTCTCTGCTATGACATGAAGCCTGATTCTCTGCTATGACATGAAGCTTGATTCTCTTCTATGGGACCTCTCTCCTCTGTCTGGGTGCCAGGGCCAAAATATCTGACAATGGCCTGTTCCAGTAGTGGGTGATGTGAAGCCTGATTCTCTGCTATGACATGAAGCCTGATTCTCTGCTATGACATGAAGCCTGATTCTCTGCTATGGGACCTCTCTCCTCTGTCTGGGTACCAGGGCCAAAATATCTGACAATGGCCTGTTCCAGTGGTGGGTGACGTGAAGCCTGATTCTCTGCTATGACATGAAGCCTGATTCTCTGCAATGGGACCTCTCTCCTCTGCCTGGGTGCCAGGGTCTAAATATCTGACAGTGGCCTGTTCCAGTGGTGGGTGACATGAAGCCTGATTGTCTGCTATGGGACCTCTCTCCAATTGATATTGGTTCATTTGTATTTATTTTATTTTTATTTTTATTCATTTCCCTATCCACATTGGTTTGCAGGGGATTTAACTACATTTTGCTGCCTTTTGCAGCCCTGTAGCCCTTTCCTAGGCTGTTTTACAGCCTTTTTAGTGCCGAAAAGTTCGGGTCCCCAATGACTTCAATGGGGTTCGGGTTCGGGACGAAGTTCGGGTTGGGTTCGGATCCCGAACCCGAACATTTCCGGGAAGTTCAGCCGAACTTCTCGAACCCGAACATCCAGGTGTTCGCTCAACTCTACTCTGAAAACTTGTGGCTTCCAACCTTCGGTTTCTATCTCTTTTGCTACCTTAATTCAGATGCTAACTACATCTTCACATGCATGATCCTTATTCCACCCACTGTGGGTGTGCTTGAACCTTTCCCAAACTCTAAATCAAGGTTTCCATGCTTCCTACCTGCTTTTTCCAACACTTTGTCAACTTTAATCCATTTTTGCCACCTCTCTTTTCTAACAGTTGTTTAGCTGACTTATAATCTTCGGGAACGCTGTTCTGATTACCGATTGTCTATTCCTGAATCTGTACATACTAGGGGGAACCTTAGACATCTCTTTTTTTCCCACAGCGGCTTCCCCACCCTGTCCTTCCAGGTGTACCTACTGTGTCAAAGCCAAAGCCTCTTTGGGCTTTTGGACCCTTTCCCTAGCTTCCTGACAGATTCTACACACACAATAAACAATGACAAATAGGTAGACAGTTACTCCCAGAACAACCCCAAGCAATTCCCAGCCCTTTCTAACACTTCCTATGTCAGTTTGTAGCCCTCAGGGATTTTCATTTTACTTTTTACCAATCCCTTAACTGAATGCACTAATTATCTACAGACGTCTGTATTTTTAATTCCCTGCTTGTCCGTTTCTCGTGGTGCGTCCCCACTAGACATCCTTCCTCTAATGTACACTACGTAGGACAGCAGAATACCAACCCCTACCTGTTTTTAGCAGCGCCTTATGGGGTTCCAGGGCTCCTGATTGCCCTGTGCTACATTCACTGTGATTCTATACAAAATCCAGAGGACTACTAAGACATATATCACGATACCAAGTGCAAACCCAAAGATGTTCCAAAAAAACACTATATTATCTATACCCAGCGATCATAGGATTGACGTAGTTGGGGTTCTTACCTCTCAAATATGGCTCGACCTTAAAGAGGACCTTTCATCAGAAAATAGTGTGTTCAATTATTATATGACCTTATGGGGCTGCTGCCACTGATGTCCGGACACTTTTTTTCTTTTCAAATGGACCCCCTGTTCGGCCGCTACGCTCCCCGTTAGTTTTGTCGCCTCATGTGCAATCAAGGTGACAAAGTTATAGTAGGCGTTGTTCTTTTAGTTCTAGTGGGCACAGTTATCCACTCCCTGGCAGCGATCGCATCCAATCGCAGCACCCCGCTCTTAGCCAGGGAGAAGGAGCTCAAGTTCTCGCGAGATTCGCAAGAACTTGAGATTCTAGACATGTGGACCCAGCGCGAGAACTTGTGCTCCTTCTCCCTGGCTAAGAGCGGGGCGCTGCGATTGGATGCGCTCGCTGCCAGGGAGAGGATAACCGCGCCCACCAGAACTAAAAGAGCAACGCCTACTATAACTTTGTTGCCTCATTTGCATATGAGGCAACAAAATTAACGGGGAGCATAACGGTCCATTTAAAAAATAAAAATAAAGTGTCCGGACATTAGTGGCAGCAGCCCCATAAGGTCATATAATAATTTAACACACTATTTTCTGATGAAAGGTCCTCTTTAAGTAGATCTTTTATACTTCCCCACAGTCCCGATCCCAGGCAGAAAGACAAAGGAGACACAGATAGATTTGTAAGAATAAGCTTCTTACTAGAGTTGAGCGAACACCTGGATGTTCGGGTTCGAGAAGTTCGGCCGAACTTCCCGGAAATGTTCGGGTTCGGGATCCGAACCCGACCCGAACTTCGTCCCGAACCCGAACCCCATTGAAGTCAATAGGGACCCGAACTTTTCGGCACTAAAAAGGCTGTAAAACAGCCCAGGAAAGAGCTAGAGGGCTGTAAAAGGCAGCAACATGTAGGTAAATCCCCTGCAAACAAATGTGGATAGGGAAATGAATAAAAATAAAATAAATAATAATTAACCAATATCAATTGGAGAGAGGTCCCATAGCAGAGAATCTGGCTTCACGTCACCCACCACTGTAACAGTCCATTGTCAGATATTTAGGCCCAGGCACCCAGGCAGAGGAGAGAGGTCCCTTAACAGAGAATCTGGCTTCATGTCAGCAGAGAATCAGTCTGCATGTCATAGCAGAGAATCAGGCTTCACGTCACCCACCACTGTAACAGTCCATTGTCATATATTTAGGCCCAGGCACCCAGGCAGAGGAGAGAGGTCCCGTAATAGAGAATCTGGCTTCATGTCAGCAGAGAATCAGTCTGCATGTCATAGCAGAGAATCAGGCTTCACGTCACCCACCACTGTAACAGTCCATTGTCAGATATTTAGGCCCCGGCACCCAGGCAGAGGAGAGAGGTCCCATAACAGAGAATCTGGCTTCATGTCAGCAGAGAATCAGTCTGCATGTCATAGCAGAGAATCAGGCTTCACGTCACCCACCACTGTAACAGTCCATTGTCATATATTTAGGCCCCGGCACCCAGGCAGAGGAGAGAGGTCCCGTAACAGAGAATCTGGCTTCATGTCAGCAGAGAATCAGTCTTCATGTCATAGCAGAGAATCAGGCTTCACGTCACCCAACACTGGAACAGTCCATTGTCATATATTTAGGCCCCGGCACCCAGACAGAGGAGAGGTTCATTCAACTTTGGGTTGCCCCGCAACACTATCTGGCTATCTATTTAGGTACCGTATTACACTAATAAAGGCACAGCAGTAACGACAGATTTAGCTGAATCTAAATTTGAGGCCTAGTATTTAGGCGCTGGGTGACAGGTATACGTTTACACATAGTGTGCTGTTCCAGCCTTTATTCTTGTATTCTACAATTTGTGTTTGCATTATATTATCATTTACCATGTTGTGTAACGCTGCCACAGTGTGGTTATTCTTATAATACCATTTATAGTGTGTTATGTAAATTTCCATTGCATTGCTCTCCTCCCTCTTTTGTGACATCACATCCTCTGTAAGGTCCTTCATACTTCCTCTTTGTCGCAGACCTTCAAGATGGTGAGAGCTATTCTTTTTGACCTCTAATATCCTCTAGCATAACCTCATTTCCCTGCATTTGTTTTCAAGACAAATCAATAAATGATCAAAGCTTCACCATTGTATTCTCCTCACTGGATCATCACATGCAACTGGTGTCTATATCTGGAGATATTAGTTAGTTCAGCTATCTACCATTGCTTGTACAGGGGCTATCACTCACAATCAATCAGGGGATAATCTCTAACGTACATCTGTGGCAGAATAGTCAAAAAGAAGCTTAAATCTATAGTCTTGCATGTCTACACACAGTCTGCCTGCGAGCTTAGAGCTGTCCGCCATCTTATACGCACGTGGCTTCATAAGCACAGTGCACAAGCTGGAATACCCTCTTAAAGAGACAGTACCGCTTAAATAGGAATAACATGTCCACAAGAGGCTTAGTTGATCTCTCAGTAACTGAACATACAGAAAGTCACCCTGCTCCCAAAAACTCAGATATGCAGGAAGCAGAGTCCATGTTAACTGAAGAACAAGCAGTACGATTTAAACGTGTTATCAAGCCAACACAAAAGATCAGAGAGAACTTTGAGGCGACCAAAGAAGAGTTCAGTGACAATTTAAACGATTTATGGCAGAGAACTGAACACTATATAGCAGCTCTTATACGATATAACAACGACCCAACAAAGTTAACCACAACGTTGAATCGCTTACCTAACTCCTACGTCCGCTATCAGCGACTCTCTGCTAAGTACATCACTTTCCTGAGCGACTCTGATTTTGACGAAGCCTCTGATGAGCTGAGTGAGAGAAAGAATCTCCTTGAAGAGAAGGATGCCCTAGTACAAGATGCTAAGAGCAAGGCAGAACTCCGCATCGCACACTTACAGGAGGCGAGATCCCATCGGTCAACTTCAAGTAAACATACAAAATACACCCTTTCATCTTCCAAAACCTCTCGTTCCGGAAGGTCAGCCTTGCATGACAAGCTTATAGAAGTCCGGGCAGAAGCAGAGGAAGCTAGCGTAAGAAGTTCCTTTGCTAAGAAGGAGGCGGAAATTACGAAGAAGAAAGCAGAAATGGAGGCTAAGAAAGCAGAAATGGAGGCTAAAATGGAGGCTAAGAAAGCAGAAATGGAGGCTAAGAAAGCAGAAATGGAGGCTAAGATGGCAGAAATGGAGGCTGAGACAGAAGCCCAGCTAAAGATCCTCCAGACAGAAAGGGAAGAAGCAGCTACCTTAGCTAAACTAAAGGTCCTCGAGCAAGCATTAGGCCAAGGTACCGACCCAGACTGTTTCGTCCCAGGAGAAGAGGAAGACCCAGCCGACCGCACTGCCAGGTATGTGCTAAGGCAACCATCGCCTACTCCTCCTGTAAAATCGCATGCACCAACGCCACTTCTAACTCACCAACTGGGCGAACCCCCAGAGTACCAGAAATCATCACAGCCCAGTAATAAGGTAATATCTAACACCAAGCAGGCTGATCATCCAGAGACTAAACCGCAGCTTAATCCTTATGCCACATCATTCCATCCTGATCAATCTCAACCTTATCTGCCAGAGCCCCCACATGCTCTAGAGACACCACAATGCAATACAGCAATATGGAGTGGGAGATCAGACATGTCAGACTTTGCCAGATACATGATGCGCAGGGAGCTGATTAACGTTAGTCTCTCAAGGTTTGATGACTGTGCCGAAAACTACAGGGCCTGGAAATCGACCTTTAAAGCAGTAATCGGTGACATAAACCTCACTGCCATGGAGGAACTTGACTTGCTCATCAAATGGTTAGGACCAGAATCTGCAGAACGCATAAAGACATTAAGAGTGGTTCATGCAGGTCACTCAGAGGAAGGTCTCGCTGCAGCATGGGAGAGACTTGAACAGACCTATGGCAGTCCAGAAGCTATAGAAAGTGCCCTATTCAGGAGACTTCAAGCCTTCCCAAGGATAACTGGCAAAGACAATCGCAAACTCCAGGATCTAAGCGACCTACTAAAAGAACTTGAATTGGCAAAAATGGACCCACGTCTGCCAGGACTGAGTTACCTTGATACCGCCCATGGCGTCAATCCAATAGTGTCGAAACTACCACATGGCATACAAGAGAAATGGGCAGACCGAGGCTTCAGATACAAGAGAGAACACAATGTGTCTTTTCCCTCTTTCTCTTATTTTACCAGATTCATCAGTGACCAAGCTCGAAAGAAGAATGACCCCAGCTTTGACTTCACTGAATCCACTCTACCTGCTTCATCCTCATGTTCAAGGTATGACAACACCACAAATAAACGTAGAGACTTAAGGGGGACAGTATCCGTTAGGAAAACCAATGTTCCACTCATTTCAACCTGCACTACTAGGAAGGAATACCCTGTCCTCAAAGAAAAGGACCCTAACCGCATGTGCCCCATCCATAAAAGACCTCATCCTTTAAAGGAGTGTCGTGGGCTCAGGGCAAAGACCTTGCAAGAACGCAGAGAGATACTCAAAGAGCTTGGAGTGTGTTACAAGTGTTGTGCCTTATCTAATCATATGGCGAAAGACTGTAAGGTTATTATCAAGTGTGCAGAATGCAGCAGTGACAAGCACGTTACAGCAATGCATCCTACCTTGCCTTCAGACAATGCACCATCTCAAGCTGCGACCAATGCCGTCGCACTTCATGGCGGGGAGCCACCGGCTCAAGAATTAGCTACTACTACTATTTCCTCTTCCTGTATAGCTATATGTGGCAAGGAGGCTGATTCTAAATGCTGTGCAAAGGTGTGTTTGGTCAATGTCTACCCAGAAGGGCAATCTGAAAGAGCCATCAGAATGTATGCAATTATTGATGAACAAAGCAATAGGTCTCTGGCAAAACCTAAATTCTTTGATATTTTCGGCATAGCAGGAGAAGCAACACCATATACCCTCAACACTTGTTCTGGTCGTGTAGAGACCTATGGCAGAAGAACCACTGGATACCTTATCTCCTCCATAAAAGGGAACGTTCATATACCCTTGCCAACGTTAATTGAATGCGACCAAATACCAGATGAAAGAGATGAAATTCCTACTCCAGAAGCTGCATACCATCATTCCCACTTGAAACATCTAGCTAGTGAGATTCCCCCTATGGACATGAATGCTGACATCCTACTTCTGCTTGGGAGAGACATTCTGAGGGTCCACAAGGTGCGTCAACAATGCAACGGTCCTGATAATGCCCCATATGCACAGAGACTCGATTTAGGCTGGGTAATCGTGGGCGATGTATGTATAAATAAGAGCCACAAACCATCTCAAGTGAACTCCTTCAAAACCTTTGTGCTCAACAATGGTCACACATCTCATTTTAAGCCATGTGTTCATCATTATGAGGTGAAGGAAAGGCTTTCTAACCTCTTAAAGACACCAGACATCATTCCTACCAGTTATGACAACTTAGGAAAAACTGTGTTTTGTACAACACCAGACGACGACAAACTGGCCTTGTCCATGGATGACAAAGAGTTTATTAAAATAATGGACGATGAATTCTTCAAAGATGCATCTAACCACTGGGTTGCACCTTTACCTTTCCGTGCTGTAAGAGCCAGACTTCCTGACAACCGGGAACAAGCACTCTCCAGATTCATCTCTTTGCAACGTACGTTAAAAAGCAAACCAGAAATGAAAAGTCATTTTGTGGCCTTCATGGAAAAAATATTTCGCAATGATCATGCAGAGCTGGCTCCACCCTTACAAGAGCATGAAGAATGCTGGTACCTTCCATCCTTTGGGGTATATCACCCACGGAAGCCAAACCAAATAAGAGTGGTATTCGATTCAAGTGCCAAACATAATGGCGTATCTCTGAACGACGTCCTTCTCACCGGTCTGAACCTGACCAATAATCTGGTGGGAGTGCTCATGAGATTCAGAAAGGAGCCAGTAGCCATTACTGCTGACATTGAACAAATGTTCCATTGCTTTATCGTGCGGCAAGATCATAGAAACTACCTCAGGTTTCTTTGGCATAGAGACAATGACACCAGCAAAGAAATGGTTGAATGCCGCATGAAGGTGCACGTGTTTGGTAACAGTCCTTCACCTGCTGTTGCTACATATGGCCTACGGAGGGCTGCCTTAGATGGTGAGTCAGAATTTGGGGAACATGCCAGAAACTTTGTCGTGAGAGACTTCTATGTGGACGACGCACTCAAATCCTTCCCTACAGCGGAGGAGGCCATAGATCTGCTCAAAAGGACACAAGGTATGCTTTCAAAGTCTCGTCTAAGGTTACATAAGATAGCCTCTAACTGCGCTGCCGTAATGAAAGCCTTCCAGCCCAGCGATCATGCCACAGAATTCAGAGATTTGAATCTAGGGATAGACAATCCACCAGTACAGAGAAGTCTGGGCCTGAGGTGGGACTTAGCAAATGACTCCCTTGGATTTCAAGTTAACTGTGCAGATAAACCATTTACTAAACGGGGAGTTCTCTCAGTGGCGAACAGCCTATATGATCCCCTGGGATTTGTGGCACCTTTGACTGTACAAGGCAAATTCCTGTTAAGACAGTTCTCAGAGTCTGTATCTGACTGGGATGCTCCACTGCCCTCTGACAAACAACAAAAGTGGGAGTTGTGGAAGGAATGCTTGCATGCATTAGACAGTATTCACATACCAAGGTGTTACACTCCAACATCCCTTACAGCCACTCGGAGGAGAGAAATCCACATATTCTCAGATGCGTCTACTGAAGCCATCGCAGCTGTTGCTTATTTAAAGGTAATAGACTATTCCAATCAAGCACATGTTGGATTTCTGTTTGGAAAGGCAAAATTAGCTCCAAAACCTGAGCACACCATTCCTAGACTCGAACTTTGTGGGACTGTGCTAGCCGTAGAGATTGCGGACTTTATACAACGTGAGCTGGATATTCAGGTGGATGACATTCAATTTTACACAGACAGTAAGGTTGTCCTGGGTTACATCTACAACCAGTCAAAACGCTTCTACGTTTATGTCAGTAACCGCATCGAAAGGGTTAGAAGATCCTCTAAACCTGAACAGTGGCACTATGTTCCATCTCATCTCAATCCTGCAGATTGCGCCACCAGACCAGCATCTGGAAGAGTCTCTGCAACTTCTTCTTGGTTGACAGGTCCAGAGTTTCTGCTGAACCAGAATGAAGAAACTCCTATCCAAGACGTCTTCAGTCTCCAGGACCCTCATGAAGATCCAGAGATTCGGCCTGAAGTTAGTACCTTCGTCACCAAGTCTGAAAGGAGCGCTGGCTTGGGCTGTCATCGCTTTGAACGCTTCTCTAGATGGTCAAGACTCATTCACATCATTGCAAGGTTAGTCCACATTGTTCATTGTTTTCATGCTGAGAAGCATAACACTGACTGTCGCAGTTGGCACCTGTGCCATAAACCTCTAACGGCAGAAGACATTATTCTAAGTGAATTGCTTGTGATACGTAACGTACAGCAGAGTGCCTTTAAAATGGAACTGAAATGTATACATGACAAGCAAGATATACCAAAAGGCAGCCCCATTGTCAACTTGAAACCAGTAATTGATGATCGTGGCATGCTGAGAGTTGGTGGTCGCCTAAACAAGGCTAAGCTAGAGATTGCAGAAATGAATCCCCTTATTATTCCTGCCAAACACCACGTTACTACACTGTTGATACGGCATTATCATGAAAGAGTCCAGCATCAAGGCCGACATTTCACTGAGGGCGCTTTAAGAGCTTTAACAGGTCTTTGGATAGTGGGAGCAAAAAGACAGGTTGCTCATATTATTCACCATTGCATTAACTGTCGCAAGGCGAGAGGAAAATTACAACATCAACAAATGTCTGATTTGCCAGTTGATAGGACAAGCACCGAACCACCGTTCACTTATGTTGGTCTGGACGTCTTTGGGCCATGGACAGTCACTGCACGTAAGACCAGAGGTGGTCATGCAGAAAGCAAACGATGGGCAGTGTTGTTTACATGCTTAAGTGTACGTGCTATACACATTGAAGCAATAGAATCCATGGACGCTTGTAGCTTCATCAATGCTTTAAGACGATTCCTCGCCATCAGAGGACCAGTAAAGCAAATAAGATCTGACTGTGGAACCAACTTCATAGGAGCCTGTCGAGAGTTGCAAATTGACTCTAAACCAGTTCAAGACTACTTAGCCAATAATGGTTGTACATGGATCTTTAACCCCTGTAAGAGAATGTCTGGAGTGGTAGTGGATGGAAGATACGTACCACCGGGGGTCATGGCCCTGGTGGAGTAAGAGCAGGGTGGGTGTCTGTTCCCCACGGACCACCACGGGTGGACGGGTTTCAGTTGTTGGTGTCAGTCTACACTGATCCTGGCAGGTTGGTTATCTCTGGCCTTAGTTGGGTAGGGAAGGAGTTAATCCTTCACTATGCTTGCTGGGTGTGGTCTGCCTGCTACACCCAGGGCTGTGAATATAGGTTTGATGCTCACTGACTGTGGGGCTGCTGATGAAGTGTGGTCTCCTGTCTCACTGCAGGAAGCTGGATGGGAGGCTGATCGCTCGGTCGGGCTGAGCGCTGTAGTCCGCTTGTCTACCAAGGACTGCCCAATTGCTGCAGGCTCAGCGAAGGACCAAAAGAAGGGATCCTGTGGCCGGAGCCAATCCCTTGTCCAGGCCGACACGTGGCCTGTCTAACTTGCATGAACTTGGACAAACCCACCCCATGACAAGGTGTAGTACTGACCACGGATGTGAGAGACTGTGTGAACAGGCACCAAGACGCCTGCAGCGTTTGGGGATCCTTTGTGGGAGGTGGGGTTTATGGACATTGCTGTTGTGTTGAATTGCACAGTTTTGATGTGATGCACTGGAGTGAATAAAAGAGCACGGTTTGGACACAAAGCCTGTCTCCTGAGCCTCTATACTGCCACCGCTACCATCTGCCTACCAGAGCAAACCCCCACAATTGGTGGCTTCAGCGGGCAAACGGCAGTGAGGCTGAAAATTGTGCTGTTTGGACTGTATGTCATATGTTAAGCCAGCAAGTTTTGTGGCTCCAGATAAGATGGAGGAGGCTATTAGACACTTGGTGCAAAGTAATGAGGAGGCTACTCTGAGACATGAGGAAGCCCTGAGAGACCAGCGGCAGTTGAATAGTCTACTGGCCCAGCAACTGGCGACTATGCAGGAGTCCATGCGTGTGTTACAACAACAAGCCGTCCCGGGGGGGACCGCAATCCTACCTGCTGCCCCGGATAAGGTGCGCTCAGCGTTAAGAAAGATGGGCCCCGAGGATGATATCGAGGCGTTCCTGATGGTCTTCGAACGCACTGCGGAACAGGAAAGGTTACCGGTAGAGTTGAGCGAACACCTGGATGTTCGGGTTCGAGAAGTTCGGCCGAACATCCCGGAAATGTTCGGGTTCGGGATCCGAACCCGATCCGAACTTCGTCCCGAACCCGAACCCCATTGAAGTCAATGGGGACCCGAACTTTTCGGCACTAAAACGGCTGTAAAACAGCCCAGGAAAGGGCTAGAGGGCTGCAAAAGGCAGCAACATGTAGGTAAATCCCCTGCAAACAAATGTGGATAGGGAAATTAATTAAAATAAAAATTAAATAAATAAAAATTAACCAAAATCAATTGGAGAGAGGTTCCATAGCAGAGAATCTGGCTTCCCGTCACCCACCACTGGAACAGTCCATTCTCAGATATTTAGGCCCCGGCACCCAGGCAGAGGAGAGAGGTCCCGTAACAGACAATCTGGCTTCATGTCAGCAGAGAATCAGTCTTCATGTCATAGCAGAGAATCAGGCTTCACGTCACCCACCACTGTAAGAGTCCATTTTCATAAATTTAGGCCCAGCACCCAGGCAGAGGAGAGAGGTCCCGTAACGGAGGATCTGGCTTCATGTCAGCAGAGAATCAGTCTGCATGTCATAGCAGAGAATCAGGCTTCACGTCAGCCACCACTGCAACAGTCCATTGTCATAAATTTAGGCCCAGCACCCAGGCAGAGGAGAGAGGTCCCGTAACAGAGGATCTGGCTTCATGTCAGCAGAGAATCAGTCTGCATGTCATAGCAGAGAATCAGGCTTCACGTCAGCCACCACTGCAACAGTCCATTGTCATAAATTTAGGCCCAGCACCCAGGCAGAGGAGAGAGGTCCCGTAACAGACAATCTGGCTTCATGTCAGCAGAGAATTAGTCTGCATGTCATAGCAGAGAATGAGGCTTCACGTCAGCCACCACTGCAACAGTCCATTGGCATATATTTAGGCCTAGCACACAGGCAGAGGAGAGAGGTCCCGTAACAGACAATCTGGCTTCATGTCAGCAGAGAATCAGTCTGCATGTCATAGCAGAGAATGAGGCTTCACGTCACCCACCACTGCAACAGTCCATTGGCATATATTTAGGCCTAGCACACAGGCAGAGCAGAGAGGTCCCGTAACAGACAATCTGGCTTCATGACAGCAGAGAATCAGTCTGCATGTCATAGCAGAGAATGAGGCTTCACGTCACCCACCACTGCAACAGTCCATTGGCATATATTTAGGCCTAGCACACAGGCAGAGCAGAGAGGTCCCGTAACAGACGATCTGGCTTCATGTCAGCAGAGAATCAGTCTGCATGTCATAGCAGAGAATGAGGCTTCACGTCACCCACCACTGCAACAGTCCATTGGCATATATTTAGGCCTAGCACACAGGCAGAGCAGAGAGGTCCCGTAACAGACAATCTGGCTTCATGTCAGCAGAGAATCAGTCTGCATGTCATAGCAGAGAATCAGGCTTCACGTCAGCCACCACTGCAACAGTTTATTGTCATAAATTTAGGCCCAGCACCCAGGCAGAGGAGAGAGGTCCCGTAACAGACAATCTGGCTTCATGTCAGCAGAGAATTAGTCTGCATGTCATAGCAGAGAATCAGGCTTCATGTCAGCCACCACTGCAACAGTCCATTGGCATATATTTAGGCCTAGCACACAGGCAGAGGAGAGGTTCATTCAACTTTGGGTAGCCTCGCAATATAATGGTAAAATGAAAATAAAAATAGGATTGAATGAGGAAGTGCCCTGGAGTCCAATAATATATGGTTATGGGGAGGTAGTTAATGTCTAATCTGGACAAGGGACGGACAGGTCCTGTGGGATCCATGCCTGGTTCATTTTTATGAACGTCAGCTTGTCCACATTGGCTGTAGACAGGCGGCTGCGTTTGTCTGTAATGACGCCCCCTGCCGTGCTGAATACACGTTCAGACAAAACGCTGGCTGCCGGGCAGGCCAGCACCTCCAAGGCATAAAAGGCTAGCTCTGGCCACGTGGACAATTTAGAGACCCAGAAGTTGAATGGGGCCGAACCATCAGTCAGTACGTGGAGGGGTGTGCACACGTACTGTTCCACCATGTTAGTGAAATGTTGCCTCCTGCTAACACGTTGCGTATCAGGTGGTGGTGCAGTTAGCTGTGGCGTGTTGACAAAAGTTTTCCACATCTCTGCCATGCTAACCCTGCCCTCAGAGGAGCTGGCCGTGACACAGCTGCCTTGGCGACCTCTTGCTCCTCCTCTGCCTTGGCCTTGGGCTTCCACTTGTTCCCCTGTGACATTTGGGAATGCTCTCAGTAGCGCGTCTACCAACGTGCGCTTGTACTCGCGCATCTTCCTATCACGCTCCAGTGCAGGAAGTAAGGTGGGCACATTGTCTTTGTAGCGTGGATCCAGCAGGGTGGCAACCCAGTAGTCCGCACAGGTTAAAATGTGGGCAACTCTGCTGTCGTTGCGCAGGCACTGCAGCATGTAGTCGCTCATGTGTGCCAGGCTGCCCAGGGGTAAGGACAAGCTGTCCTCTGTGGGAGGCGTATCGTCATCGTCCTGCCTTTCCCCCCAGCCACGCACCAGTGATGGACCCGAGCTGCGTTGGGTGCCACCCCGCTGTGACCATGCTTCATCCTCATCCTCCTCCTCCTCCACCTCATCCTCGTCCTCCTCGTCCTCCAGTAGTGGGCCCTGGCTGGCCACATTTGTACCTGGCCTCTGCTGTTGCCAAAAACCTCCCTCTGAGTCACTTCGAAGAGACTGGCCTGAAAGTGCTAAAAATGACCCCTCTTCCTCCTCCTCCTCCTCCTCCTGGGCCACCTCCTCTTGCATCATCGCCCTAAGTGTTTTCTCAAGGAGACATAGAAGTGGTATTGTAACGCTGATAACGGCGTCATCGCCACTGGCCATGTTGGTGGAGTACTCGAAACAGCGCAACAGGGCACACAGGTCTCGCATGGAGGCCCAGTCATTGGTGGTGAAGTGGTGCTGTTCTGTAGTGCGACTGACCCGTGCGTGCTGCAGCTGAAACTCCACTATGGCCTGCTGCTGCTCGCACAGTCTGTCCAGCATGTGCAAGGTGGAGTTCCACCTGGTGGGCACGTCGCATATGAGGCGGTGAGCGGGAAGGCCGAAGTTACGCTGTAGCGCAGACATGCGAGCAGCAGCAGGATGTGAACGCCGGAAGCGCGAACAGACGGCCCGCACTTTATGCAGCAGCTCTGACATGTCGGGGTAGTTGTGAATGAACTTCTGCACCACCAAATTCAGCACATGCGCCAAGCAAGGGATGTGCGTCAAATTGGCTAGTCCCAGAGCTGCAACGAGATTTCGCCCATTATCACACACCACCAGGCCGGGCTTGAGGCTCACCGGCAGCAACCACTCGTCGGTCTGTTGTTCAATACCCCGCCACAACTCCTGTGCGGTGTGGGGCCTGTCCCCCAAACATATGAGTTTCAGAATGGCCTGCTGACGTTTACCCCGGGCTGTGCTGAAGTTAGTGGTGAAGGTGTGTGGCTGACTGGATGAGCAGGTGGAAGAAGAGGAGGAGGAAGCCGAGAAGGAGGAGGTGGCAACAGGAGGCAAAGAATGTTGCCCTGCGATCCTTGGCGGCGGAAGGACGTGCGCCAAACAGCTCTCCGCCTGGGGCCCAGCTGCCACTACATTTACCCAGTGTGCAGTTAGGGAGATATAGCGTCCCTGGCCGTGCTTACTGGTCCACGTATCTGTGGTTAGGTGGACCTTGCTACAGATGGCGTTGCGCAGTGCACACTTGATTTTATCGGATACTTGGTTGTGCAGGGAAGGCACGGCTCTCTTGGAGAAGTAGTGCCGGCTGGGAACAACATACTGTGGGACAGCAAGCGACATGAGCTGTTTGAAGCTGTCTGTGTCCACCAGCCTAAATGACAGCATTTCATAGGCCAGTAGTTTAGAAATGCTGGCATTCAGGGCCAGGGAACGAGGGTGGCTAGGTGGGAATTTACGCTTTCTATCAAATGTTTGTGAGATGGAGAGCTGAACGCTGGCGTGTGACATGGTTGAGACGCTTGGTGACGGAGGTGGTGGTGGTGGTGTTGGTGGTACATCCCCTGTTTGCTGGGCGGCAGGTGCCAACGTTCCTCCAGAGGCGGAGGAAGAGGCCGAGGCGGCAGCAGCAGAATAGGCCGAGGCGGCAGCAGCAGAAGAGGTAGCAGGGGGAGCCTGAGTGACTTCCTTGGTTTTAAGGTGTTTACTCCACTGCAGTTCATGCTTTGCATGCAGGTGCCTGGTCATGCAGGTTGTGCTCAGGTTCAGAACGTTAATGCCTCGCTTCAGGCTCTGATGGCACAGCGTGCAAACCACTCGGGTCTTGTCGTCAGCACATTGTTTGAAGAAGTGCCATGCCAGGGAACTCCTTGAAGCTGCCTTTGGGGTGCTCGGTCCCAGATGGCGGCGGTCAGTAGCAGGCGGAGTCTCTTGGCGGCGGGTGTTCTGCTTTTGCCCACTGCTCCCTCTTTTGCTACGCTGTTGGCTCGGTCTCACCACTGCCTCTTCCTCCGAACTGTGAAAGTCAGTGGCACGACCTTCATTCCATGTGGGGTCTAGGACCTCATCGTCCCCTGCATCGTCTTCCACCCAGTCTTGATCCCTGACCTCCTGTTCAGTCTGCACACTGCAGAAAGACGCAGCAGTTGGCACCTGTGTTTCGTCATCATCAGAGACATGCTGAGGTGGTATTCCCATGTCCTCATCATCAGGAAACATAAGTGGTTGTGCGTCAGTGCATTCTATGTCTTTCACCGCTGGGGAAGGGCTAGGTGGATGCCCTTGGGAAACCCTGCCAGCGGAGTCTTCAAACAGCATAAGAGACTGCTGCATAACTTGAGGCTGAGACAGTTTCCCTGGTATGCATGGGGGTGATGTGACAGACTGATGGGGTTGGTTTTCAGGCGCCATCTGTGCGCTTTCTGCAGAAGACTGGGTGGGAGATAATGTGAACGTGCTGGATCCACTGTCGGCCACCCAATTGACTAATGCCTGTACCTGCTCAGGCCTTACCATCCTTAGAACGGCATTGGGCCCCACCATATATCGCTGTAAATTCTGGCGGCTACTGGGACCTGAGGTAGTTGGTACACTAGGACGTGTGGATGTGGCAGAACGGCCACGTCCTCTCCCAGCACCAGAGGGTCCACTAACACCACCACGACCATGTCCACGTCCGCGTCCCTTACTAGATGTTTTTCTCATTGTTATGGTTCACCACAACAACAAATATATTATTTGGCCCAATGTATTGTATTCAAATTCAGCGGGATATAAATTTGAGGCCTAGTATTTAGGCGCTGGGTGACCGGTATGGATTTAGTGACAGAATTAGACTTGGAAATGCACAGAAGCGTGTGTGTGTGAAGTTATTCTGAATGACCCAATGTGCACCTTGAATATTATATACCCTTTTAGGGATAGATTTCAAATAGCTCTGATATAGCAGAAACCACTAAATTATGAAATTGTTAAATTGGGAATTGTATTTAAACCCAGAACAAAAAATGTGCTTTGACGGACACTAAATAACTTTCCCAGCCACAACAGGACAGCGTTAACGAGAGATTTAGCAGGATATAAATTTGAGGCCTAGTATTTAGGCGCTGGGTGACAGGTATGGGTTTAGTGACAGAATTAGACTTAGAAATACACAGTAGCGGGTGTGTGTGAAGTTATTCTGAATGACCCAATGTGCACCTTGAATATTATATACCCTTTTAGGGATAGATTTCAAATAGCTCTGATATAGCAGAAACCACTAAATTATGAAATTGCTAAATTGGGAATTGTATTTCAACCCAGAACAAAAAATGTGCTTTGACGGACACTAAATAACTTTCCCAGCCACAACAGGACAGCGTTAACGAGAGATTTAGCAGGATATAAATTTGAGGCCTAGTATTTAGGCGCTGGGTGACAGGTATGGGTTTAGTGACAGAATTAGACTTGGAAATACACAGTAGCGGGTGTGTGTGAAGTTATTCTGAATGACCCAATGTGCACCTTGAATATTATATACCCTTTTAGGGATAGATTTCAAATAGCTCTGATATAGCAGAAACCACTAAATTATGAAATTGCTAAATTGGGAATTGTATTTCAACCCAGAACAAAAAATGTGCTTTGACGGACACTAAATAACTTTCCCAGCCACAACAGGACAGCGTTAACGAGAGATTTAGCAGGATATAAATTTGAGGCCTAGTATTTAGGCGCTGGGTGACAGGTATGGGTTTAGTGACAGAATTAGACTTGGAAATACACAGTAGCGGGTGTGTGTGAAGTTATTCTGAATGACCCAATGTGCACCTTGAATATTATATACCCTTTTAGGGATAGATTTCAAATAGCTCTGATATAGCAGAAACCACTAAATTATGAAATTGCTAAATTGGGAATTGTATTTCAACCCAGAACAAAAAATGTGCTTTGACGGACACTAAATAACTTTCCCAGCCACAACAGGACAGCGTTAACGAGAGATTTAGCAGGATATAAATTTGAGGCCTAGTATTTAGGCGCTGGGTGACAGGTATGGGTTTAGTGACAGAATTAGACTTGGAAATACACAGTAGCGGGTGTGTGTGAAGTTATTCTGAATGACCCAATGTGCACCTTGAATATTATATACCCTTTTAGGGATAGATTTCAAATAGCTCTGATATAGCAGAAACCACTAAATTATGAAATTGTTAAATTGGGAATTGTATTTAAACCCAGAACAAAAAATGTGCTTTGACGGACACTAAATAACTTTCCCAGCCACAACAGGACAGCGTTAACGAGAGATTTAGCAGGATATAAATTTGAGGCCTAGTATTTAGGCGCTGGGTGACAGGTATGGGTTTAGTGACAGAATTAGACTTGGAAATACACAGTAGCGGGTGTGTGTGAAGTTATTCTGAATGACCCAATGTGCACCTTGAATATTATATACCCTTTTAGGGATAGATTTCAAATAGCTCTGATATAGCAGGAACCACTAAATTATGAAATTGCTAAATTGGGAATTGTATTTCAACCCAGAACAAAAAATGTGCTTTGACGGACACTAAATAACTTTCCCAGCCACAACAGGACAGCGGTAACGAGAGATTTAGCAGGATATAAATTTGAGGCCTAGTATTTAGGCGCTGGGTGACAGGTATGGGTTTAGTGACAGAATTAGACTTGGGAATACACAGTAGCGGGTGTGTGTGAAGTTATTCTGAATGACCCAATGTGCACCTTGAATATTATATACCCTTTTAGGGATAGATTTCAAATAGCTCTGATATAGCAGGAACCACTAAATTATGAAATTGCTAAATTGGGAATTGTACTTCAACCCAGAACAAAAAATGTGCTTTGACGGACACTAAATAACTTTCCCAGCCACAACAGGACAGCGGTAACGAGAGATTTAGCGGGATATAAATTTGAGGCCTAGTATTTAGGCGCTGGGTGACCGGTATGGATTTAGTGACAGAATTAGACTGGGATATGGCCAAAAAATAACCACACTATTGCTGGTTAAATGCACTTGGTGACGGGCGCAGCTTGCCCCTGATTTAGTATATGGCCAAAAAATGAACAGACTATTGCTGGTTAAATGCACTTGGTGTCACAGCTTGACGCACCACACTACTGAGGGTTAAATGCACTTGGTGACGGGCGCAGCTTGCCCCTGATGTAGTATATGGCCAAAAAATGAACAGACTATTGCTGGTTAAATGCACTTGGTGTGACAGCTTCACCCTGATGTAGGCTTTAGCCAAAAAACAACCACACCATTGAGGGTTAAATGCACTTGGTGACAGGCGCAGCTTGCCCCTGATTTAGTATATGGCCAAAAAAATGAACAGACTATTGCTGGTTAAATGCACTTGGTGTGACAGCTTCACCCTGATGTAGGCTTTAGCCAAAAAACAACCACACCATTGAGGGTTAAATGCACTTGGTCGCAGCTTGGATGCACTTGGTCGCAGCACCGCACAAGACACAAAATGGCCGCCGATCACCCCAGAAAAAAGTGACTGACAAACGGTCTGGGCAGCCTAAAAACAGTGAGTGAGCATTTGAATTTCAGCAGCTCAATGATGCACAGCTGCAGATCGATCGATTAATCAAGTGAAGTCCTTTGGAGGAGTTAATCTGCCTAATCTCGCCCTACTGTCGCATCCGCAACCTCTCCCTACGCTAATCAGAGCAGAGTGACGGGCGGCGCTATGTGACTCCAGCTTAAATAGAGGCTGGGTCACATGGTGCTCTGGCCAATCACAGCCATGCCAATAGTAGGCATGGCTGTGACGGCCTCTTGGGGCAAGTAGTATGACGCTTGTTGATTGGCTGCTTTGCAGCCTTTCAAAAAGCGCCAAGAAAGCGTCACAAAAGCGCCAAGAAAGCGACGAACACCGAACCCGAACCCGGACTTTTACGAAAATGTCCGGGTTCGGGTCCGTGTCACGGACACCCCAAAATTCGGTACGAACCCGAACTATACAGTTCGAGTTCGCTCATCCCTAGTTACCGGCAGAACAGTGGGCCGAAGTAGTTGCGCCATTTTTAGTGGGTGACGCACAAAAGGCCTACTTCGACCTCAGTCAGGAGGAAGCCAAGAGCTGTGAGAGGCTGAAGGGGGAGGTGTTGGCTCGTCTTGGGGTTAATACCTATGTGCGTGCACATCGAGTCTACCAGTGGGCTTTCTCAGAGTCCCGGCCTGCTCGGTCCCAGGCCTATGACCTGTTACACCTCGTAAAAAAATGGCTGCAGCCTGAGACATTGAGCCCCTCGCAGATGGTGGAACGTGTGGTGGTGGATCGTTTGGTGCGTACCCTCCCAAGAGCAATACAGCGCTGGGTGGGACAAGGTGATCCAGGCACCCTGGATCAAGTTGTTGGCCTAGTCGAGAGATACATGGCAACCCAGGACTTGGTCCGAGAGTCTGCCTTCCTGCAAAAGCCGCGTTCACTCTCCCTGCCACAAAGGGGACCTGAGAAGGGGGCTCAACCGCTTAAGGGGGGGGAGGTGATTTCCACTCCTGGGAGGCCAAACCTGGGGAGACGAGAGGCCCCGGGGATTAGATGTTGGCACTGTCAGGGCCTGGGACACATTGCTGCCAACTGCCCGAGGGCGGCAGAGCCCATGGACTGCGGGTTCGCACGCCGGTCCTCCTTTTTCGGCCAGCCGGTGTATGTTGCTGCTTCACTGCTATCCACTGATACACCTCCGTTGTGTGCCATCTCTATTAATGGACACCCAGTTAAGGCATTGCTAGACTCGGGGAGCTTAGTAACCCTCGTGCACGAGTCCCTGGTGGCCAGTCGCGGCCCAGGCAAGCAAACCATCAGGATTGTGTGCATTCATGGGGACCAGCGAGAATATCCTACAACCTGTGTGACCTTGTCTACCCTCGGAAGGGAGATACAGCAGGTGGTTGGGGTGGGGCGACAAATCCCTTACGCTGCAATCCTAGGTAGGGATTGTCCCCTGTTTTGGTCTCTCTGGGAGGGACGGGGTGCAGAGCCGGTGCCCGTTGATCCTGAAGAGGGGCTACCAGCTGTAGGGGTCACCAATAAGGAGGAAGAGTGTCAAACCGATAGCTTGTACCTAGAAGGTTTGGCTGGTGAGCCGGTGACAGCCCCATCTGTTCCAGAACTAGAAGTATCCCGAGACACATTCGGGACCGCCCAGCTCCAGGATCCTACATTGTCACGGGCCAGAGAAGGGGTGACTGTCATCAATGGAGTGGCTCAGCACCCGGGAGCCGACTCGGAATTTCCCCACCTGGCCTGTAACCAGGACCTACTGTACCGGGTCGAAAAAGTCCGGCAAGAGGTAATAGAACAGTTGGTGGTACCCCAGCCATACCGCCGCATGGTATTAGACCTAGCGCATACTCATGTGTTAGGAGGACATCTGGGGGTCCAGAAAACTCAGGAACGTATACTGCAGCGTTTCTATTGGCCGGGGATATATGAGGAAGTCAGGAGGTTTTGCCAGTCCTGTCCAGAGTGTCAGAATACCAGCCCCCAGCCTCATTATCGTAGTCCCCTGGTGCCCATGCCCATTATTGAAGTACCTTTGGAAAGGGTCGCAATGGACCTGGTAGGCCCCATTAACAAGTCAGCCAGAGGCCACCAACATATCCTGGTTATAGTAGACTACACTACTCGCTACCCTGAGGCGATACCCCTGCGCCACACGTCAGCCAAGCTGATAGCCAAGGAGCTGATGGGGATGTTCTCCCGGGTGGGGATCCCAAAGGAGATATTGACGGACCAAGGGACCCCTTTCATGTCCAAAGTGATGAGGGAGCTCTGCAAAATATTAAATATTAAGCACTTGCGTACTTCCGTCTATCACCCCCAAACTGACGGGCTGGTGGAACGCTTTAATAAGACCCTAAAGTCCATGCTCAAGAGAGCGGTGGCAAAAGATGGAAAGGACTGGGACCTCTTGCTGCCCTATGTGTTATTTGCGGTGCGAGAAGTGCCCCAGGCGTCCACGGGGTTCTCACCGTTTGAGCTGTTATATGGTAGGCATCCCCGAGGCCTGTTGGATATCGCTAAAGAGGCATGGGAGCAACAGCCTACCCCTCACAAAAGCATAGTCGAGCACATTGAGAAGAT
Organism: Bufo gargarizans; assembly: GCF_014858855.1. NCBI lineage: Eukaryota > Metazoa > Chordata > Amphibia > Anura > Bufonidae > Bufo > Bufo gargarizans. Next base: position 61,148,641 of record NC_058087.1, read on the forward strand.
GCAGGACCGGATAGGAACAGTTCTGCCCATAGTCCGTGAACATATGGAAGCGGCACAGCTGGCCCAGAGCCGCGTGTACAACCGGGCCGCCCAGGTAAGGACGTTTAACCCGGGCGACCGAGTGTTAGTACTAGTGCCCACCGTAGACAGCAAATTCCTGGCCAGGTGGCAAGGACCATATGAGATAAGAGAGAAGTTAGGCCCCGTGAATTACAGGGTATACCAGCCAGGAAGGCGGAAGCCTGAGCAGGTGTACCACGTTAATTTACTTAAAGCCTGGAAAGATAGAGAAAGTCTCCTTGGGGATGACCCGCGCTTTGTCTTGGCTGCAGAGAACGTCCCCGGCCCTACAGTGGTACCAGAGGACACCCCTGCAGTAAAGATAGGTAGCGGTTTGTCGACTAAGCAGACTCAAGAAGTGAAGGCGTTCATTAGCAGGAATAAAGACGTGTTCTCTGACCTTCCGGGACGTACCAATCTCGTCCAACATGACATTGTCACCGAGCCCCAGGAAAAGGTCCGTTTACGACCTTACCGGGTACCGGAGGCTCGGCGACAAGCCATTTCAGAGGAAGTAAAGTTTATGCTGAAGTTAGGGGTCATTGAGGAGTCTAGAAGCGAGTGGGCTAGCCCGATCGTTCTTATCCCAAAGCCCGACGGATCATTACGTTTTTGTAATGATTTCCGGAAACTAAACGAGATTTCAAAGTTTGATGCCTATCCCATGCCGCGAGTAGATGAGTTAATAGAGCGAATGGGGAAAGCCAGGTATTTCTCGGTGATAGATCTCACAAAAGGGTACTGGCAGGTACCTTTAACAGAGACGGCAAAAGAGAAGACCGCCTTTGTCACGCCGGAGGGGCTGTTCCATTATAGAGTGTTGCCCTTCGGGTTGCACGGTGCTCCAGCCACGTTTCAACGGCTGATGGATATTGTCCTCAGACCACATCTCCAGTATGCCTCAGCATATTTAGATGATATAATCATATTTAGCCAGGACTGGGAAAGTCACTTGTCGAAGGTTCAAGCAGTGATAGACTCGCTCAGGAAGGCAGGATTGACCGCCAACCCAAAAAAGTGCTCAGTGGGCCTGGAGGAAGCGTGGTATTTGGGTTATGTCATTGGACGCGGAGTCGTTAAGCCCCAAATAAATAAGATCGAGGCGATCCGAAATTGGCCTACACCCCTTACGACCAGGCAACTGCGGTCATTTTTAGGGATGGTAGGGTATTATATGCGGTTCATCCCACATTTCGCCACTATAGCTGCCCCGTTGACAGGACTCCTGAAAGGTAGGAAGTCGGTAATGGTTCGCTGGGATGAGCAGGCGGAAGAGGCGTTCTCCCGTTTGAAGTCGGCCCTATGTGGGTCCCCAGTTCTGGTGACGCCCGACTTCGGACGGGAGTTTATAGTCCAGACGGACGCCTCTGGAGTAGGCCTCGGGGCGGTACTCTCCCAGGAAATCAATGGTGAAGAACACCCCGTTGGTTTCCTGAGCCGCAAGCTCACCCCAGCGGAAACCCGGAACAGCGTGGTAGAAAGAGAATGCCTCGCCATCAAGTGGGCACTTGAATCTCTCAGGTATTACCTGTTGGGGAGAAGGTTCCGTCTGGTGACTGACCACTCCCCTCTCCGGTGGATGAGCCAGGCCAAGGAGGGGAGCGCTCGGGTCACCAGATGGTTCTTATCCCTCCAGAATTTTAAATTCAGGGTTGAGCACAGGGCAGGTCGTCTGCAAGGGAACGCTGATGCCCTGTCCCGGGTACACTGCTATATGTGTGTTCACCCTGATAGGATTGAACAGGGTCGTCAAGCCTTCAGGGGTGAACAAAGGGGGGGGATATGTAAGAGAATGTCTGGAGTGGTAGTGGATGGAAGATACGTACCACCGGGGGTCGTGGCCCTGGTGGAGTAAGAGCAGGGTGGGTGTCTGTTCCCCACGGACCACCACGGGTGGACGGGTTTCAGTTGTTGGTGTCAGTCTACACTGATCCTGGCAGGTTGGTTATCTCTGGCCTTAGTTGGGTAGGGAAGGAGTTAATCCTTCACTATGCTTGCTGGGTGTGGTCTGCCTGCTACACCCAGGGCTGTGAATATAGGTTTGATGCTCACTGACTGTGGGGCTGCTGATGAAGTGTGGTCTCCTGTCTCACTGCAGGAAGCTGGATGGGAGGCTGATCGCTCGGTCGGGCTGAGCGCTGTAGTCCGCTTGTCTACCAAGGACTGCCCAATTGCTGCAGGCTCAGCGAAGGACCAAAAGAAGGGATCCTGTGGCCGGAGCCAATCCCTTGTCCAGGCCGACACGTGGCCTGTCTAACTTGCATGAACTTGGACAAACCCACCCCATGACAAGGTGTAGTACTGACCACGGATGTGAGAGACTGTGTGAACAGGCACCAAGACGCCTGCAGCGTTTGGGGATCCTTTGTGGGAGGTGGGGTTTATGGACATTGCTGTTGTGTTGAATTGCACAGTTTTGATGTGATGCACTGGAGTGAATAAAAGAGCACGGTTTGGACACAAAGCCTGTCTCCTGAGCCTCTATACTGCCACCGCTACCATCTGCCTACCAGAGCAAACCCCCACACCCCCCACATGCCTCTCATATGGGCGGTTCATGGGAAAGAATGATAGGCATCACCCGCAAAATATTGGACTGTATGCTTATGAACTCAAACTTCTCAAGGCTCACCCATGAGACTTTGACTACTTTCCTGGCTGAGGTATCTGCTATTGTCAACTCAAGACCTCTTGTACCTGTATCTATGGATCCAGAATCCCCTGCCATTCTTACTCCAGCAACTCTTCTAACTCAGAAGTTTGGATCTGTTCCTAATCCACCTGAAGAGTCTTCTTCTAGTAACATATATCTGAAACAGTGGAAGCACGTTCAACATCTGGCCGACTATTTCTGGAGCAGGTGGAAAAAGGAGTATTTAACGCTTCTGCAAGCACGTAGAAAGTGGCAACAGGTCAAGCCAAACTTACAGATAAGAGATCTCGTACTCATGAAAGACCAAAAGGTGGAAAGAAACTCCTGGCCCATGGGACTCATCTCAAAGGTCTTCATCAGTGAAGATGGCAAAGTTCGCAAGGTGGAAGTGACCATTGCAAAGCAAGGCCATCCCAAATCCTTTATCAGGCCTGCATCTGAGATTGTTCTCCTCTTACCCGTGGAGGAATGATTCTTTACTTGAGGAACTTTATTCCTAGCAACCGGAAGACTCAAGGCGTTGGACTGTTCCAGTTCACCATTTCCAGTATGTTCTTTTTGTTTGTTTTTTGTCTTTCAGGTTCCAACATTTCATGGACATTTCTGTAGTTGCATATATAGTGAAATCCAAGGATTTCAGACGGGGAGTGTGCTGTTCCAGCCTTTATTCTTGTATTCTACAATTTGTGTTTGCATTATATTATCATTTACCATGTTGTGTAACGCTGCCACCCTGTGGTTATTCTTATAATACCATTTATAGTGTGTTATGTAAATTTCCATTGCATTGCTCTCCTCCCTCTTTTGTGACATCACATCCTCTGTAAGGTCCTTCATACTTCCTCTTTGTCGCAGACCTTCAAGATGGTGAGAGCTATTCTTTTTGACCTCTAATATCCTCTAGCATAACCTCATTTCCCTGCATTTGTTTTCAAGACAAATCAATAAATGATCAAAGCTTCACCATTGTATTCTCCTCACTGGATCATCACATGCAACTGGTGTCTATATCTGGAGATATTAGTGAGTTCAGCTATCTACCATTGCTTGTACAGGGGCTATCACTCACAATCAATCAGGGGATAATCTCTAACGTACATCTGTGGCAGAATACATAGAATTAGACTTGGAATTGCACAGTAGCGTGTGTGTGAAGTTATTGAGAATGACCCTATCTGCACCTTGAATCTTATATACCCTTTTAGGGATAGATTTAAAGTAGGCCTGATACAGCAGAAACCACTAATTTTGAGAATTGCAAAATTGGGAATTGTATTTCAACCCAGAACAAAAACTGTGCTTTGACGGACACTAAATAACTTGACCAGCCACAGCAATAAAGACAGATTTTTATGAATATAAATTTAAGGCCTCAGGCCTAGTATTTAGGCGCTGGGTGACAGGTATACGTTTACACACAGAATTAGACTTGGAATTGCACAGTAGCGTGTGTGTGAAGTTATTGAGAATAACCCTATCTGCACCTTGAATCTTATATACTCTTTTAGAGATAGATTTAAAGTAGGCCTGATACAGCAGAAACCACTAATTTAGAGAATTGCAAAATTGGGAATTGTATTTCAACCCAGAACAAAAACTGTGCTTTGACGGACACTAAATAACTTGACCAGCTACAGCAATAATGACAGATTTGGATGAATATAAATGTGAGGCCTATTTTTTTTAGGCGCTGGGTGACAGGTATACATTTACACACAGAATTAGACTTGGAATTGCACAGTAGCGTGTGTGTGAAGTTATTGAGAATGACCCTATCTGCACCTTGAATCTTATATACCCTTTTAGGGATAGATTTAAAGTAGGCCTGATACAGCAGAAACCACTAAATTAGGAAATTGCTAAATTGGGAATTGTATTTCAACCCATAACAAAAACTGTGCTTTGACGGACACTAAATAACTTGACCAGCCACAGCAATAACCACAGATTTAGATGAATGTAAATTTGAGGCCTAGTATTTAGGCGCTGGGTGAAAGGTATACGTTTACAGACAGAATTAGACTTGGAAATGCACAGTAGCGTGTGTGTGAGGTTATAGAGAATGACCCTATCTGCACCTTGAATCTTATATACCCTTTTAATTAATAGATTTAAAGTAGCCCTGATACAACAGAAACCACAAATTTAGAAAATTGCTGAGTTGAGAATTGTATTTCAACCCTGAACAAAAATATATCCTTTGCCAGACAGCAGACAGTATTACAATTGGCTGGCCACAGCTGAAACACCAGATTTAGGGTACTGCTATTTTGGCAATTGTATTTCACCCCTCAATAAAATAGCAAGCACAGCCAAGCCCCTGATGTAGGATAAAGCCAAAAAATAACCACACTATTGATAGTTAGATGCACTTGGTGACAGCTTCAACCTGATGTAGGATATAGCCAAAGAACAACCACACTATTGATGGTTAAATGCACTTGGTGACAGCTTGACCCTGATGTAGGATATAGCCAAAGAACAACCACACTATTGATGGTTAAATTCACTTGGTGACAGCTTGACCCTGATGTAGGATATAGCCAAAAAATAACCACACTATTGAGGGTTAAATGCACTTGGTGACAGCTTGACCCTGATGTAGGATATAGCCAAAGAACAACCACACTATTGATGGTTAAATGCACTTGGTGACAGCTTGACCCTGATGTAGGATATAGCCAAAGAACAACCACACTATTGGGGGTTAAATGCACTTGGTGACAGGCTCAGCTTGCCCCTGATGTAGTATATGGCCAAAAAATGACCACACTATTGATGGTTAAATGCACTTGGTGTGACAGCTTGAACCTGATGTAGGATATAGCCAAAAAATAACCACACTATTGATGGTTAAATGCACTTGGTGTGACAGCTTGCCCCTGATGTAGGATATAGCCAAAAAATAACCACACTATTGATGGTTAAATGTACTTGGTGGCAGCTTGTGCTGGCGCACCACAAGACACAAAATGGCCGCCGATCACCCCAGAAAAAAGTGAATGAAAAACGCTCTGGGCAGCCACAGCCTAAAAACAGTGAGCAATTCAATAGCAGCAGTTCAATGATCCACAGCTGCAGATCGATCACTGAATGAAGTCTTTTGGAGGAGTTAATCACTGCCTAATCTCGCCCTAACGTCGCAGCTGCAACCACTCCCTACACTGATCAGAGCAGAGTGACGTGCGACGCTACGTGACTCCAGCTTAAATAGAGGCTGGGTCACATGCTGCACTGGCCAATCACAGCCATGCCAATAGTAGGCATGGCTGTGACGGCCTCTTGGGGCAAGTAGTATGACGCTTGTTGATTGGCTGCTTTGCAGCCTTTCAAAAAGCGCCAAGAAAGCGACGAACACCCAACCCGAACCCGGACTTTTACTAAAATGTTCGGGTTCGGGTCCGTGTCACAGACACCCTAAAATTCGGTACGAACCCGAACTGTACAGTTCGGGTTCGCTCATCCCTACTTCTTACCTTAACAGCGCTGTTTTTAGATCATCTGTGCGTCCTGGTCCCTCTCCTTAATCGGTCGGAGTTGTTGGGAAGAGTCCACTGATCGAGCCCCAAGTTGATGGCGCCAAGAATTGTTACTTCTATGATCTGCTGGGGTCCAAATCAGATAAAAGTTGACACAGGCTCAAGGTTGTATCAGAATGTTCTCTCTCTCATCATTATTGGGCGGATACAAAATATTTATACTCTTTTTCTAGAATTCAAGCCAAACACAGATATCGTCATTTTATGTAAGCATCACATGATTAATAATAATAACTTCTTTATGATGCTTGCAAGTCAAGCATATTTGATTACAAAAAACTTATCTTAGCCTTGAAAAGTACCTAGTACCAGTTATACTCCCAGAACATCAGGCACACATACTTCTGAGAACTAATAAGCAATTACATTTGTTTGTCTCAAATACACGCGGCTCAGCAATTCTCAATTCTGACCTAAAATAAACCAACAAAGTAAAATGGAACCCAGGATACAAAATGAAGGTGCAATCCCTCACACCAGTCCCTATTTGTGTTCTCACTACCCCCCAGGCCAGTAGGGTTTGTGGATGTAATTAGGCCATTGACCTCTATCTGCAGCTCACTGTTTACCCTCCATTTCCATTGATTGCAGATAAAGAGGAAAGTGCTGAGTACAGGCTGCCCTTATGTAAGCAGGCAGCAGCATTCTGGATGATGATGAATTACTGCTCTGTTCTCTGCATTGACATAAAGGAATTGTTGCTGGGCTACCAGCACTGGAAAGGTTAATCACTGTGGGACACACTGTCACTGTCATCAGGCCATAGGGCTGTCTCCTGTATGATACAGTACATATGGTTGGATTGTGCAGGGAACCCGCTTACTATCTTGTATACCCTGCACAAATTACAAACACAGCTCTGCTACATCTGGGTATGATTAACAAATACTGCAGTAAAGTGCCATAAAAAGCATCTTTTTATCCTCTTTGATGAGAAGATGGGAGAGTAGAGACCCTGCTCCCCCCCCTCCCTCCTGTCACCCCACTAGTGACCCTGCTCCCCCCTGCTTCCCCTCCTGTCACCCCACTAGTGACCCTGCTCCCCCTGCTTCCCCTCCTGTCACCCCACTAGTGACCCTGCTCCCCCCTGCTTCCCCTTCTCCTGTCACCCCACTAGTGACCCTGGTTCCCCCCTTCCTCCTGTCACCCCACTGGTGACTCTGCTTCTCCCGCCTTCTGTCACCCCATTAGTGACAATGTTCCACCCTCCTCCTGTCATCTCACTATTGTCCCTGCCCCCCCTCCTCCTGTCATCTCACTAGTGACCCTGCTCCCCCCTGCCCCCCCCTCCTCCTGTCACCCCACTAGTGACCCTGCTCCCCCCTGCTTCCCCTCCTGTCACCCCACTAGTGACCCTGCTCCCCCCTGCTTCCCCTCCTCCTGTCACCCCACTAGTGACCCTGCTCCCCCCCCTCCTCCTGTCACCCCACTGGTGACTCTGCTTCTCCCGCCTTCTGTCACCCCACTAATGACCCTGCTCCCACTTCTCCTGTCACCCCACTAGTGACCCTGCTTCCCCTCCTGTCACCCCACTAGTGACCCTGCTCCCCCCCTCCTTCTGTCACCCCACTGGTGACTCTGCTTCTCCCGCCTTCTGTCACCCCACTAGTGAAAATGTTCCACCCTCCTCCTGTCATCTCACTAGTGTCCCTGCCCCCCTCCTCCTGTCATCTCACTAGTGACTCTGTTCCCCCCTGCTTCCCCTCCTTCTGTCACCCCACTAGTGACACTGATTCCCCTCCAGTCACCCTACTAGTGACTCTGCCCCCCTCCTCCTGTCATCTCACTAGTGACTCTGTTCCCCCCTGCTTCCCCTCCTGTCACCCCACTAGTGACCCTGCTCCCCCCTGCTTCCCCTCCTCCTGTCACCCCACTAGTGACCCTGCTCCCCCCCCTCCTCCTGTCACCCCACTGGTGACTCTGCTTCTCCCGCCTTCTGTCACCCCACTAATGACCCTGCTCCCACTTCTCCTGTCACCCCACTAGTGACCCTGCTTCCCCTCCTGTCACCCCACTAGTGACCCTGCTCCCCCCCTCCTTCTGTCACCCCACTGGTGACTCTGCTTCTCCCGCCTTCTGTCACCCCACTAGTGAAAATGTTCCACCCTCCTCCTGTCATCTCACTAGTGTCCCTGCCCCCCTCCTCCTGTCATCTCACTAGTGACTCTGTTCCCCCCTGCTTCCCCTCCTTCTGTCACCCCACTAGTGACACTGATTCCCCTCCAGTCACCCTACTAGTGACTCTGCCCCCCTCCTCCTGTCATCTCACTAGTGACTCTGTTCCCCCCTGCTTCCCCTCCTTCTGTCACCCCACTAGTGACACTGATTCCCCTCCAGTCACCCTACTAGTGACTCTGCCCCCCATTCCTCCTGCCATCTCACTAGTAACGCTGCTCTCCCCCCCCCACTAGTGATCCTGTGTGTTCCTGTACGGAGAGAAGCCTGGCTGGAGTGTGGTAAGGCCTAGCTGTGTGTCTGTCCCTGTGTGTGTATCTGTCCCAGTGTGTATTTGACCGTCCCAGTGTGTGTTTCCTTGTGTGTATGTGTGTGTGTGTGTCTTCCTTTGTGTGTGTATCACCATGCCAACAGTGTTCCTATGTCTTGCCGCAGTTGCATCAGGACGTTCTGTGCGGGGCAAGAAGAAGAAGATGGAAGAGGAGGCAGCGCCACCAGCATGGAGTCTGTGGGAGAGACACAGTGAGGTACACTAAGGATGTAGGTAACACTACCACATGATCTACACTATTGCTATCTGTGATTTTACATAGGACTGCAGGTAACACTACCACATTATCAGGACTAGTGTTATCTGTGGTTTTACATAGGACTGCAGGTAACACTACTACATGATCTACACTATTGCTATCTGTGGTTTTACATAGGACTGCAGGTAACACTACCACATTATCAGGACTAGTGTTATCTGTGGTTTTACATAGGACTGCAGGTAACACTACTACATGATCTACACTATTGCTATCTGTGGTTTTACATAGGACTGCAGGTAACACTACCACATTATCAGGACTAGTGTTATCTGTGGTTTTACATAGGACTGCAGGTAACACTACCACATGATTTACACTAGTGTTATCTGTGGTTTTACATAGGACTGCAGGTAATACTACCACATTATCAGGACTAGTGTTATCTGTGGTTTTACATAGGACTGCAGATAACACAACTACAATATCAGCACTAGTGTTATCTTTGTTTTTACATAGGACTGCAGGTAACACTACAACATTTTCTGTTCTCAGATAGCCATCACTGTGTTATCTGTGTTGTTACATAAGACTGCAGGGGACATCCACTATATTATCTGTACTCAGAGAGTTATCAATGTTTAAAAGGGCCCACCGAGACTTTATCGCCAAGGGCCCACATGAGCCTGGAGCCGGTGTGGCGCGATATGTGGGTGGGGCTGTGTGTGGGTGTGGCTTGAGGGTGGGTGGGGACACAGGGGCCCCATAATCTCCTATTGCCCGAGGGCCCCATTAGTTGTTAGTCCGCCCCTGTCATAGAGAGATATATACAGCTATCATTTAGTCAAAAGGAACTTTTTTAAACCAAAAGTGCGCTCTCTGTTGTATCAGTACACACAGAGCCGCCGATACATTACAGGGGAGACTTTAACAGCATCACATTGCCTCTTACTAGGCTATTCATTTATAAATTACATGAATGAATCTGGATTAGAGTTGAGCGGACACCTAGATATTCGGGTTCGACGGGTTCGGCCGAACTTTGGAAAAAAGTTTGAGTTCGGGACCCGAACTTAACCCAAACTTGACCCCGAACCCAGTCATGGAAAGGGCTAGAGGGCTGCAAATGTCATCAAAATGTGGTTAAGAGCACAAGTGCTCTGAAAACAAATGTGGATAGGGAAATGACTTAAAATAACATAAAATACGTAAAAATAAAAAATAATAATCTTGCTCAAGGAGGACCAGGTCCATATGGAGTAGGAGGTTGAGAAGGCGGTGGATGTGGCGGTGTAGGTGGAAGTGGTGGTGGAGGAGGAGGAGGTAGCCTACACTGCTTTTTGGTTTGAAATTTATTTTTATTTTTTTAAATTAGGGTACACCCCAAATGTAACCTGTGATAACCCCCTCCAGTCATGCTAAACACACGTTCAGACAATACACTGGCTGCAGGGCAGTCCAGCACCTCCAAGGCGTAAAGGGAGAGCTCAGGCTATGTGCCCAATTTGGAGACCCAGAAGTTGCAGTAGCTGACCCCTGTCAGTTAGCTCATGTAGGCGTGTGCATACTTACTGCCCCACCATGTCGCACGCCCCCGTGATGTTCACGATCCAATTTGATATATGCTCTATCAACTTTCGATGTTCTTTTATGCGCCTACCATGGTGATCACGGGTGGCGGGGAATGAGGGTTCCAGGCCGGAGAGAGAGTGTGAGAAAAAGAGACCAAATTTAAGGGAGATAAATTTATTTTAAAAAATTGGGATCGAGCAGTAATGTGGGAAAAGCTATTGAGGCGCAAATGTGGGACAAATTACAGAAGCCCAAATGTGGGCCAAAAGAGTCAAGCGGAAATGTGGGAAAAGCTATTGAAGTGCAAATGTGGTACTTGTTTAAGTTTAAGCATTGAATCAAAGGAGGTGGCGCGCATCAATTAAAGAAGCATTTTAAAAATTGTGCTAGGATCGGCTGCAGGAGAACAACCTAACTGTACCTACCTGAAGCAGTAGAGTTATGCCGGAACTGCCGTCTTAAGGGTAGCCTGAAGGGGGCTACCCCAGTGAGGATTGTATGTGAAAAGGGGGGGTTGGGTGGGCAGATGTGCCAGCGGAGGAGCGAACGTGCAGCAGGTATCGGCTGCTGCCTTTTAACCCTATGTGGCCCCGCCTCCCCCCGCACAAATACAGCAATGAAAACATTGCTTTACACTTGTGCTAGGATCGGCTGCAGGAGAACAACCTAACTGTACCTACCTGAAGCAGTAGAGTTATGCCGGAACTGCCGTCTTAAGGGTAGCCTGAAGGGGCCAAAAACCACGCGGATGCAGGGAAGGATTTACTCTGTGTATTCTAGGTGATATTTAAACAGCAGCTGATTGAATGCAAGTGACATTTCCTATTGAGGGTCAGGAACATACCGTGCGTAGCATGCAGATTTCCATCTGCCCAATTTCTGGATGACGTGAGCCGGAACATTATTTTTGGAGGCTGCGGAGGCGGCACCTATGCGGAATGAATGCCCCGTAATTGCTAATGGGTTGACCCCCGAAGAGGAGACTAGTAGGCGAACGTACTTGAGGAAAGTCTGGATGTTCAAGGGAAACCCATCCAATTGGAACAGGGGGGATTCCGCGGGCACGTTCCCGGTGTACTGTAACCACTCACGTAGGACCGTTACTGGGCACCATTTGTTGTTGGTGACAAAGTACCTCACCTGCACGGATTCCCCAGGTCGGCCCGTCTTGCTGGAGTCCAAGCTGAGGGTAAGCAGAGTGCCGTCCCAACGCAATTGGTTCCTCCGCAAGAACTTGCTTGATGATTTAGCACAAGTGAACTCGCCTGGCCTGAGGAATCCGTAGAACGCCAGATACAATGCCGCCCTGACAAAAGAGCTGATGTACTGCCCGAACGGGTGATTAGCCAGAGCGTCGAACACGGTCCTAACCATGTTGCCGGTGAACGGACGCCTAGTGGGTCTTCTTCTGATGGACTGTTTCTGGATGCCTCTCAACAAGGATTTGATTGGATGAGCCATGAACAGTGATGGTTGATCTGGAAACTGCACATACCAATGATGCTGTATGCCAGCGAGGTACAGCTTGATGGTGCTATAGGATAGATTTAGCTGTGAGTGGCAAAAAGCTGTAAACGCCAGCAGGTATGTGATGGGACCTTCACCAGCCGGAGGGTATGTGACTTTGAATCTGTTAAACAATCGCCAGGCCGTCGTGTACGCCTTTCGTGTGTTGCTAGACAGAGAATCAGACATGAGACTTCTGGCCATCCCAAGAAATGGCGCTACTCCATCAATAGTTGGCCATGAGACGGGGCGGGTGTCTGGGAGAGATCTGCCTCTGGAAAGACCTGAAAGAAGAGGGGAAAGTTAAAGCGAGATAGCGCATCGGCTGCGATGTTACGTTGCCCACTTATATGTGTGCAAATGAAATTGAAATTATTTTGCAGGGCCAGCCACACAAGCTTCCGCACAAACGCCATGATGTGCCTGGAGGCTGACCTCCCCTTCATTAGGATGTCAGCGAGAGCCTCATTGTCTGTGAGGAACAGGACTGTCTGGTTTCTCCACCGAGCCCCCCATGTTACTGCCGCTGCCACCAAGGGATATATTTCAAAGAGTGAGGAACTCCTTGAAAAGCCTGTTATGCTGGTGATGTCTACCGGCCATGGTTGGGCGAACCAATGGGTGCCATGTATGGCTGCAAAGCCGGCAGCGGGCGAGGCGTCTGTGTGGACCACAGGGGAATCACTGGATACCACTGGAATGAACAGGGAAACCCCATTCCATTGGGAGAGGAAGTTGTCCCACATCAGCAAGTCAGCAATTGCGTTCTGGTCCAGCTGGACTGGGCTGTCCTGGCAGGGTGCTTGTGGGAGAAGTGCCAGGAGCCTTGAAATGAAGGACCTACCCTGTGGCATGATACGCATAGCAAAGTTCAGCATGCCAAGGAGTGACTGAAGATCTGCCCCGGTAGTCACCCTCACTTGAGCGAGTCTGTGAACAACAGCCTTGATTCTGGCCAGCTTGTCCGGAGGCAGACTGGCCTTCATGTCCACTGTGTTCAAGCGAATGCCTAAAAAAGTGATCTCTGTGCTGGGTCCCTCCACCTTGTGCGAGGCCAATGGAACTTTGAGGTCTGAAAAAGACGTGCGCAGGACCTGTAGATCTAGAGGCACTTGATCTGGGGATTCTAGCAGGAGAAAGTCATCCAGGTAGTGGATGACGTGATTTACCCGGAAAGTGTTGGTCAAAACCCAATGCAGCGCGCTGGCCAGTTGGTCGAACAACCAGGGGCTGGACTTTGACCCGAAGGTCAACTTGCTGGCGAAATAATAAGCACCCTGCCATTTCATGCCATGCCACTGCCATAGCTCAGGATGGATGGGTAGTAATTTGAAAGCATCCGTGATGTCCGCTTTTGACATAAAGGTGGCCTTGCCTAATTTGATGATGACCTGTATAGCCTCATCTATTGAAGCATATCTCATGGAAAACTCCTCGGATGGAATTAAGGAGTTTAAGCTTGGTATATGTAAAGAATGTGGGGCGGACAAATCATAGATTAGGCGTTTTTTATTGTTGAATTTGCCAGTCACAATGCCAACTGGATTGACTCTCCAGCATGCGAAGGGAGGTTGATTGAACGGCCCTATTAAGTACCCCCGGTCTAGTTCGGTATGGATTAACTGCGTAACCGCCTCTGGGTCTCTGGCTGCCGACTGCAAATTATCACATTCGAATGTGGTTTGAGGGAGCGCGAGCAGCCCTTGTTGGTAACCGTATGTCAAGCCGTGGATGACGAACTGCACCCAGGCCGGGTGTGGATGTTCAGCCAAGAACAATGCCAGCAGATCCACGTCAATCACGCTAAGGCTACTTTCACACTAGCGTTCGGGGCTCCGCTTGTGAGTTCCGTTTGAAGGCTCTCACAAGCGGCCCCGAACGGATCCGTACAGCCCCAATGCATTCTGAGTGGATGCGGATCCGCTCAGAATGCATCAGTTTGGCACCGTTTGGCCTCCGCTCCGCTCAGCAGGCGGACACCTGAACGCTGCTTGCAGCGTTTTCGTGTCCGCCTGGCCGTGCGGAGCCAAACGGATCCGTCCAGACTTACAATGCAAGTCAATGGGGACGGATCCGTTTGACGTTGACACAATATGGTGCAATTTCAAACGGATCCGTCCCCCATTGACTTTCAATGCAAAGTCAGGAGTCCCCATCAGATCGGAGTTTTCTCCGATCCGATGGTATATTTTAACTTGAAGCGTCCCCATCACCATGGGAACGCCTCTATGTTAGAATATACCATCGGATTTGAGTTACATCGTAAACCTCAGATCCGACAGTATATTCTAACACAGAGGCGTTCCCATGGTGATGGGGACGCTTCATGTTAGAATATACTGAGAACTGTGTACATTGCTGCCAGGCAGCAGGGGGCAGACCCCCCCCCCCCTCCTCCTGTAATTAACTTATTGGTGGCCAGTGCGGGCCCCCCTCACTCCCCAGTATTAAATATTACCAGTGCGGCGGCCTCCCCCTCCCTCCCTCCCCAGTATTAAGTATGACCAGTGCGGCCTCCCCCTCCCTCCCCAGTATTAAATATTACCAGTGCGGCGGCCTCCCCCTCCCTCCCCAGTATTAAATATTACCAGTGCGGCCCCCTCCCTCTATATTTATTGGTGGCCGGGCCAGTGTGGATTCCAAGTATTGTGAGCAGTGCGGCCTCCCCTCTCCCCCCCTAATTAAAATCACCCCCCCCCATCATTGGTGGCAGCGGAGAGTACCGATCGGAGTCCCAGTTTAAATCGCTGGGGCTCCGATCGGTTACCATGGCAACCAAGACGCTATTGCAGTCTTGGCTGCCATGGTTACTTGGCAATAAATACAAGCATTATACTTACCTGAAGAGCTGCGATGTCTGACCGGCCGGGCGCTCCTCCTACTGGTAAGTGACAGGTCTTTAGCAATGCGCCGCACAGACCTTTCACTTACCAGTAGGAGGAGCTCCCGGCCGGTCAGACATCGCAGCTCTTCAGGTAAGTATAATGCTTGTATTTATTGCCAAGTAACCATGGCAGCCAAGACTGCAATAGCGTCTTGGTTGCCATGGTAACCGATCGGAGCCCCAGCGATTTAAACTGGGACTCCGATCGGTACTCTCCGCTGCCACCAATGATGGGGGGGGGGGGGTGATTTTAATTAGGGGGGGAGAGGGGAGGCCGCACTGCTCACAATACTTGGAATCCGCACTGGCCCGGCCACCAATAAATATAGAGGGAGGGGGCCGCACGTGTCATATTTAATACTGGGGAGGGAGGGAGGGGGAGGCCGCCGCACTGGTCATATTTAATACTGGGGAGGGAGGGGGGGCCGCACTGGCCACCAATAAGTTAAATACAGGAGGGGGGGGGTCTGCCCCCTGCTGCCTGGCAGCATCTGCCAGGCAGCAGGGGGCAGTCGTGTACACAGTTCTCAGTATATTCTAACATGAAGCGTCCCCATCACCATGGGAACGCTTCTGTGTTTAGAATATACTGTCGGATCTGAGTTTTCCGAAGTGAAAAATCAGATCTGAAATAAACAGTTATGCAAACGGATCCGTTCTGAACGGATGCAAGCGTTTGCATTATAGGAGCGGATCCGTCTGTGCAGACACCAGACGGATCCGCTCCTAACGCAAGTGTGAAAGTAGCCTTAGTCACGCCGGGCCTTGATTCCTTTGAGGGCATGCTGCGCGTGGATGGGCCCTGAAACAGATCGCACACAGATGTAGTAGCCTGCACTGATTGTAATGACAAATGGCGTAGTTGTAATTGTTGCATATCTGGCTTCGACCAAGGTATTTTATGGGACGGCCTAGCTTGTCGACCCCGGATGCTGATTTGATGTCTGATGGACCTGGGCCAGAATTAGGTTGTGCTGGATCTGTTACGTGGCCTGTATTGGAACACCAACCCGTAGTGTGGGAGTAGGAGTTGCAGATCGTGCACGTCGGGGCTTTTAGCCCTGCAAAATGGCGGCAGAACAATTCCGTGTCTATGTTGGACCAATCCAGAATGTGCTGGCACTGTATCAGGGCAGCTGCTGCCTTGGCCGAAAAAGAACGATGGTAGTCGAAGAATGCTGTGCCGCCATATTTGTATCCTAATTCGACCACCTTGTACATGTACAAGTCTAGCTCGGCCCTCCTATGCGGGTTGGCTGTGCAAATCACGTCCCGGTATAAGCTAAATGCTAGGACAAATTCCGTGACGTTCAGTTTTCTGTTAAGCCTAGCATCTTTAGACTTCAGGATGACCGAAACCTCCCCACATGCAATGGTTCTATTGTCCGGGGCCTCATGTGTAGCAATGAGCAGAGACGCCAGGTTTACATCTTTGCCTTCCAATATGTCCTGTCTGATATTGGCCGGAATGAAATGGGATGGGGCGATTGTGGGAAACTGGGATGACCCACCAGAAGCACTGGATTGCCCTGCTGGAGGTTCCGCGGGTGTTGGTGCCGTCAATGCTGCCGCCGCAGACCTGGCTTCCACTGATTCCATCCTGGCCTGTAGGTCCGTCATGGATGACACCATGCTGTTGATCACGGCGTGTAGTTGGGTGAGTGAAGTCTGGATGGTACCCATGGACACCTCGTCCTGGCTCACGGGTGGTACGTCTGCCATCAACAGGCGATACAATTCTGCTTTCCTTGCTGATGCTGGAAAGGGGATGCCCCTTCGGCGCAGCTCAGCGGACAACTTCGGGACGGTCCAGGAACGTAAAGATGGTCCCACGCTTCGCTCCGACTGGGTGTCCCCGCTATCCCGCGACGCGGAAGAGCCTCCAGGCATAAATTCTTGCGACATCTTCCTACTGGTCATTAATTGAGAGCCATTAATACCCCCCCTATTCCCGAGCTGTGAACTGTGACCTTCTACCCGAGTGCCCGACCCCTGGTGGGACCAGTGTCTGTAGACGTGACAGATTTGACCAGGTGGCACCTGTGGTGTGACCCTGACTGAGATGACGTCCCGGTACGTGTGCCTGTGGTCGTGACAGGACTTCGTGCTGACGTGAGGACTTGTGGATGCGCAGGTGGTGTGCCTGTAGGCGTGACAGGACTTTACCCGGCCTGTGGACGTGACAAAACGTGTGTCGCAAGACTGCCTGTGGTCGTGACAGGACTTTATAGCGAGTCTGTGGACGTGACAGACGTTGGAACACGAACACCTGTAGTCGTGACAGGGTTTTTTTTTTTTTTTTTTACTTTATCGAATGCCTGTAGTCGTGACAGGGTATTTTTTTTTTTTTGGTTTTTTTTTACTTTATCGAATGCCTGTAGTCGTGACAGGGTTTTTTTTTTTTGTTTTTTTTTCCTTTACCGAATGCCTGTAGTCGTGACAGGATTGTATAGCAAGTCTGAAGACGTGACAGACGCGTATGAATCCCCGTGGTCGTGACAGGACTTATGTGAGTCTGAGGTCGTGACAGACTATTTTTTTTTTTTTATGGGGTGTGGGGCACCCTTCCACCGTCGGCATGGCGCCATGGATGTCTGACTGCTTGTGGCTGCGCTGGAAGCTGATACGTACCTTGTTGCCGTTTATTAGCCTAAGGTGCCACGGAAGGTGACACGAACTGTGAAAACATAACATGAAATTTTTTATTTATTTTTTTCATAGTATTTAGTATATTGGGCAGACTAGATGGGCCAAATGGCTCCCGTCTGCCGACACACCCTACGCCTCCATTGAATGTGGCCTGTTCCTGCGAGAGGCGTGAACAGACGAGTGGATGCGTGTGACCCCCGTAACAAAGTGGCATGACTGTTGCCGTGGTTGCGACATCCCCCCCTGTGTGTACCACCGCCGTTTTTTTTTTTTCTTGGTGATCATTATGTATTTGAACAAAACATGTGGATGCCAACTCCTGTGAACATGAAACATTGCTGTTGAAATAGTACTACATCCCAGCATGTGAGGACCCAGACTACCAGTTTATGCAGTAATCACTTTGACATTTCTTTGGAATGGACTAGGTAACATATGAATGATCCCAGCAATTTGAGATCATCCAACCCCTGTAGATCAAGGCAGTTCCCTGGCCTGCTGCCGCGCTAGTGGCCACCAGGTGGCGCTGTGGTGAGACTCTTCGGCTGAGTGGTGCGGCCGGGGACTGCAATTAGAAGTACGCAGCCGCCCCCGCCGCCCGAGGAGAGTGGAGCCGTGAGCCGCCAGTCTCTGCCAGCATAGCCACCATGTCCAGCAACCGTCCCCCCCGCCCCCGTCTTACTTTGAAGTCGCGACGCTGCGACCGTTCACGCTGCCCAGCCTGTGAAAGAAACGACCCGGAAGTGCCTCTGCCTCTGCCTCCCTGATGACCCCAGACGTCAGATGTGCCAGCGGAGGAGCGAACGTTCAGCAGGTATCGGCTGCTGCCTTTTAACCCTATGTGGCCCCGCCTCCCACCGCACAAATACAGCAATGAAAACATTGCTTTACACTTGTATTCCCTGTCACCTATGCAGAGCAGGGGTTTATTCACGTCTAAAATTGTATAATGTCAACCTATGAATGTAACAGAAAAATTACAGAAATGTATTAACCTGTCTACTTGGTAGAGCAGAGGTCTATGACAGAAAACAATAGTTTATTGTCACCCGAAAATATAAAATACAAATTATTGAAATTTATTAAGCTGTCAACTAGGTAGAGGAGGGGTATATTACACCCAAAAAATTGTGAATTTGACCCTAAAATGTAACTGACAAATTTTTTTTTTTTTTTTTACCGGTCTAATAGGTATAGCAGTGGTACATCACACCAAAAAATTGCTGAATTTCACCAGAAAATGTAACTGCCAATTTTTTTTTTTTTTTTTTTTTTTTTTTTTTTTTACACCGGTCTACTAGGTATAGCAGTGGTACTTCACACCCAAAATTTTTTGAATTTCAACTGAAAATGTAACTGACAATTTTTATTTTTAAACCGGCCTACTAGGTATAGCAGAGGTACATCACATTAAAAAAATTGTGAATTTCACCCGAAAAAGTAAATTACATTTTTTTTTTTTTTAACCGACCTACTAGGTATAGCAGTGGTACTATACACCCAAAAATTGGTGAACTTCACCCTAAAATGTAAATGACAATGTATTTTTATTTTTTAAACCTGTCTACTTGGTATAGAAGTGGTACTATACACCCAAAAATTGCAGAATTTCACCAGAAAATGTAACTGACAAAGTAGTGAAATGATATAAAATAAAATACGTACAAATAAAATAAAATAAATTTTTATGAGGTGGAGTTCAATATGAAGTAGGAGTTTGAGGAGGCGGTGGACGTAGCGGTGTAGGTGGAAGCGGCAGTGGAGGAGGACGAGGTAGCCAACACAGGTTTTTGGTTTTAATAAAAAAAATATTAAATTAGGGAACACTCTAAAAGAGTGTGAAATATCCAAAATACAAGAATGAGCAATTGCGCTGCAGTATAAAAATGGCTGGTTAGTGCCGGTATACATGTCTATTCTGCACAAGGTACGGACAAGTCCTGAGGGATCCATGCCTGGTTCATTTTAATGAACGTGTGTGTCGCAGTCGTTACCTCTGGCTGTGACCTGCAGCTCCGTTCCTGTGTGTTTGTGGTTCTTTATGGGTTAACTCCCCTGTGTGCCTATTGGGAGTTAATCCTCTCTGTCTGCTCCATGGGTGTGGCCTCTCTGCTGCACTCACGGAATCTGTATATAAGGCTAATTTTCCCTTAGTTTTGGGTCAGCTCTTCTTCTCTTGGTTTGTATTTTGTCTCCCATGCTACTGACCCATGGCATCCGTGTCTGTCTGTGTTCTGTGAGTTCGCCTTCTTGTTCATTCTGTCACGAGTTAGAGATCCAGCGAAAGACCTCTGCGTCGTCAAGCAATAAACAGATGGAAATCAGGTACAGACACACAAGAGTGTGATGCACAAACAAAAAACAGGGAAGGCAGCACAGACAAAACAAGAGCTCTATGTACCGTCAGCACAGTGGGAGAAAACCACCACTGTCTAGTAATACTCCAGAGGGGCGTGACTAAGCAACTCCTGGTATTCACTAGGGCCCCAGATGGTAGGGTTAGACTTTGCAGCAGGTATTCACTAGGGCCCCAGATGGTAGGGTTAGACTTTGCAGCAGGTATTCACTAGGGCCCCAGATGGTAGGGTTAGACTTTGCAGCCAGGGTCCACTCCAGAGCGTGAACTAGACAGTGACAGCAAGAACAAAAGGACAAGAGGTACCAGAAGGTACCGACAGCACATAGGCAAACATAACAGACAGGAAAATACAAACAGGGCAACTAATAACACAAGCAGGAGTACATAGCAAGGAAACAGGAGTGACAATGAGCAGAGAAGGACTTGCTCCACCAGAGGTATTCTGCATGGCCTTGCCCATGGCACTCTGCTGCAAAGAAAGGTGGAGCAAGGGCTTGCTGAACAGAATATCCCCTAAAGCAGAGACAGAACCCTCCATACGGAGGAACGAATATGAAATAGGGGAAGACAGGCACGATACAAGATAGGAAAGACAAAAAAGGGCAGAGGCATAAAGACATAATAATAAACACAGGGGAACTCAAACATAACTGGCAACCCCGATAACAGAAACACAGGAGAAAGGACGTCAATGAACAAGAAGGCGAACTCACAGAACACAGACAGAGACGGATGCCATGGGAGACAAAATACAAACCAAGAAAAGGACAGGACAAGCACATACAGGAAGAGCTGACCCAGAACTAAGGGAGTTGGCTCTGCAGCCTTTCAAAAAGCACCAAGAAAGCGCCGAACACCGAACCCAAACTTTTACTGAAATGTTCGGGTTCGGTCCAGGGTCCAAAAATCCTAAAGTTCGGTACGAACCCGAACTTTACAGTTCAGGTTTGTTCAACCCTAGATATCATCCCATTCCTTTCGCATTGGTGCAGCTACTGAAGCGGCAGGATTGGGATGAGGATGCGATCATAAAAAGATTGGGGTGTTGGAGTTCTAACAGATTAAAAGTTTATATTAGACCAGATTTATTGTGGCTTGTTGTTTCTTTGTATTTTTGCAGGTGTCCAATACATAGTGTGGGTGGTTGGGCATTCCTATGTGTTTCGGGCCCAGAAGAGAGCAAGAAAGAGGAATTATACTGAAAATGTATCCTTTGCTGTAATGAATTTAATGTTTTTTGGTTTGGGGTTAGAGGTTTACAATGGAGGGACATGTTATTAATACAGAAGTTGATGGTAAAATGGCCTTTACCGCACATATTAATTGTTCATTTGGGAGGGAATGACGTGGGAAAAACAAAGACACTGGAATTGATATGGAGAATGAAACAGGACATGGCTTTAGTGAAGAGTGTTTTGCCTGACACTGTTTTGGAATTCTCCGAAATGGTTCAAAGATTTTCGTGGTCGGCCTTAGACGGTCGGCCCTTTGAAAGAATAGAAAGAATAAGAAAAAGGGTCAACAGAGCAATGTTTAAATATATGCCCATTCTGGTGGGGTTGAGTTATAGACACAGTGACCTGGAGGGTTTTGTTCCAGGGCTGTATAGATCAGACAACGTTCATTTGTCTGAGGTGGGTCTTGATATTTTTTATTTTGGTTTACATAATTTCCTTGAGGAGTGCTTGTATTGCCTTTTCGAGGGGGGGGGGGGGTGGCCTCAGCTCTTGGCCTTGTGGGAGATCGTCGCCCAGCTAATGCTGGGTGGACTTAGTGGTCAATATTTTCATCATTGGTTTTTAATAATTATTGGTGACTATTCTTGGTTCATTTATTAAATATTTATTGGTTGGTTAATCTTGGTAACCCCAAATAAAGCAGCACAGCCTTTTATTCCAAAATTAAAACGTGTGGTCTGCTATTTATTTAAGGTATGTGAGGTGGTATGCATGTGATCTATGTCCTCCATGGAGGGGCCCCCCAGAGCGAATAGCTTGGGGGAAGCATGGGGACATGATCACTTTTCTGTCAGTTGGTTTTATTGTTATGGCTGGCTGAGGTGATTCTGGGCTGGCTGCTGCTTCCCCCCCGCCCCCCTTTGTGTTTCAGGCTTACCTGGTAAAATCCGGCTCCGGCTGGTCTTGGACGTCTTCAGTGGATTGACAGCTGTTCATTGGTCAGCTGTCCAGCAGCGGGAAGATTCTAATCATCTGATTGGTGGTGACATCCGGCGGCGGGAATCCTGCAAGTTTAAAAGAAGAGACTCCCTGTCATTAAGCTGCAGTTTTAAAAAGACCAGGACCTGTGCCCCACCCTCCCTCCCTTATTCTTTAGTCATATTGCTTATTTGGGGGAAATCGTCTCCCAGCTAAAGCTGGGTAGACTTAGTGGTCAATATTTTCATCATTGTTTTTAATATTTATTGGTGAATATTTTTGGTTTATTTATTAAATATTTATTGGTTGCTTAATCTTGGTAACACCGAAAAAAGCAACACAGCCTTTTATTCCAAAATTAAAACGTGTGGTCTGCTATTTATTTAAGGTGGTATTCATGTGATCTATGTCCTCTATGGGTGAGCGGCTTCGTGCCAACCAGCTTGCCCTGCCCGAGTCCAGAAGACTGCCTGGATATGCAGGTCCGCCGATTTCATTTATCATTGTGGTGGATGAAGGGTTTGCATTGACTAACCATGTTATGTGGCCCTTCCCAAAGTGTGGTTTGGATGTAATGAGGCGTATTTTCAACTACCGGTTGACTCGTGACCGTCGGTATGTTGAGTGCGCTTTCGGAATACTCTCTAGCAAGTGGACGGTGTTTTTGCATCTATACAGATGGATCCCGAGAATGCTGGTGATTCAAGCTTGTGTTGTTCTACACAACTTCACCAGGATTCAGGAGGCTTCCTCTTCTGTTGACATGGAAGATTTTCCTACGTCAGCAGGTTTGGGTTTGGCTAGGACCCTACATAGACGACCTGGAACTGCAGGCATTGCAGTTCCGGAACTCTATGCAGACTACTTTTTCAGCCCAGAGGGGTCCTTGCCATGACAGAGGTTTGATATCTTCTGGGCTTGTTAGCTTTCTATTATTTTTAAGATAGATTATGGAAATGTATTGTGGTAGTTGAGTGTAGGGACTCGCAAGAGAATAAGGACCCTTGACGTGGGCTTGTGGGCTGAGTTGTTTTGCCATAACATAGTTCAAAGTAAATATAAATACTAATTATGTTTTCACCAAAATTTAAAGGTGATTAACATCTTTAGTATTTTGCCTATATGGTCCAAAAAAAATCTTCTAATACCTCATGTTCACATTATCCAAATACCGATTATGCTCCTATAAATAAAGTGATATTTTTAGAACTATTGTGCGTGTCTATGTTTAATGGAGTAATGTGTAGAATTATTGTGCGTGTCTATCTTTAGTGGAGAAATGTGTAGAACTGTAAATGTTATGTGTATTGAAAAAATGAACACAGGCCAATAGAAAGTTTTTACATAAACTTTACTGAAAACATGGTCAACGCAAATTAAAATCCCAGACAATCCCATAATGTATTAATATAATAAATAATATAACATTTAACCACTATCAAATTAAAGGTCGAAAAGGTCTTGCATAAAGGAACCTGGCCCATATGATGAGCCTGGGCGTACATCGCCAGAATCTGGGGCCCCTGTTGCAAAACTGGGCTGACTACTTGCCTGGCCAAGGGGGGTGTTGGGTCTTCTGACCATTGGTATGGTTGGGGGGGTAATGGCCCTTGAGGTGGGTGTGGAGGCTGGGGGTAGCTGCGTCCGTGCTGGGGAAGTGGGAGGCTCAATATGTGGCAACACATATCATTAATTTGCGTGTGTATGTCTCCCTGGTAAGGGGAGGCATACATTTTTATGACAAGGCCCATAGAAGTTAGACACTCATGATGTTTTTCTAAAGGGACCTGCCTCAGTAATGGAGCAAGGCCCCTCAACATAGACTCTTCTTGTTCATCACTCCTCCTCTGGGCAAGGAACTCAATGACTCGGGCAATCCCAAGAGTGTGGGACATTGTGTGGGATGCCTGGGCTGAGGCTGCTGGGCTATTTCAGGGCTCCCCTGTAAAATGGTGGGCCGGGCCGAACCTTTAAACAGTTTGATGTGCACCCCACGTATTGTAAATTACACAAGGAACATGTTATGCAATATACCACATATGTGGTGTTGCAATTGATATATTGCTGGACAGTATGAGTGGTATGATTGCTAGTGGACAAAATATGCGAGCCCATCCTCATATATGAACAACATGTGCATTTTTTTATGCCCACATTTAAAATTTCCTATGTGTCTCAGCCAGGTGGGCTGGGATCCAGGTTTATCTGCAAATATAGATATAGAGAGGGGCTCACCATATTTGCCACAGTGACAGCACGTCGGGCAGCGCATTTGACACCGCTTTTTACAACATCACCCTAGGTTTGATAATATTTGAGAAGATGAAAATGTTTTTTGACAATATTGCATATTTGTGAAAATTCACAGCTATAACTCGTAGAAAAAATAAGTTGCTTCTCTTTATGATCAAGCTTGGGCGTTTTGTTAGGGAAAATTAGATTATCCCGAGACATAGTGGAAACCATATTCTTTGATCGGTTTAAAAGTCTGCTAGGGTAATTCCTGGCCAGGAGAAGAGTGGTAACAGTCTTCATTTCTTCAATACAGGTTTCACTAGAGGAGCAGTTACGCAGGGCGCGGATATATTCACCCCTAGGGATGTTATTGACAGTGTGTGCGGGATGACAGGATCCCGCATGCAGGATGGTATTTCCTGCGGTTTCTTTTCTATACGCGCGACTCTGCACCCGGCCACCCCCCACCAAACACAAATCCAAAAATGATATTGAGGTCTTGTGAAAATTTAGAGAAAGACGTAAATTGCAGTTGTTAGCATTAAGGAAGGATCCGAATGATGGTACGGCCGCCACATCGCCCGACCAAACGAAGAGCAGGTCATCGATGTAGCACCGGATGGACCCATTCCATGGGTTGGAATCAGAAAATAAAAAATTATGTTCCCACCATGCCATATAAATGTTTGCAAGCGATGGTGAGAAACGGCCCCCTATAGAGACTCCTCTGCATTGGAGGAAAAACCTCCCATTGAACATAAAATAATTGTGCTGCATAAGAAATAATACAACTTTGCAGAGGAAGTCTCTAAAGGGTAATGAAAAATTGGAATAAAGACTCAAAAACCAACCCAAAGAAATGATGGCAAGATCCTGGGGGATGGCCGTGTACAAAGAAGCAACATCAGCTGAAACCCAAGAAAAATCAGAGGACCACTGAAAAGAATGAAAGACCTGTAAAACTGAAGCAGTGTCCTTCAGAAAACCAGGAATACACTGTACCAGTGGCTGCAGCATACTGTCCACCCAAGATGACAGGTTCTCTGAGAATGACCCGATTCCCGAAACTATGGGGCGCATAGGGGAGGGGAATCCCTCTTTATGTATCTTGGGGAGGGAATGGAAAATGGGGACCACTGGATGAGAAACAAAAATATAATCAAATTGTTTTTGGTCCAAAAATCCACTATCCAGTCCCTCCTCCAAAATACTCCTCAAAAGGGTTTGAAAAGGAGCGGTGGGATCCTGTTTCAACCTGGTATAGGTAGCGGGGTCAGAGAGCATAAGCTCATTTTGTGCAGCATACACAGGTCTGTCCAAGATGACCACCGCTCCCCCCTTGTCAGCCTTTCTCACAATTATATCGGACATCCTCTTCAATTCTTTTAACGCTCTGCGTTCACTGGCTGAGATTATTCTTACTGTCACTTACATCCCTGCTCTGAAACACCCTATCTAATTCAACCAGATCACGTTCTACATTATCCTGGAATTGATCGAGAGCGATGACTCATTGGCCCACAAGCAAGAAGCAGGAAGGAATCAAGAGTTTAGATGGTAAAAAAGGACGAATATTCAAAAAAACGAATATATAAAAAAAAAACGAATATATAGCACTATATCACATATGTTCGTTTTATAGATTATTCATTTTCTTTCCCCCAATTAGTACAGTTATTGCCCTTCGGCATACTCCTCCCTGACAAGCGTCCCTGTCACCATGGGAACGCCTAGTGGTTAGAATATACCATCAGATCTGAGTTTCCCGATCTAACTTAGATCCGATGGTATAGTCTAACCACCAGGCGTTCCCATGGTGATGGGGATGCTTGAAGTTAGAATATACAGCCAGGGCGCTGTGATCCGCACAATTAACCCCTCAGGTGCGGGTTAATTGCGCGGTAACCGATCGAAGCCCTGACATTACGATGGGACTCGATCGGAAACGGCCTGCTGCCACCTATGACGGGGGGAAGGGGGACCCTGTGGCCACTGCCAGGGTGGACCCTTTGGCCACTGCCAGCAATGATTTTAATGCTGGGGGGAGGGGGGGGTTAGGGTGCACTGGCCACCAATTATTTTAATACTGGGGAGGTGGGGGCAAGGGTGCACAGGGCGCTGTGATCAGTGCAATTAACCCGCACCTGAGGGGTTAATTGCGCGGATCACAGCACCCTGGCGGTATATTCTAACTTCAAGCATCCCCATCACCATGGGAACGCCTGGTGGTTAGAGTATGCCATCGGATCTGAGTTAGAAAACTCATATCCGATGGTATATTCTAACCACTAGGCGTTCCCATGGTGACGGGGAAGCTTGTCGGGGAGGAGTATGCCGAAGGGCAATAACTGTACTAATTAATATTCTAAAAAACTACTATATGTGATATAGTGCTATATATTCCTTTTTTAGAATATTCGTCATATTGTAAGACAGGAATATTTAGCAACATAGCGAATATTCGTAAATTACACATATAGACTGCAATTTCACTAATGTAGTGCTATAATCTTTTTTTTTGTCAAATTTTTTTTGTCCCTTTCTGATTCAGAAAGAGACAAAAAAATTGACAAAAAAATAGATTATAGCACTACATTAGTGAAATTGCAGTCTATATGTGTATTTTACGAATATTCGCTATATTGCTATAACTTTGTTTTTTAGAATATTCGTCATATTCGTCAACAAGAATATATAGCAATATGGCGAATATTCGTAAAATACACAAAATCGCAATACGCGATTAATTAAATCGCATATTATTTAATGATGAATATTCGATTTTGAAGAATATTCGCGAAATCGAATATGGCACCTCCCGCTTATCACTATTGTTAACCAAGATTATGAACTATTAATAACCTGCAAATAATTTTTTTTTCCCCACAAAAATACTTACGACCTCAAATCCATCACAGGCCGCAAAAACTGCAATTGGGCCGTGTAGAAGTAGGGCCTTTTCTTGGAGCCGTCTTCCCCACTATGGCCTTTGGCATTTAAATCACGCAGAATTGATCCCGGCAACTATTCCACCTGGTCTTTGTCTGTTTCACTGTAAATAAATCAAACATAAAAATTACTATAAAAATAGTAAAAACAACTACAGTCATGTGAAAAAATTAGGACACCCTTTGAAAGCAAGTGGTTTTTTGTAACATTTTTAATAAAAGGTTATTTCATCTCCGTTTCAACAATACAGAGAGATTAAAGTAATCCGACTAAACAAAGAAAACTGAAGAAAAGTCTTTTCAAGATCTTCTGTAAATGTCATTCTACAAAAATGCCTATTCTAACTGAGGAAAAAGATAGGACACCCTTGCCCCTAATAGCGAGTGTTACCTCCTTTGGCTGAAATAACTGCAGTGAGACGGTTCTTGTAGCCATCTACCAGTCTTCGACATCGGTCTGAGGAAATTTTACCCCACTCCTCAATGCAGAACTTTTTCAGCTGTGAGATGTTTGAGGGGTTTCTTGCACGTACAGCCCTTTTCAAGTCACCCCACAGCATCTCAATGGGATTCAAATCTGGACTTTGACTTGGCCATTCCAGGACTCTCCATTTCTTCTTTTTCAGCCAATCTTTGGTTGATTTACTAGTATGTTTTGGGTCATTGTCATGTTGCATGGTCCAGTTCCGCTTCAGCTTTAATTTTCTAACTGATGGTCTCACATGTTCTTCAAGCACCTTCTGATACACAGTAGAATTCATCGTGGATTCTATGATGGTGAGCTGACCAGGTCATGCTGCAGCAAAGCAGCCCCAAACCATGACACTTCCACCTCCATGCTTCACAGTTGGTATGAGGTTCTTTTCTTGGAATGCTGTGTTTGGTTTACGCCAAACATGTCCTCTGCTGTTGTGTCCAAATAATTCAATTTTGGACTCATCTGTCCAAAGAACATTATTCCAGAAGTCCTGGTCTTTGTCAACTTTATCTCTGGCAAATGTCAGTCTGGCCTCGATGTTTCTCTTGGAAAGCAAAGGTTTCCTCCTTGCACACCTCCCATGCAAGTTAAACTTGTACAGTCTCTTTCTGATTGTAGAGGCATGTACTTCTACATCAACAGTAGCCAGAGCCTGCTGTAGTTCTCGAGATGACACTTTAGGGTTTTTGGAGACCTCTTTTAGCATCTTGCGGTCTGCTCTTGGGGTGAACTTGCTGGGGCGACCAGTCCTGGGCATGTTGGCAGTTGTTTTGAAAGCCCTCCACTTGTAGACTATCTTCCGGACAGTGGAATGGCTGATTTCAAAATCTTTTGAGATCTTTTTAAATCCCTTCCCAGACTCATAGGCTGCTACAATCTTTTTTCTGAAGTCCTCTGACAGCTCTTTTGCTCTCACCATGGTGCTCACTCTCACTTCAACAGTCAGGAGCACACCAAACTAAATGTCTGAGGTTTAAATAGGGCAAGCCTCATTCAACATGCAGAGTAACGATCTACTAATTATGTGCACCTGGTGTGATATACCTGTGTGAGATCTGAGCCAATTTAAGAGGGAATACATGTGAGGGTGTCCTATCTTTTTCCTCAGTTAGAATAGGCATTTTTGTAGAATGACATTTACAGAAGATCTGGAAAAGACTTTTCTTCAGTTTTCTTTGTTTAGTTGGATTACTTTAATCTCTCTGTATTGTTGAAACGGAGATGAAATAACCTTTTATTAAAAATGTTACAAAAAACCACATGCTTTCAAAGGGTGTCCTAATTTTTTCACATGACTGTATTAAATAATAACAGGACAAATACCAAAGCTAAAATTTTTGCTAAATCAAGTTGCCAACTAATAGAAATGTCAGAAAATGATTATACATCACATGCTACAGTAGTGCAGGTGTGGGTATACTAATGTACAATAAGTTCAGGAAGGAGGAGATTAGTCGTGCAAGCCATTTGTACTATAATACTTTATAATATGGGATAGTGACAACTATTGTATGCTCAATTACAACAGGGACACGTGTCACCAAATAAAAAATGCACATACAGGTTATACATGACTACTGTTTGCTGTAGGGACAGCCATTTTAAGTAAAAAAAAATGATGGGGTATGGTATAAAGTAAACGACTCTTTCAAAAACCATGTACAGGCCAATACAAAATGAAGCCGGGCCACAAAATATGCAGTATTATGACCTCATGGAATTAATAGCTACATCATTAGTGACAACACAGGGCCAGTACAACGACATTGCTGGCACTTACCTAAATCTGCCCGCCCTCTGCAATCTGCTTTTTGCCCATTCGGGCAGCCTCATGCTCCGACCAACTTGCCCTCATGCCGCCTCCTTCCGAACTCTGTCCTGGAAGGCATTTGTCCGAGTGTCCCATAGTTCGGGCCTCTCCTGGACCAATGTGATCAATATTTCTACATTTGCAGAAAAGCCCAATCCACTGACTGCCACACTAAACTCCAAACTTTTATCTCAGGTGCCTAGCGATCATCAATCTGCATAACCTGTGACCTTCAACTTCCTGTAATATATTTATTTTATTTTATTGGCACAAAGTCTGGCAGACAGGTTGCCATGCAACTGATTGTAGAAAAACGGACACGGACGTGGATGACATACGGTTGTGCATCCACATTTTTAGCGGCCCCATTGACTTGAACGGGTCTGCTAACAATTTTTCGCGGACAAGTATAGGACAGGTTGTATTATTTTGACAGACTGGAACAACGGACGCGGATAACAAAAGGTGGACTAACCGCATTTTCAACGGCTCCAAAGAAATGAATGGGTCCGCATCTGAACCGCTAAATGTGCGGAACGGACGCGGAAACAAGCAACCGACGTGTGCATGAGGCCTAAAACGGACAAGAATAGGACATGTTCTATTTATTTTTTTTGCGGGGCTACGGAACGGACATACTGATGCGGACGGCACACGGTGTGCTGTCCACATTTTCTGCGGACCCGTTGAAATGAATGAGTCCACATCCTATCCGCAAAAAAAAATTAAATAACGGACACTGAAACAAACAACGCTGGTGTGCATGTAGCCTAAAGTTGGATTTAAGTTGGATTCAAATTCTGGATCATATGGGGAGGTTCTCTATGGTGAATATAATTTTGTTCGGGTTGCCTTCTAGGATCCCTTAGCGTCATAGATTACATGTTGGATTAACTATTAATAAATGATATAAGTTATATAGACGTGTACAATTTTGGTAACAGTTGTATTGGTAACTAGATAAGCTACAATTTCTGGGGAAATTGTGTGAAGTGTTCTTGCCTCCACCAGTAGTCTACAACGGGAGTGGCTTGAGTAACTGTTGTGTGGTTGGAGTGGCTGGAGTAACTGTGGAAAGGTTGGACTGGGTAGAGTAACTTTATGGAATGGGCAGAGTAACTGTGTGGAGTGTTTGGAGTGAGTAAAGATAGTAAACATTACACTAACCAATTGATTGATCAAATTTAAAAAGTACACATGGCAAGCTTCATAGAGTGAGAAATGCATTTCAACTTTTATTTATTTATATAGCACATTTAATTGCAATGTTGTTGCCCAAAGTGCTTCACAGTTACATTAAAACATACATTTATAAAAACATTAGCAGCCAATTTGTGGAGGTGGGCTTGAAAATATGGGAGTGGTGGCAGATTAGAAATCATGTTCTGATTGTTCAGCTCACACTCCAGCTTTTGTCACTCTGCTGGCTGCTCACACACACAAGAAACGTGCGGGGAGGAGACTCGAGCACATGCGGTATTCGGCCAAATACCGCCATGTGCCAAACATCGAGATGCTCGAGCCGAACTGGTGTTCGGCAGAGCATGCTCGATCAACACTAGTTATGATCTTTCTATATACACTCACCTAAAGAATTATTAGGAACACCATACTAATACGGTGTTGGACCCCCTTTTGCCTTCAGAACTGCCTTAATTCTATGTGGCATTGATTCAACAAGGTGCTTTAGAAATGTTGGCCCATATTGATAGGATAGCATCTTGCAGTTGATGGAGATGCACATCCAGGGCACGAAGCTTCCGTTCCACCACATCCCAAAGGTGCTCTATTGGGTTGAGATCTGGTGACTGTGGGGGCCATTTTAGTACAGTGAACTCATTGTCATGTTCAAGAAACCAATTTGAAATGAGTCGAGCTTTGTGACATGGTGCATTATCCTGCTGGAAGTAACCATCAGAGGATGGGTACATGGTGGTCATGAAGGGATGGACATGGTCAGAAACAATGCTCAGATAGCCCGTGGCATTTAAACGATGGCCAATTGGCACTAAGGGGCCTAAAGTGTGCCCAGAAAACATCCCCCACACCATTACACCACCACCACCAGCCTGCACAGTGGTAACAAGGCATGATGGATACATGTTCTCATTCTGTTTATGCCAAATTCGGACTCTACCATTTGAATGTCTCAACAGAAATCGAGACTCATCAGACCAAGCAACATTTTTCCAGTCTTCAACAGTCCAATTTTGGTGAGCTCGTGCAAATTGTAGCCTCTTTTTCCTATTTGTAGTGGAGATGAGTGGTACCCGGTGGGGTCTTCTGCTGTTGTAACCCACCTTTCTTTCCCATTCTGACATTCAGTTTGGAGTTCAGGAGATTGTCTTGACCAGGACCACAACCCTACATGCATTGAAGCAACTGCCATGCGATTGGTTGACTAGATAATCGCATTAATGAGAAATAGAACAGGTGTTCCTAATAATTTTTTAGGTGAGTGTATATCATATAGCAGGCATAATGATTATGGGTATTGTCACATGGTTTTCTGATGCAGTTTTGGAAGCCAAAATCAGGAGTGGATCATAAAAGGAGAGAAAGTAAAAGGCTCCATTCACACGTCCGCTGTTCCTTTCTGCATTTTGCGGAACAGAATTGCGGACCCATTCATTTCTACGATGTGCGGCTCGGATCCGAAAATGGGGTCCTCCGCTTCCGGGTTCGTAATTCCAATCCCCAAAAAAATAGGACATGTCTTATTCTTGTCCGCAATTGCGGACAAGAATAGGCATTTTCTTTTAAGTGCCAGTGATGTGCGGTGTGCAGAATGCGGAACACACATTGCCAGTGTCCGTGTTTTGCGGATCCGCAAAACACACACGGATGTGTGAATAAGCACTAAAGGATTGCAACTGCATCAGGAAACCTGACCATGTGGCCGTACACTTAGGCTAGGTCTACACGACGACATTTGTCGCGCGACATTTTGTTGCACCAATGTCGCGCGACAATTTTTATAATGGCAGTCTATGGTGTCGCACTGCAACATGCGACATGCTGCGATGGATTCAAGATGGATTTTTCTGCGACTGTCGCGTCGCAGTCGCAACATGTCGCATGTTGCAGTGCGACACCATAGACTGCCATTATAAAAATTGTCGCGCGACATTAGTGCAACAAAAAGTCGCACGACAACTGTTGCGCCCTGTCGCGCGACAAATGTCGTCGTGTAGACCTAGCCTTAAGGGTGAGGCCGCATGATAAGGTTTCTGCTTGCAATTATGGAAGCCAAAACCAGGAGTGAATTCAAAAAAAGAGGAGAAGTTGTATCTGTCCTACTTTCTCTCCTTTTATAATCCACTGCTGATTTTGGCTTCAAAAATTGCATCAGGGAACCTGATCATGTGGCCGTACCCTAAGGGCTCATGCACATGAACGTATTTTCTTTCAATCCGTTCTGGGTTTTTTTTGTTTGTTTTTTGCAGACCGTATGCACAACCATTAATTTCAATCGGTCCGCAAAAAAAGTAAGGTACTCCGTGTGCATTTTGTTACCGTATGTCCGTATTTCTGTTCCGCAAAAAAATAGAACATGTCCTATTATTGTCCGCATTACGGACAAGGATAGGACTGTTCTATTAGGGGCCAGCTGTTCCGTTCCGCTAAATTTTTCGCGTATCCATTTTTTGCGGACCGCAAAATACATATGGTCGTGTGCATGAGGACTAACACAAATGAAAATTATACAGGGAGCATTTTCTACATGATATCAGCACTGATTAATTATTTGAGAATAGCTGTCAGACTAGGACCAAAAGGTTTGCAAAAATTGCTATCTTTATACCAAATGGTTTGCAGTCGGGGGTATCAGCTTTATTATACTATAGACTTCAGGAGAGGTTGTACCACCACACTTCTCCCCCCTGCTCGCTCGCTCGCTCTCGCTCTCTTTCTCCACCTGTGTTGGTTCAGCTGCTGCCTGTGCAGTTTTCCAGGCAATCATTGAGCATCAAGTGATTTCAGCACAACCTTTTGTTAGGGAAAATGAAGGATCCTCAAATTGCAGAAAATTCTGCCGTGCAGAAGCAAGGCTCAAATCTAAAGACTAAAGGTAGGGGTAGGACTGTGCAAGTCCTAATCTATCTATCCATCTATCGAATCTAGCTATAATTTTATGCCTGCTATGTATATATGGAAGTAAATGTCTTGTATACATCCTATTTGCTTTCCATAGAGCAATGCACTCTAGATTTGAGTTTATTTTTTATTTTTATAAAACTATAAAATAATAGGAATACAGGTAAATCATCAGAATTAAATAATTTGTTGTGCTTTGCCTTTGTAATTCTCATAAGGCCAGTGTAGAACATTTATCATGTCCTTGACAATGAACACTTCACAGTGGATTACTATCAATGTCACCACGTCACATTGTATCATATATCTTTGTACGTGTTATGCTACATTATTATAAGATGGTTTTATTTTTCAACAAACAATAGAATTCATTCAATGATTTTTTTTCATTCTATAGAATATCCTTTGGGGAATATCACGAGTTGCTGATGTAGATGCTGCAGTGATAATACATAGTATACTGTATAATGTGACATACATCACCGTATGTTACATTATATATTGTGTAGCAATAACGATTTTATTCTATCTGTTACTGAATGAATGAAATGTAGCTATCGTGATAATGAGGCGAATGCTCTCTGTGATTTTCCTATCAATAGACTTGTTTTCTACATGTGTGCTGCATGGTTTTAAGGCATTATATATAATAGATTTCTGCAAAGCTGTAGGAAGTAACCAATATTTGAAAGAGGTATAGATGTCATATGTGGTTGACTGCAGACATGCATCACTGAAAGGGTGAATACAGACGTATGTAATGACGTAGGTGGTAAATATAGACTTGATGTCTAGGGGGAGCAAAAAAAAGGAGGCAAAAGCAGCATGTAGCAATGACTCGATAGTAAAATGAAGAAATGATTATGCACTGTGTGGGGGTGAAAGCTGGTAACGCTAGGCACAGCTGTGTTGGCAGATGTTACTCTCTTGAGAGGTGTGACTGTAGAGGGAAGGTATGATGCTGCTGTTAGTTAGCAGAGAACGTATACAGGATAGGATGCAGCATGGCATTAAGTGTATGACACAACAAGGACTTGATTACTAGGTCAACATTTCGGGTGTACATGAGGGTCTGTGACTCTCACATGAGAACTAAGCAAAAGATAATATACAGACAGGTCCTGAAATCTGTACAATTTACTTAATGAAAGAAAGCAATCACCATGTCTGCAGGGCTACTGCAAAATGTGTCAAATGCAAAGATTCTCTGGCTGATTCTGCAGCTGAGCCAAGCAGCCCGCACTCCAATTAGGCAGAGCACTGCTGAGATCACATGGTCCTGCGATGCTGAAACACCCAGCATGATAGATGTGTCTGTGCTGTCCCCATGGTAACGGTGTTTGTTCAGTACATTGGATCACAGACAAGAAAATGCAGTGTAAACAGATTTATAAATAAAAAGCCAGACACAAAAACAAGTGGCACTTTATTGCAACATTTTAATACATTACATTTAAAGGGGTTATGCCATGATCGATGTAACCCATGCAAATCAGATATCATAAAATAAATGGCAATCTGTTTATAACAAAGCTAGAACTAGCTCTGTACCTCCATGTGCAAGTCCAGCCCCTCCATTCATTGCTTCATGTCCTCGGTTAGATCTCTTTAGGCTAGCATCTCAGGGGGGTATTCTCTCCTGTCACTGTCACAGCTGCTAACAGTAGATATGGTTGGTGGCAGTTGAAGGATAGAACTGAGCATGTGCAACCACCTCAGCAGGTAGACATTAGTGATGAGCGGCAAGGGCAATATTCGAATTTGCGATATTTCACTAATGTTTGGGCGAATATTCGTCATATATTCGAGAATGCGCTATCATTTTCTTGAATGCGAAAATCGGCAATATAATATTCACGTAATGCGCACGCAATACAGGCGTGGGTCACTATGCTACATTTTTCAAGCTACTAGAAGTTTCCTGAAACTCGAGAAAATGGTTGGCACGACAGAACATTACAATAGCTTTATATGCAGATAGAGTGCTCCAATATATTCGCTATGGCGAAAATCGGCACTAATGATGAGAATATTTTGGCACAATATGTGCAACTTCACATTTTAACAGGTCTGACTACTTATTAGTGATCGGTGCACTAAGTATTGTTGTGAACTTGTGACATCACAGCACTATGTCTGTAGCATGTATGTATGACTATCTAACCTACACTGACTATCTCCCATTAACTATCTATACTATACAGTACAGACCAAAAGTTTGGACACACCTTCCCATTCAAAGAGTTTTCTTTATTTTCATGACTATGAAAATTGTAGATTCACACTGAAGGCATCAAAACTATGAATTAACACATGTGGAATTATATACATAACAAAAAAGTGTGAAACAACTGAAAATATGTCATATTCTAGGTTCTTCAAAGTAGCCACCTTTTGCTTTGATTACTGCTTTGCACACTCTTGGCATTCTCTTGATGAGCTTCAAGAGGTAGTCACCTGAAATGGTTTTCACTTCACAGGTGTGCCCTGTCAGGTTTAATAAGTGGGATTTCTTGCCTTATAAATGGGGTTGGGACCATCAGTTGCGTTGTGAAGTCAGGTGGATACACAGCTGATAGTCCTACTGAATAGACTGTTGGAATTTGTATTATGGCAAGAAAAAAGCAGCTAAGTAAAGAAAAACGAGTGGCCAGCATTACTTTAAGAAATGAAGGTCAGTCAGTCCGAAAAATTGGGAAAACTTTGAAAGTGTCCCCAAGTGCAGTCACAAAAACCATCAAGCGCTACAAAGAAACTGGCTCACATGCGGACCGCCCCAGGAAAGGAAGACCAAGAGTCACCTCTGCTGCGGAGAATAAGTTCATCCGAGTCACCAGCCTCAGAAATCACAGGTTAACAGCAGCTCAGATTAGAGACCAGGTCCATGCCACACAGAGTTCTAGCAGCAGACACATCTCTAGAACAACTGTTAAGAGGAGACTGTGTGAATCAGGCCTTCATGGTAGAATATCTGCTAGGAAACCACTGCTAAGGACAGGCAACAAGCAGAAGAGACTTGTTTGGGCTAAAAAACACAAGGAATGGACATTAGACCAGTGGAAATCTGTGCTTTGGTCTGATGAGTCCAAATTTGAGATCTTTGGTTCCAACCACCGTGTCTTTGTGCGACACAGAAAAGGTGAACAGATGGACTCTACATGCCTGGTTCCCACGTTGAAGCATGGAGCAGGAGGTGTGATGGTGTGGGGGTGACTTGCTGGTGACACTGTTGGGGATTTATTCAAAATTGAAGGCATACTGAACCAGCATGGCTACCACAGCATCTTGCAGCGGCATGCTATTCCATCCGGTTTGCGTTTAGTTGGACCATCATTTATTTTTCAACAGGACAATGACCCCCAAACACACCTCCAGGCTGTGTAAGGGCTATTTGACCATGAAGGAGAGTGATGGGGTGCTGCGCCAGATGACCTGGCCTCCACAGTCACCGGACCTGAACCCAATCGAGATGGTTTGGGGTGAGCTGGACCATAGAGTGAAGGCAAAAGGGCCAACAAGTGCTAAGCATCTCTGGGAACTCCTTTAAGACTGTTGGAAGACCCTTTCAGGTGACTACCTCTTGAAGCTCATCAAGAGAATGCCAAGAGTGTACAAAGCAGTAATCAAAGCAAAAGGTGGCTACTTTGAAGAACCTGGAATATGACATATTTTCAGTTGTTTCACACTTTGTTGTTATGTATATAATTCCACATGTGTTAATTCATAGTTTTGATGCCTTCAGTGTGAATCTACAATTTTCATAGTCATGAAAATAAAGAAAACTCTTTGAATGAGAAGGTGTGTCCAAACTTTTGGTCTGTACTGTATATAAACGAACTAACTAGCTAATGTAATTACACAGGAAAGCAGAGAGCACAGCAATGACACTGCTGTCTCTCTCAGATCTGCATACACTGGCTGCTGGGGAGGTTCTTATATAGTAAGGGGTAGGTAACTTTCCTATCGGTGGCTAGGGATGTTGCTAAGCTCAGACAAAGACATTGCAGCCTTCTCATTGGCCCACAAGCAAGAAGGGAGGTTACTGATGGAAAAAAAATCTAGAATATTCGAAATAACTAATATATATCACTATATTCTAAATATTCGCAAATTCTCGAAGTGCCGATATTCACGATTAATATTCGCGGTACAAATATTTGCGCCCAACTCTAGTAGACATTATAATGAAGTATGGCTAGTATCTAACAAATGGGGGATATTTAGCATGTAAGACATTATAATGAAGTATGGCTAGCATGCAATAAATGGGGTATTTTTAACAACATTTTCATGCTGAATTGTAAAAAGAAAATAGCATTTAAGATGAACTGCTTTAACTTTAAAACTTACCTAGTATTAATTAAATCAATATTTTCACGTCAAAAATGGAGTTTCCTTAATAAATCAACAGTTATGCCGTAAGATAAAAGGGTATGCTGGCATGAAATATTTCCTTTAATCCATATAATATACAATTATGTCAGGCTAAAAAGGCCTCTGTGCTAACTCATTGGCCTCAATGGTATTTTGTGTCAGTCTTAAAGGGGTTGTCCAGCCTTTTTAAAATGATGACCTATCCTCAGGATAGGCCATCACTAGCTGAACAACAGGGGTTCGGCACCTTGTAGCCCCGCCGATCAGCTGTTCTGTGAAGCTCCATTGCCAGAAGTCGGCACCTGAGCTACTGTAAACATTGTCATGTACAGTGCTTTTCACTTCTGCATTACTCCCAGTAACTTCAGTGGGAGAAGCACTGTGGTGACAAGAGCTGCCTATTGCGGTGTTGCAGTGTAGTTCCAGTGACAAGTTCTGATTGTAGGATGTGTAAGGTGCCTGATCACTGCTAATCAGCTAGTGAAGCATCACCTAACAAAGGCTGGACAACCCCTTTAAGATGGATAGAATAAGCCAAGATTGAACCATGGAGGCCAATGATGAATAGAGGTAATAGGCCATCACTTAAAAAAGGCTGGACATCCCTTTAATTTCTTGTACTTCTGTTTCTTTAATTAATTTTGCAACAAATGTATCTAATGACACACACCACTTTTCTCTAATTGTCATGGAAGGTGTGGTGTTCTTGGTTCAGTTTTGTGGCTTCCATTTGGGTAGCACGGTGGCTCAGTTGTTAGCACTGGTGCCTTGCAGCGGCTGGGGTCCTAGGTTCAAATCCAACCAAGGACAACATCTGCATGGGGTTTGTATGGGTTTCCTCCCACAGACATACTGATAGGGACCTTAGATTGTGGACAGATTGATACTAACGTCTGTAAAGCGCTGCGGAATATAGTAGCGCTATATAAGTGCGTAAAATAAATAAATAAAATACATTTGACACCAGTTTGCATGCAGATGCAACTTTTTTTTTAGATTTTTTTCAACTTCCTGTTGGTTAATATAAATTAGATTAAATAAAGTTTAATATTTCTATACCATTGTGTTAGAATTCTGCTTCTGCAAGCAGATACAGGATCATAGAGCAATCAATGTGAATGTAAGTTTGTCCTTGGTTGCTGCCACACAGATGAGTTGGCTTCAATAGCGCTCAATCCAATTAGGCTTGTCCGTGCTGTACTTGATAAGCATGAAACTGCAGGCACTCTGTGCCAATAATTAAAATGCTGTGGATTTTTTTTTCCAGTCAATTTGAGTAAAAGACACATACTGGCTGCAGAATTTCAAGGATTTTTGTCAGGATTTAGAAAATGTGTGTTTCGTTTATGTCTGTCTGTAACTATGCATGTGTTTTATGCCATGATTTGCATTAATTTTGTGTCTGAGAGCCCTCAAATCTTGTTTTGGGGCTCTACAAATATGAACTCTTCTATGTAGCTGGAACAACCGTGTAGGTAATTTGTAAGATTATTATCAAGGGTTACTCTTTAAACAGTATCAGACTGTTTTGGTTAGGCTTCTTTCACACGACCGTATGGCTTTTTCAGTGTTTTGCAGTCCGTTTTTCACAGATCCATTGTTCCGTTTTTTGCTTCCGTTGTGTTTCTGTTTCGTTTTTCTGTATGGTATATACAGTACACAGTAATTACATAGAATAAATTGGGCTGGGCATAACATTTTCAATAGATGGTTTTGCAAAAACGGAATGGATACGTATGCATTTCCGTATGTGTTCCGTTTTTTTTTGCAGACCCATTGACTTGAATGGATCCACGGAACGTGAATTGCGGGCACGCAAGCTTGGCTATTTCAGATGCCCCATAGGGCACTTGGCTGTATTCAGAGTTTCATAGCAGTGAATGAATAACACGTCTACATGTGGGGATTGCTCTTCATTAACTTTGGAGCTCTGTTCTTGGGTTAGAAGTGGGTTCTAGAGGTGGGACCTGCACCTATTTGACTTTTATGGTATATTCTATTGATATGCCAAAAATGCCCAGATAGGAATACCTCTTTGACTTGGCAGCATTGTTAGCTTCACAGAGACCATAGATCAGTGTTGTCTTCACACCGTCCCCTTATTATCTGTTAAACAGGAGGAGAGAAACCATACATGCTTGGCTCTGTTCCTAGGAGCCTTCTCTCCAGTCAACCCCTCTCTTACTCCGGTTCAGCTTACTATGTTGTAGGACTGAAAATTTCTCCTCAGACTGCTGTTTGACACAGCACCTCCCATTCCCAGCTATAACCCTAAGTTCACACTTGCGCGTTTTACAGCGCGTTCGAACGCGCTGTAAAACTCATAACCGATGCAAACCAATGCTTCCCTATGGGACTGGTTCACATTTTCGCGTTTTACAGCGCGTTCGAACGCACTGAAAAACGCCCAACGCATAAACAAGTTCTTGAGCTTTTTTTTGGCCGTTTGTCGCGCGTTTTGGCCCATAGACTTCAATAGGAACGTGCAACGCTTGTATTTTGTGCGTTTTTGACACTGAAAATGCGCGTTCGAACGCCCGTTTTGGATTTAGCAACATGCTGAAAAAGGCCTATGATTGACCAAACTTCATATAGACAGGGATATTTGCTCATTGGACAACACTGCAGTCAATTACACAAACGCGTGTCAAACGCGCGTTTATTATTGCAAAAAACGCGCATAAAAACGCGTCTCAGAAACGCTCAGGTGTGAACCCAGGGTAACACTTTTCCCCAGTTGAAGCCTCCTACAATCCATGCTTCCTTGGCTCCTCTTGGTTGAGATCTCCCACAGTCCCCAGTAGACTCCCCGGAACTGACAACTTGCACAGCCCACACTGCTTCAAGATGTCCCTTCCCATGGCTATAATAGGTTATTCCTAAAAACTACTCGAAAGTGGCAATGGTTTCCTGTGTCAGTGTAAGATATGCTCCCAACTAACATTATCATGGATTTGTGAGGTTATATTGTGATGGCACCTCTCACCTATGGGTTTACCGAAGGCAAATCAGGTGACTCATTATGCAGTGTCTCCACAGGCTTCTTCTCACTCATTCCACCCTTCAACCTTCCAGTTTAGTGGATTCAATAATATAAGTAAGCAGACGTAAATGTACAATGAAAACAATTATACTAAGCACGGGAGGGTTGTTTCAAAAATAGTCCAGCCTAAAAGTTGGCCCAGGCCTGATTAACTTACCGTTACTTGCAAACTCTGTATGTTCCTTAAATTTAGCTGATGTAGCCATTCTATGTGCAATCCAAAGGTATGATTCATCATATAATTTGAATCATTTATATTTTTTTTCTTAGGTTTTGGTCTTAATGAAGCTCTCCTGTTCCCTAAGCAAGTCATCAATAAAACTCTGTGTAGCAATGCACCAAATGGTGAGTTTGATTAACCTCTGTTAGGCTACTTTCACACTTGCAGCAGGACGAATCCGGCAGGCTGGTCTCCCTGTTGGATCTGTCCTTCTGCTGTTTTGCCGTATCACCGCTCCGTCCCCATTGACTATAATGGGGACGGGGGCAGAGCTCCGGCGCAGTACGGCAGTGCACGGCGAAAGGCTGCCGGACTAAAAGTCCTGCATGCCCAAATTTTTAGTCCGGCGGTCTCTGACCGTGAACTTCCGTACTGCGCCAGAGCGCCGCCCCCGTACCCATTA
The DNA here is from genome assembly GCF_014858855.1 of Bufo gargarizans. NCBI lineage: Eukaryota > Metazoa > Chordata > Amphibia > Anura > Bufonidae > Bufo > Bufo gargarizans. The sequence continues at coordinate 61,190,333 of NC_058087.1, forward strand.
TAGTCAATGGGGATGGAGCGGTGATACGGCGAAACTGCGGAAGGACGGATCCGACAGGGAGACCAGCCTGCCGGATCCGTCCTGCTGCAAGTGTGAAAGTACCCTAAACTTCTGTAAAGTCTACAATGATGGAGTCACATGTGTATAATGAAGTAATGAAAGTTAAGTGCTGCTATAAACATTACTCACATGTATTGTAATGTTAAGGCTACTTTCACACTAGCGTTTTGGCTTTCTGTTTGTGAGATCCGTTCAGAGCTCTCACAAGTGGTCCAAAACTGATCATTTTTGCCCTAATGCATTCTGAATGGATAAGGATCCACTCAGAATGCATCAGTTTGCCTCCGTTCAGTCACCATCCCGCTCTGGAGGCGGACACCAGGCTGTCCGCCTGACTAAATGGAGCCAAACGGATCCAACCTGGTACACAATGTAAGTCAATGGGGACGGTTCCATTTTCTATGACACAATCTGGCACAATAGAAGTTGGATCTGTCCCCCATTGACTTTCAATGTTGTTCAAGACTGATCCATCATGGCTATAGAAGACATAATGCAACCGGATACAGTCATGACAGATGCATGCGATTGTATTATTTCAACTGAAGCGTTTTTGCAGATCCATGACGGATCCGCAAAAAACGCTTAGCCTTAGTTGTTGCATATTGTCAGTACAGAATCCGCACCAAAAATCTGCATCAAGTCCAGCACATTCTCTGCTTTTTGAGCGCATACTGCTACTGTAGCTGGGGGCAAGATATTGCAGCTTAGTACTTACAAGTTTGCATCAAAAGGGGAATTTCTAAGCAGTTTTGGTGCTGGAGTTAAAACGCTGTGTGTCATGGTAGGGAATGGTGAAGCCCTGAACTCGCCCACATCACTATCCCTACCGACTTGTGGGATCCGTCCTGAAGTGACGGCCCACAACTGGATGACAGTCCCTTCCTGACTAGGTGCTGGGCCCTATCAGGGAACATACAAAAGGTGAAAATAATGCACATAATGACAGACAGGCAAAACCAGGACTGAATCAGAATCCAAAGCAAAGTCAAATCAGGCCAGAGTCCTAACCAGAGAAATACGTCAGAACCAAGACAAAATATAAACACACAGTCAAATGCCAGATGGGGTTAGAGGCAGGAGATCATGTCCTGCAATAAACGTTAGTCAGGTGAAAAGTCAGGAACTAGCCGCAAGTCAGAGAACCAGGTATCAAATAAACGTTAGTAAGGCTAAGAAAACCAATCGCAAGCAGCTGCCTGTTTAAATCTCCCTCTGGCAGAGAGCACATGACACTGGCACCGTGCCTGATGGGTTTGACGCCTCTGCTCCCTGATAGGCTGAGCAGCTGCCATATCATTGGGCCTGCTGCTACAGCAACACAATGATGCCAGCAGTGTTGCCATGGAGTGACAGGACATGCCACGGGAGCACCACCGCGCGAGTTCACGACACTGGTCATGACTAACAGTATAGTAAACCTAGAAGCAATTAGTTCTATGAGCTAACAAACACACAATAGATTGGAAAGTAAGATACGGCTAGGTTCACATCTGCGGTAAAATTCTATTTTTCTGTTCTGGTATAAGAACAGGAAAACAGAAGTACGAAATCCCACCGATAATAGTTGGGATGTCAAGTTACCATTTTAGATTCTGACACTGTGCCAGACAAAATACTGCAGCATCTAATGGTATTTTCTGCTGCTTTTTTGCCAGAATTTGTGACAGACATTCCTGACAGATGTGAACCTAGCCTAAATAATGGAATTATCCAAAGATAAGAATTATCCAAAACTAAGTGAAATAGTATACTTTGTACAAACATAAAAAAAAGTCCAGAAAGAGTGCAGTAAGAAGCATACCAGTCAATCGAAAAAATATGAAAGAATAAACTCAACAGGGGGGGACAACGTACCAAATCTTTTAGAGGTGCGCGTCTCTAAATACATTTGGCACATCTTTTGGTATTTCTGCAAAAGAAAAGTAAATTTATGACTGCTGTTGTGTATTACATGGCTTTTAAGAGGATTCAATAAAACCTGAAGATTTTATATGATACTGGATAGTGGATTCATCTTTCTTATTCACCTTAATTTATATACCTTAAGTATGACCGGGGCAGTCAGTGCCCCCCCCCCCCCTCCCCTCCCAGCTAAACCATGCCTACTTTTAAAAATGTAGCAACCACAGACATCAGGTCTAAAGACCATACAGCAGAGAGTATTATTCCATTAAAACCAAATAGCCTCAAGCTGGTCCAGTATATATACTATGAGACCTGTAAAATGTTCCATCCTTACTTCTGTAATCCTAAAGTTCAATCGTGGATTTAGAGTCTTTGGGGATATGTTGAGCAGGGTCGAGAGAAATGTATTGCTTTGAAATCTGAATGAGGAGGGCAGGGCCGGCTTTAGGTGTTCAGGCACCCTGTGCGAGCTAACCTTGTGGCGCCCCCCCCCCCCCCTCAAAAAAATAAATAAATATTGTGTGGCACAGTGTATGCTATATGTGTATAACAAACATATTTCACATGAACACTTACAGTTACTTGGCTTGGCCCTTGGGGATCTCGGACGCCATTTCCACACTTTGGCCGGGGGCTCGGCGGAGCTGATGTTGTGTTTTATCCTAATGAGAAAGATTTCATAAGGATTTGGAGAAGGGGCAGAGGGATAGCAGAGCAGGGAGAGGCTGGTGCTGCTACTAGGGGGTCATACCATGGGGGAGTAATAAAGCCCACCATAATGCCCCCCCAGTAGTAATAATTCTCCTTATAATGTGACAGTGCAAAAAATACCCCCTTGTAATGCCCCCATTTGAGCTAATGTCCCCATAGTGCCCCCATAATGTGCCAGTATAAAATACCCCTATATAGTGCCCCTAGTAAATGACCCCATAGTGCTCCACACCCTCCTTCCTCCTAGTGCCCCCCATAATGTACCAGTATAAAATGCTCCAGTAGATGCCCTCAGTGTCCCCCATAATTTGCAAGTATAAAATACCCCTTCTTAGTGCCCCCCGTAGATGACCCCACAGTACTCCTCTCCCCCCTTCCCCATAGTACCAACCATGTGTCCCAGTATAAAATTGTACTGTACAGAGAGACCATATAAAATACCCCTTCTTTGTGGCCTCAGTAGATGCCCCTATAGTGCCCCCAATCATGTGCCAGTATTAACAGCCCCCCCCCCGTGCCAGTAATAATAGCCCCCTATGCCAGTAATAGCAGCCTCCAGTAATAACAGCCCCTCTGTATCAGTAATAACAGCCCCCAGTAATAATAGCCCCTGTGTGTCAGTAATAACAGCCCCTCTGTGCCAGTAATAACAGCCCCCGCCAGTAATAACAGCCCCCCCTTTGCCAGTAATAACAGCCCCCCCCTTTGCCAGTAATGTTATGGGGGGATCTGTGGATGACGGACACTGTTATGGGGGGATCTGTGGATGACGGACACTTATGGGGGGATCTGTGGATGACGGACACTTATGGGGGGATCTGTGGATGACGGACACTTATGGGGGGATCTGTGGATGACGGACACTTATGGGGGGATCTGTGGATGACGGACACTAATGGGGGGATCTATGGATGACGGACACTAATGAGGGGATCTGTGGATGACGGACACTTATGGGGTGGATCTGTGGCTGGCACTGTTACAGGGGGATCTGTGGCTGGCACTGTTACAGGGGGGGATCTGTGGATGGCACTGGTATATATGTGCCATCCACAGACCCCCCACCCCATAACAGTGCCATCCACAGTGCCCCCCCCAGCCCATAACTTAAAGGGGGCTGTGATCCGCACAATTAATTGTGCGTATCATAGCCCCCTGTAAGAGATCAGGTGCTGCCAGGCAGCAGGGGCCAGACCCCCCTCCCTCCCCAGTTTTAAATTAATTGGTGGCCAGTGCGGCCCCCCTCCCTCCCTCCTCAGTATTATATTCATTGGTGGCCAGTGCGGCCCCCCTCCCTCCCTCCCCAGTATTATATTCATTGGTGGCCAGTGTGGCCCCCCTCCCTCCCCAGTATAATATTCATTGGTGGCCAGTGCGGCCCCCCCTCCATCCCTCCCTAGTATTATATTCATTGGTGGCCAGTGCGGCCCCCCTCTCAGTATTATATTCATTGGTGGCCAGTGCGGCCCCCCTCCCTCCCTCCGCTGTATTATATTCATTGGTGGCCAGTGTGGCCTCCCCTCTCCCCCCCTAATTAAAATCACCCCCCCTATCATTGGTGGCAGCGGAGAGTTCCGATCGCAGTCCCAGTTTAATCGCTGGGTCTCCGATCGGTTACCATGGCAGCCAAGACGCTACTGCAGTCCTGGCTGCCATGGTTACTTAGCAATTTTATTAGAAGCATTATACTTACCTGCGATGTCTGTGACCGGCCGGGCGCTCCTTCTACTGGTAAGTGACAGGTCTGTGCTATTAAGCAATGCGCCGCACAGACCTTTCACTTACCAGTAGGAGGACCTCCCGGCCGGTCACAGACATCGCAGGTAAGTATAATGCTTCTGAAATTGCTAAGTAACCATGGCAGCCAAGACTGCAGAAGCGTTGCAGCCAAGACTGCAGAAGCGTCTTGGCTGCCATAGTAACCGATCGGAGCCCCAGCAATTAAACTGGGACTCTGATCGGAACTCTCCGCTGCCACCAATGATGGGGGGGGGTGATTTTAATTAGGGGGAGGTGATTTTAATTAGGGGGAGGGGAGGCCGCACTGGCCACCAATGAATATAATACTGGGGAGGTAGCCGCACTGGCCACCAATGAATATAATAGTGGGGAGGGAGGGGGGCCGCACTGGCCACCAATGAATTTAATACATGGGAGGGAGGGGGGCCGCACTGGCCACCAATGAATTTAAAACTTGGGAGGGAGGAGGGTCTGGCCTCTGCTGCCTGGCAGCACCTGATCTCTTACAGGGGGCTATGATACGCACAGGCAGCAGGGGGCAGTTATTACACAGTTCTCACTATATTCTAACTTGAAGCGTCCCCATCACTATGGGAACGCCTCTGTGTTAGAATATACTGTCGGATCTGAGTTTCACGATCTAACTCAAATCCGATAGTATATTCTAACATAGAGGCGTTCCCATGGTGATGGGGGACGCTTCAAGTTAAAATATACCATCGGATTGGAGAAAACTCCGATCCGATGGTATATCAATAGGGACTCCTGACTTTACATTGAAAGTCAATGGGGGACGGATCCGTTTGCAATTGCACCATATTGTGTCAACGTCAAACGGATCCGTCCCTATTGACTTGCATTGTAAGTCTGGACGGATCTGTTTGGCTCCGCACGGCCAGGCGGACACCCGAACGCTGCAAGCTGTGTTCGGGTGTCCACCCGCTGAGCGGAACGGAGGCCAAACGGTGCCAAACTGAGGCATTCTGAGCGGATCCGCATCCACTCAGAATGCATTGGGGCTGTACTGATCCGTTCGGGGCCGCTTGTGAGAGCCTTCAAACGGAACTCACAAGCGGAACCCCGAACGCAAAGGTGGAAGTAGCCTAAAGCTGCGCAGTGAGGCGTGGAGCCGGACACTGCGGTACATTATGTGCCAGTAATTCCTATAGCAACAAGTGGGAGAGCAGCAGAAGTTCCTGTGGTGTCACCGTGCAGCCTTACAGGGGGAAGTCATAAGGAATATGTGGACACTACTCAGCCTCCCCTCCCTGGCCCTGGTGTCGGGGGAGACGCTGGTGGACACTACTGTACATTAGACAAAGACTTGTATAACCACTATTTATCTGGGTCCGGCTTAGGGTTTGTAGACACTGATGACCAAGAACTTGCAGCATGGCTGGTCATGGTCCAGCTTCCTTCTGTAAATATTATTCATTTTTTAAATAACAGGAGGACAATAATAATTGTTAATTAAAGGCTCTTTACATAAATCAATAATGAATACATATAAACTTGATAAAAACATATAAGAAAAAAATATAAAAATATAAAAAAAATAGTCCAAAGGAATCAGTTTTTATAATGTCCTTATTTACTGTAGTTTTGCCTAAATTTATATTATCACGAATATTGCAAATCTTTTTTTTCCATGATCATAGGGATATATTCATCACTCCAGTGATTTGTGAAAACAGGGAAAAAAGAAAGTATGGAAAAAGATGAAAAAAATAAATAAATAAAAATATTTAAAAATGAAAAAAATGTAATTCATGTGGAAACAGTAATGCGTTATACAGAATATATAGTTGATATTCAATTGCAGATATGTCATTAAATATCCTTTATTTTGCTTAGTGCAAAATAATAAAAAATGATAAAAAAATAAAATAAAGTGTCTTTATTATCTTTAGTTTTCTTTGCTCTATGTCCCTATGATTATTTGTTTCTATGTTGTTCCTTTGTTCTCTCATAGTACAATATTTATACTGAGCTTAGTATCCACATAAACATATGTATATTTAGATTGCTATCGCTGCTATTTAATTACCACGCGGTTGTTTTCACCAAGAGTAGCAGCGATAACAATCTGAATATACAAATGTTTACTCTCGGCTCTCACTCCCAGGGTGGGGGAAAAAGAGAGCTGCCACATAATATTGTAATCATAACTACTGCTCTGCACACAGCCAAAGCAGCAGAGTGAGGTCTGAAGCCGGACACTGCGGTACAGTATGTGCAGGTGATTCCTACAGTAACAAGTGGGAGAGCAGCAGAAGTTCCTGTGGTGTTACCGTGCAGCTTACAAAGGGAAGTCATGAGGAATATGTGGATACTACTCAGCCTCCCCTCGCTGGCCTCCTTAGTGCCGATATATATATATATATATATATCTATATAGATCCATAAAAAACTTTTGGTCTGTACTGTACATTGAAAGTCAACGGGGGACGGATCCGTTTACAATTGCACCATATTGTGTCAGTGAAAATGGATCCGCTCCCATTGACTTACATTGTAAGTCAGGACGGATCCATTTGGCTCCGCATCCAGAGCGGATTGGAGGCGGAACGGAGCCAAACTGATGCATTCTGAACGGATCCTTATTCATTCAGAATGCCTAAAACGGCAGTGTGAAAGTAGCCTGTGCTGCGATAACGCTGCTTCTTTCTTTGATCCAGTAACAGCCTCTTAGTTTTTCTTCCACACTCAGAAGCCGTGCTGGATCTACATATAAATGGGTCATATATAAGACCCTTATATGGATCTGTCTCCATACATATTGGAGATTTTATTCCAAGTACTTCTTCACTTACTGTAGTATGATCTCAGATCTTAGATGGCACCATCTTCTTGTCTTAATTAATATTAATAAGGCTTAATATTTAGCGATATTTTTTATTTATAATTTTTATTTTTATATTCACTCCTATTTTACTTGTACAGTATGTGTATTTTCATCTGTATTTTTATATTATATGGTATATGTCCAATAAATCTATCGCTCTATATGCAAAACCCTAAGGAGGAGTGCATACCTATTTTTATTAAATTTTTTCTTTCAAATATACTGGGATTGGGTGGCTCAGTAAGGTGTTGAACCCTCAGTATTCATTGAGCTTTTGATTCTGACGCAATCTAAAAATAAATATTTACTTAGGACAGTGCCCCACAGGTAGAACATGGCTACAAACTGGTCTTCTCTGCATCTTAGGCCTCATGCACACGACCGTTGTGTGCATCCGTGGCCGTTGTGCCGTTTTCCGTTTTTTTTCGCGGACCCATTGACTTTCAATGGGTCCGTGGAAAAATCGGAAAATGCACCGTTTTGCAGCCGAGGCCGTGATCCGTGTATCCTGTCCGTCAAAAAAATATGACCTGTCCTATTTTTTTGACGGACAACGGTTCACGGACCCATTCAAGTCAATGGGTCCGTGAAAGAACACGGATGCACACAAGATTGGCATCCGTGTCCGTGATCCGTGGCCGTAGGTTGCTTTCATACAGACGGATCCGAAGATCCGTCTGCATAAAAGCTTTTTCTGATCTAAGTTTTCACTCCGTGAAAACTCATTTCCGACAGTATATTCTAACACAGAAGCGTTCCCATGGTGATGGGGACGCTTCTAGTTAGAATACACTGCAAACTTGGTACAAGACTGCCCCCTGCTGCCTGGCAGCACCCGATCTCTTACAGGGGGATATGATAGCACAATTAACCCCTTCAGGTGCGGCATCATATCCCCCTGTAAGAGATCAGAGCTGCCAGGCAGCAGGGGGCAGACCCCCCCCCCTCCCCAGTTTGAATATCGTTGGTGGCACAGTGTGCCCCCACCATCGCCCCCCCTCCCTCCCTCTATTGTATTAAATCGTTGGTGGCACAGTGTGCCAACCACCATCGGCCCCCCTCCCTCCCTCTATTGTATTAAATCGTTGGTGGCACAGTGTGCCAACCACCATCGCCCCCCCCCCCCCTCTATAGCAGTAACATTGGTGGCAGTGTGCGGTCTCAACAGTAGAAGATTCATACTTACCTGCTTCTTGCTGCTGCGATGTCTGTGTCCGGACGGGAGCTCCTCCTACTGGTAAGTGACAGTTCTTTAGCAATGCGCCGCACAGACCTTTCACTTACCAGTAGGAGGAGCTCCCGGCCGGACACAGACGTCGCAGCAGCAAGAAGCAGGTAAGTATGAATCTTCTACTGTTGAGACCGCGCACTGCCACCAATGTTACTGCTATAGAGGGAGGGAGGGGGGGGGCGATGGTGGTTGGCACACTGTGCCACCAACAATTTAATACAATAGAGGGAGGGAGGGGGGCCGATGGTGGTTGGCACACTGTGCCACCAACGATTTAATACAATAGAGGGAGGGAGGGGGGGGCACACTGTGCCACCAACGATATTTAAACTGGGGAGGGGGGGGGGGGCTGCCCCCTGCTGCCTGGCAGCCCTTATCTCTTACAGGGGAATATGATAGTACAATTAACCCCTTTAGGTGCCGCACTTAAAGGGGTTAATTGTGCTATCATATCCCCCAGTAAGAGATCGGGTGCTGCCAGGCCGCAGGGGGCAGTCTTGTACAAAGTTTGTAGTGTATTCTAACCTGAAGCGTCCCCATCACCATGGGAACGCCTCTGTGTTAGAATATACTGTCGGATTTGAGGTTCACGAAGTAGCTCATATCCGACAGTATATTCTAACATAGAGGCGTTCCCATGGTGATGGGGACGCTTCAAGTTAAAATATACCATCGGATTGGAGAAAACTCCAATCCGATGGTATAAAAGAACTCCATACTTTACATTGAAAGTCAATGGGGACGGATCCGTTTGAAATGGCACCATATTGTGTCAACATCAAACGGATCCGTCCCCATTGACTTGCATTGTAATTCAGGACGGATCCGTTTGGCTCCGCACGGCCAGGCGGACACCAAAACGACATTTTTTTCATGTCCGTGGATCCTCCAAAAATCAAGGAAGACCCACGGACGAAAAAACGGTCACGGATCACGGACCCACGGACCCCGTTTTTGCGGGCCGTGAAAAAAAACTGTCGTGTGCATGAGGCCTTACTTGTATATAGTAGAAGAGGATGAATTACCTAGTTTAGGTTAACACTGCCATCTACTGGCTTTGTTGTGTATTGCAGTTACAGTGGTTGTTTCGTCCATAGCAAAGGATGAGAACTCGAGCTTCAGTAGTAACGTTATGCAAAAAAAAAGGAGCGCTAGCAATGACACATTTTTAGAAGCACTCATTTCTGTCACTTTGTCAGTGGCACACAGTGGCAAGTCTCAGAAACTTGCCGGCAATGCTAGGGGCTGGAGTCCAGTGGCTTCACTGAGCAAGGCAGTGCAGTATCACTCTGAAGAGTGCCGCGTCCCGCCTGCTCAGTTCTGTCTGCTCCTGTGATACACTAGCCAATCAGCAGCAGGAGCTTAGCACTGCTAAATGCTGATTGGCCAGTGCAGCCCCCAGCAGACAAAGAAGAGCGAGAGCTCACCTGGCTGCAGTGCTGGCTGTCAGGGACATCGCCATCTGTGCACACAATGTATGAAAGGGAGGAGGGGGCCCCAGCAGAGTGTAAGCATGGACGTCCGAGATCCAGATAGGACTGTGGCAATGGCAATAGCATAATACAAAAATGGAGACATTGTAGGGGGCGGGGTCTTCTATCCACTCCGGGCCCCCCCCCGCCGCGGGCCCCGTAGCAGCTGCGTGGGCTGCCTATATTGGCGGTACGCCACTGGCTGGAGGGAAGGGGTTAGGTCAAGAATTGCTGCCCTGACTCTGGCCACAGTAGTTTTTCCTCCAGGAACACAGGGTACATTTAGGCTAGGGTTACACGACGACATGTGTCGCATCAATGTCGCACGACAATTTTTATAATAGCAGTCTACGGTGGATTTTTCGCCAAAATGTCGTGTAGCCCTAGCCTTACTGTTGTGTTTGCGCCTTTTTTTAGATGTAAAAAAGGCTGTTTTAGTCTAATTGTTTTTATTGACGTTAAAGGATGACTGTCACACTTGGACCCTAATTTTCATATATGTAGTTACTAAAAACATGATATTCCAGAATCAGTTACTATTAGACTGACTTACCCCATATTTAATAAGATTCAGCCCTTAGCAACCAGTCTGCATAAAACTGCAATTTCACTATTCAGTTAAGATGGCCACCACTGCCCTCACCCTGAGGCTAATCTCGCCTGCCCTCACTAGCCAGTAACAATAGCCCCCCAAAAGTGTCAGTAACCAGAGCCCTCCCCCCTAAAGGGTTAATCTCCTGCAGCACAAAGGGGTCCTCTTATCACATGTTGCTGTCATTTATACACTGAGCAGATGGCAGATCTCCCTTCCCTGCTCTGCACTGATTCGGCTCTGCATTGTCCAGCTCTGCTGAGTGAGGGAGCGTCTGCCAAGTGCAGGGACAGGGAGAAGTGCACACAGCCCAGGCACTGTTATCAGCTGCTGGGGAGGACCTGGCTTTAATCATTTACTTACAGTCCCTGGCTGTCTGTAATCTGACCTTGCAGGCTGCGTGCTTCTGCGTCCTCCGTCCTTCAACACATAGACGGACCATGCCTAGCAACCTGATTTTAAGCAGAGGTAAAAGTAGGCAGTACAGGGAACTAAGGCTACTTTCACACTAGCGTTCGGGTGTCCGCTTGTGAGCTCCGTTTGAAGGGGCTCACAAGCGGCCCTGAACGCATCCGTCCTGCCCTAATGCATTCTGAGTGGACGCGGATCTGCTCAGAATGCATCAGTCTGGCAGCGTTCAGCCTCCGCTCCGCTCAGCAGGCGGACAGCTGAACGCTGCTTGCAGCGTTCGGGTGTCCGCCTGGCCGTGCGGAGGCAAGCGGATCCGTCCAGACTTACAATGTAAGTCAATGGGGACGGATCCGTTTGAAGATGACACAATATGGCTCAATCTTCAAACGGATCCGTCCCCCATTGACTTTCAATGTCAAGTCTGGACGGATCCGTTCAGGCTACTTTCACACTTAGTAATTTTTTTAACAATATAATGCAGCCGGATCCGTTCTGAACGCAAGTGTGAAAGTAGCCTAAACTGGAATTAAGGGGTAATTAAGTACACAGTGAAAAGTTTAAATAGGGCCACCAAGGAGATATTAAAGGGAACCTGTCACCGGGATTTTGTGCATAGAGCTGAGAACATGGGCTGCTAGATGGCCGCTAGCACATCCGCAATACCCAGTCCCCATAGCTCTGTGTGCTTTTATTGTGTAAAAAAAAAAACGATTTGATACATATGCAAATTAACCTGAGATGAGTCCTGTCCCTGACTCATCTCACGTACAGGACTCATCTAAGGTTAATTTGCATATGTATCAAATAGTTTTTTTTACACAATAAAAGCACACAGAGCTATGGGGACTGGGTATTATGGATGTTCTAGCAGCCATCTAGCAGCCCATATCCTCAGCTTTATACCCAAAATCCAGGTAACAGGTTCCCTTTAATCACCACAATCCAATACTCAAAAAAAAAAAAATATATGACAGTTATACTTTAACTACTAAAATTGTGCCTGTTTTGAGGCTTTTGCACCTCATTGGACTAATTCAAAAGTTTTCTAACGTTGATGACTTTTTTCCAATCTATTTATGCACCTTTTTTTTTTTTTTACACCTGAATGTGTTGAAAATATAGTCTAAATTCTACTCCACTCCAGGGCTGGCATACTTTTCTTCATCAGTTTTAGAGGTGAAGTGCAACTTTTTTCATTAAAAGTCACACTTTTAGGTCTCATGCACACGACCGTTGTGTGCATCCGTTTTCCGTGATTTTCTGCGGACCCATTGACTTTCAATGGGTCAGTTGAAAACTCGGAAAATGCACCGTTTGTCATCCACATCCGTGATCCGTGTTTCCTGTCCGTCAAATAAATAGGACCTGTCCTATTTTTTTTTTTACGGACAACGGTTCATAGACCCATTCAAGTCAATGGGTCTGTAAAAAAAAAACGGATGCACAAAAGATTGCCATCCGCGTCCGTGATCCGTGTCCGTAGGCTACTTTAGCACAGACGGATCATACAGCTTTTTCAGAGCTGAGTTGTCACATCGTGAAAACTCAGATCCAACAGTATATTCTAACACAGAGGCGTTCCCATAGTGATGGGGGGCGCTTCAAGTTAGAATATACTAAGAACTGTGTACATGACTGCCCCCTGCTGCCTGGCAGCATCCGATCTCTTACAGGGGGCTGTGATCCGCACAATTAACTGTTAACTGTTAATTGTGCATATCATAGCCCCTGTAAGAGATCAGGTGCTGCCAGGCAGCAGGGGGAAGACCCCCCTCCCTCCCCAGTTTTAAATTCATTGGTGGCCAGTGTGGCCACCTCTCCCTCCCTCCCCTGTATTAAATTCTTTGGTGGCCAGTGCGGCCCCCCTCCCTCCCTCCCCTGTATTAAATTCTTTGGTGGCCAGTGCGGCCCCCCTCCCTCCCTTCCCTTTATTAAATTCATTGGTGGCCAGTGCGGCCCCCCCTTCCTCCCTGCCCTGTATTAAATTCATTGGTGGTCAGTGCGGCCTCCTCCCCTAATTAAAATCCCCCCCATCATTGGTGGCAGCGGAGAGTTCCGATCAGAGTCCCAGTTTAATCGCTGGGGCTCTGATCAGTAACCATAGCAACCAGGACGCTACTGCAGTCCTGGCTGCCATGGTTACTTAGCAATTTTAGAAGCATTATACTTACCTGCGATGTCTGTGACTGGCCGGGCGCTCCTCCTACTGGTAAGTGACAGATCTGTGCTATAAGCAATGCGCCGCAATGGCAGCCAGGACTGCAGTAGCGCCCTGGTTGCCATGGTAACCGATCGTTGCCCCAGTGATTAAACTGGGACTCCGATCAGAACTCTCCGCTGCCACCAATGATCGGGGGAGAGGAGAGGGGAGGCCGCATTGGCCACCAATGAATTTAATACAGGGGAGGGAGGGAGGGGGGCCGCACTGGCCACCAATGAATTTAATACAGGGAAGGGAGGGGGGCCGCACTGTCCGCCAATGAATTTAATACAGGGGAGGGAGGGGGGGGCTGCACTGGCCACCAATGAATTTAAAACTGGGGAGGGAGGGGGGTCTGCCTCCTGCTGCCTGGCAGCACCTGATCTCTTACAGGGGGCTATGATATGCACAGTTAATTGTGTGGATCACAGGCCCCTGTAAGAGATCGGATGCTGCCAGACAGCAGGGGGCAGTTATGTCCACAGTTCTTAGTATATTCTAACTTGAAGCGTCCCCATCACCATGGGAACACCTCTGTGTTAGAATATACTGTCTGATCTGAGTTTTCACGATGTAACTCAAATCCGATGGTATGTTCTAACATAGAGGCGTTCCCATGGTGATGGGGACGCTTCAAGTTAAAATATACCATCGGATTGGAGAAAACTCTGATAGGGACTCCTGACTTTACATTGAAAGTCAATGGGGGACGGATCCGTTTGCAATTGCACCATATTGTGTCAACGTCAAACGGATCCGTCCCCATTGACTTGCATTGTAAGTCAGGACGGATCCGTTTGGCTCCGCACGGCCAGGCGGACACTAAAACAACTTTTTTTTTAACTTTCCTTCATGTCTGGTGATCCTCCAAAAATCACGGAAGACACACAGAAGAAAAAACGGACACGGATCACGTGACCCCGTTTTGCGGACCGTGAAAAAATACTGTTGTGTGCATGAGGCCTTAGGGAGACTTTTCACAACTGATTTGTGCCTTTTTTATGTGCATACTTATTAGACCAGTCTAAATGAATATGAAACTAACTGGAAAACAACCACCATTGGTCAGACTAATAACAATATGCCTAGTATGATTATTCATGACGTGCTGTGCGACTTTTAGTAAATACTAGACAAAAGACTGACAGACCAATGACATAAGCCTGTCTAATTTTACACCTAAAAACAAGCAAACTTTATAAATGTGCCCCATGGGCTGCTGGCTGTGCACCTAAATTTATGTGCGTCATAAATTAGGCGCATCTATAGCAGTCCTTGCGCCTGGCGATAAAACTATGCCAGCCCGATATGCCACTAAACGAAATATTGTCGCACAGCCAGTTAAAATGGAACTATTTTTCGACTAAAATAGTCACAAGTCCCTTAATAAATGTGCCCCATAAAGTGTGCCTGCTCCGATGAGGTGCGAGCCCAATGGGAATTAAATTGGGGTCTGATCTGGATTTTGCCCAGTCTGGAATCTGAATGTATTTTTTATGTGGTCTGGTCTGAGATCTGATGCCTCTCTTGCTGCATTTTTTTTATGTATAGTATATTATTGTTATTGTTATTGCAGCATGCTTTGATCATTTGTTGTACTTGTGGGTAGTTCTGGTAAATGCTCACTGGGGGTGGTGGGGGGGAGAGAAGCTAGCCATTCAAAAGTTAGTTTTTACCCAGTTCCTCTAACCTCACTCCCACCTGGCCCTGTTATGTAGATAGGTGTAACATTTCAGCAGTGATGGCCAGTTTGCAGTGTTTGCCGATGAACACATGCGATCTGCCATCTTCACTCACAAGTCAGGCGATGCAGAGGTAAGTCCTTAGGTAAGGTCTTCATCGGGCTGTTCTCGAAACTGCCTGCTCCCGGTGACCGCATGTGTTTCAGAGCGGCTCGCGCTGCTGGCCCAGGTAAGGACTTACCTCTGCATCGCCGGGCTTGTGAGTGAACACTGCGAACTGGCCATCACTGCATTTCAGAAGCAGAAGGGATGGGTGCACCCCTACTGTTCTGTGTTTTGAACCCATTTCAGTTTTTTTTATCAAATACTAATGCAAACTACTGGCCAAAATATGCAGGTGAAAGTGACCTAAGTGTGGATTCACACATGGGGGGAAAATGCCTTTGTAAATGACCCCGTGTGTCTGTTTTATGCATTCTACAGTATGTACTCTGTTTGCTTGACTTTGTCACGGATTGTATGTGCTCTGATAGAGTCTGTGTGGATAGTGTGAGACTCTTGTGCTTCATTCCTCCGACTCTTGACCGCTGCCGTCCAGTGTCCACTATCTTAATGTGGCAGACATCCCAACCTGCGAAAACTCATTTCAGGGAGGTTCTTTTTGCACTGTGCGCACGCGCCGAGAAGGGGACACTGCTACAGGTGGCCGGAAAGGTTTACTGCGAGTAAACCTTTCCGGGATATATTGTTTCACATGCGGGCGTCAGGGAGCCGCTATCTAATAGCGTCCAAGAGACTTAAGATCCCTGGTGTGGGTTCCTAAAGTCCATGTTTCCTGGAGTCTATGCCTGGCCCTTGTAGTCCATCTGCAAGTGCTCCGTGTTTTATGTCATGCCTTGTATTCGCCTGTATTCTGCCTGGTTCTGAATTGTGCCATGCCTGTGTTTCTGGTGTTTGCACCAGGGATCCTGACTTCTGCTGAGCAGCTGACAAGTACAGCGGGACCATCCCAGGAGGTAGCGGTCTGATCGCTATCCTGCAGTGAAGTCAACAACCCTGTACAGGGGTTAAAGGGTGAATACCAGACAGGTGCCAGAATAACTCCCGTAGGCCTCATGCACATGACCGTATGTATTTTGCGGTCCGCAAAAAATAAGGATGGCGTCCGTGTGCATCCCTTATTTTGCTGAATGGAACAGGAGGCCCCAAATAGAACAGTAATATTCTTGTCCGTAATGCGGACGATAATAGGACATGTTCTATTTTTTTGTGGAACTGAAATACAGAAACAGAATGCACACGGAGTAACTTCCATTTTTTTACTGACCAATTGAAATGAATGGTTCTGTATACGATTCGCAAAGAAAACAGTACAGACACGGAAAGAAAATATGTTCATGTGCATGAGGCATAAGGCTACATTTACACGAACGCATTTTGTTTCCGAGTCCTTTTTATTTATTTTTTCGGATTGGATGAGGACCCATTAATTTAAATGGGTCTGCAAAAGATGTTTTCCGTAGCCCCGCAAAAAATATAGAGCATGTCCTATTCCTGTACGTTTTGCTACAATTAGGGCTTCACATGTCCGTCTCAAAAGTCTCGCCGAGAACATTTTTTTAATTAAAAGAATCCTTTTATATTTTGGACATTCTACCTTGGTGAGGTCACTCAGTACCCAACATTCCACCGTAAACGGAATCTCAACTTTCAATTCCCGGATAATAAAATTTTAAATTGCCCCCCAATATTGTTTCAACTCTATACATGAGAAAGGGCAAACTAATCAGTGACGTTAACTTACTGCTGACACCCTCTCCACTCTGTCGGGGGGCTCTGCTTGTAGGTTCTGCAGACATCTATGTGGAATCAGCTGCCGACGGTGGAAATGGAGTGCACGTCTTCTTGGCGCTAACATTGACCTGTAAGGCCTCTTGCACACAAACGCAAGTGGTCCGTGCCCATGCTGTGGACCGCAAATTGCGGTCCGCAATGCACGGGCACCGACCGTGGGGCAGCCGCATGCGGCTCGCAGACCAATTCACTTGAATGGGTCCGCGATCCATCTGTTCTGCAAAAAGATAGAGAAAGTTCTATTTTTTTGCGGTGCGAAAGCACGGAACGGAACACCACAGAAGCACTCCATAGTACTTCCTTTCTGCACCGTTCCGCATCTCCGGATTTGCGGCCCATTCAAGTCATATGCGGTCCACAATACGGCAACAGGACACCTATGGTCATGTGAATGAGCCCTTAATCCGCATGTTTTGCAGATCAGTGTTTTGGGGACTGCAAAACGCATACGGTCATGTAAATGCAGCACTTTCACACGACCGTATGTGTTTTGCGGTCTGAAAATTGCGGATCCGCAAAAAAAAACTGATGATGTTCTGTATGGCATCAGTTTTTTTTGAGGATCCATTGTAACAATGCCTATCATTGTCCGTAAAACGGACAAGAATAGGACATGTTCTATTTTCTTGCGGGGGCTACGGAATGGACATACAGATGTAGATAGAACACGGTGTGCTGTCCGCATTTTTTGAGGACCCATTGAATTGAATGGGTCTGCATCATATCTGCAAAAAACACGGAACGGAGACGGAAACAAAATACGTTTGTGTGAATGAAGCCTTAGGGCTCATGCACATGAACATATTTTTTTGCCGTGACTGTTCCATTTTTTTGCGGACCGTATGCGGAACCATTCATTTCAATGGGTCCGCCCCAAAAATGTCAGTTTCCGTATGTCTGTATTTCCGGTCTGCAAAAAAATATAACATGTCCTATTATTGTCCGCATCACGGACAAGAATAGTGCTGTTCTATTAGGGGCCAGCTGTTCCGTTCCGCAAAATACGGAATGCACACGGACGTCATGCGTATTTTTTGTGGATCCGTTTTTTGCAGACCGCAAAATACATACAGTCGTGTGCATGAGCCCTTATTCAGAGGTTTTTTAACTTTTGCCACTTTTTTCCTACCTATTTATGTAGGTGTCGCAAAAAAAGTCTAATTTCTGTGCCACTCCAGGGCTGGTGTACTTTTCTTCATCTGTTTTGAGTGGTGAAGTGTGACTTTTGTGAATTAAAACACTCGATTTCCTGGAGATGCACAAATAAATTAGACCAGTCTAATGCCTCATTCACACGTCAGTGTTTGGTCAGTGATTCCATCAGTGATTGTGAGCCAAAACCAGGATTGGAGCCTCCACAGACATAAGGTATAAGGGAAAGATCTGCACCTGTTCTGTGTTTCCAGTTACTCTGTTCTGTGGCAGATAAAGCCTCATTCACACGTCAACGTGTTGGTCAGTGATTGTGAGCCAAAGCCAGGATTGGAGCCTCCACAGACATAAGGTATAAGGGAAAGATCTGCACCTGTTCTGTGTTTAGAGCCGCACCTGGTTTTGGCTCAAAATCACTGACGGAACACTGTGTGTGTGAATGAGGCATTATACCTAGAAATGAGCTAATTTTTTACAAATTCGATTCGGTCGGTTAAACAAATTTTTGGGAAAAATTTGGTTTGATACAAATTTATTCGCGGCAAATCGAGTTAAAAATCGGCAGTCTCCTGGTTGCAGAGAGCCTTTTTAGTGGTGTAGAACACCTGCAGATGACAGGCGTCGCTCTTAGAATCACTGCACACTTCACTTATTTGGGCAGTCACGGGGCTAAAACTGACCAAATAACTCAAGTACATATGAACTCAGCCTTAGGCCTCTTACAGACGAACGTGTGCTGCCCATTGCCGTATTGCAGACTGCATATGAGGATCCGCAACAAATGGGCACCGTTCCGTTTGCATTCTGCATCACTGATGCGAACCCATTAACTTGAATGGGTCTGCAAATCTGGAGATGCGGAAGGGAATCATGGAACGGAACACTACAGAAGCACTACGGAGTGCTTCTGTGGTGTTCCGTTCCGTGCTCCCGTTCTGCATAAAGATAGAACTTGCTCTATCTTTTTGAGGAACGGAGGGATCGCAGACCCATCCAGGTGAATGGGTCTGCAATCCACATGCGGCTGCCCCACTGTCGGTGCCCGTGCATTTTGCGGTCCACAGCACAGGCACGGACCACTTAAGTTTGTGTGCAAGAGGCCTTACAGGTCAATGTTGGCTCCAAGCAGAAGCGCACTCCTTTTACACCGTCGTTAGCTGATTCCACATAGATGTCTGCAGAACCTGTTCTATTAAATGCTTATACAAGCAGAGCCCCCCAACAGAGTGGAGAGGGTGTCAGCAGTAAGTTTGTGTTGACGTCACTGATTAGTTTGTCCTTCCTCATGTATAGAGTTGAAACAATATTGGGGGGCAGTTTATAATTTTATTATCCGGGAATTGAAAGTTGGGATTATGTTTACGGTGGAATGTTGGGTACTGAGTGACCTCACCAAGGTAGAATGTCCAAAATATAAAAGGATTCTTTTGATTAAAATAATGTTCTTGGTGAGACTTGTGATTGCTAGGGTTTGGTTTTCTCGAAATACTCCAAGTATTACTTCATGGGTTAATCTGTTGAATAAGATTAAGGCCTCTTTCAGACGGCATTGCGGGAAAAGGTGCGGGTGCGTTGTGGGAACATGCACAATTTTTCCGTGCGAGTGCAAAACATTGTAATGTGTTTTGCACTCGCGTGACAAAAATCGGCATGTTTGGTACCCAGACCCGAACTTCTTCATAGAAGTTCGGGCTTGGGATCGGTGTTCTGTAGATTGTATTATTTTCCCTTATATCATGGTTATAAGGGAAAATAATAGCATTCTGAATACAGAATGCATAGTAAAATAGCGCTGGAGGGGTTAAAAAAAATAAAAAATAATTTAACTCACCTTAATCCACTTGATCTCGCAGCCGGCATCTCTTCTGTCTTCTGTCTTCATCACATGGTCCATCACATGATCCATCACCATGGTAAAAGATCATGTGATGGATCATGTGACGACCGTAGTGACGTCACCACAGGTCCTGTTCCTGTACACAGCACAGAAGACAGACAGAAGAGATGCCGGCTGCGCAATCAAGTGGATTAAGGTGAGTTAAATTTTTATCTATTTTTTAACCCCTCCAGCGCTATTTTACTATGCATTCTGTATTCAGAATGCTATTATTTTCCCTTATAACCATGTTATAAGGGAAAATAATAATGATTGGGTCTCCTAGCAACCGTGCATGAAAATCGCACCGCATCCCCACTTGCTTGCGGATGCTTCAGATTTTCACGTAACCCCATTCATTTCTATGGGGCCTGTGTTACATGAAAAACGCACAAAATAGAGCATGCTGCGATTTTCACGCAACGCACAAGTGATTCTTGAAAATCACCGCACTGGGTCGGGATTCAGTGCGGGTGCAATGCATTCAACTCACGCATCGCATCCGCGCGGAATACTCGCCTGTGTGAAAGGGGCCTAAGAGAGATGAAAACATTCTATATAAGCAGAGAAATACTGAGGAAGGTTTTCCTGCCTACACTCCCTCATTGTATTGTTTGAATTTCATAGAAAAAAAAAAGATGAGTAGCATATCACACGCTGAGAGTGAATGGAGCAGGATTCCTCAGCAGTGCAGAGTATTTCAGGAAGGAGTGTGCTGATCTTGTTGAAGATTGTGGACTAAGAGTTACAAGGTAACAATAGCAGAGTATTTCAGGAGTGTGTCGGTTGTGTTGGAAAGGACAGACAGGATTACTGGTTCTCAAAAAGCTTAGAATCAACGTTGAAAAATTTATGGCATCAGAGGTGTGTGAGGACGCCATCACGATAAGATGGGTACGCCATCCAGGGCAGATTGTATATCTGTGGCTTAGCTGTGGGTAACCCGCACCGGAAAGGCCTTTATGGAGGCGACTCTTTTTTTACTTTCCACGATTACTCAATAAAGTGTTGCCTAAGACAGGAGAGAATCGGTCAGTCTTCTGGTTATTCAAGATCGTGGTTACGATGGAGAAAGCATTCCAAAAAACAATTCATCGACACCTGGAGACGAATCCTGTCAAGATTGATGCGAGTGCGGTATTGGCTGCTTAGCGAGCCAGATACTTCTGGTGGAACCTGCCTGGCATGAACAGGCCTCTAGTAGCTACAAACAATGGGAAGACAAAGCTGCAAGATTGCTTGGAGCCTGAAAGAGTCGTGACATTAATCAAGATTCAAACCATAATTACCAGCTCCTGGTCTCTTCATCAGGAAAAACATCACGAGTTCACAGTCATCATGGATGGGAAGGAGGACATCCTGAGGTATACGGAGATGCAGAGGGTCTTCATATTCCCTCCGCACTATACGGACGTCTCAGAAATTACCTCTCAGGATTATCATTTATGCCAAGTAAAAACATTTGTTCAACGTTACTACAAGTCTAGAATCCATTTATTCCACTTTTTACACTATCTAAGGTCAACTACCCTTTTTGCACTGCTTCGGACTACACCACGTCTGGGATCCACCGATTTCCAGGTAGGAACACTGTGATACGTGCATACAACATCTACAGAGACACTGTAGGCCACTCTAAACCACTCTGGCAAACCTACCCTGGGTACCACTAATACCATCTACAACTCTATGTTTCTGTTGCTTAACTGCAACTCGCGTCACGTTTACTTGCTCTATATGAGGGGCATATTTCATAGAAACCTCCTAGGGGGCAAGGGATCCCCCAGATGCTGGTATTGGGTCCGTTGCACCTGCACCAGAAACATTTAGGCCTCTGCCACTCCCCTGTGCAGGGCCTAGCACGTCTCTGTCTGTCATACTATTAGATCAAATAAATAAATAAAAAAAGGAAATTAAAACACCCCCAAAAAGTCTGTAATTTTCTTACTTCACCACAAAACTGCTATTTAGCCCTTTTTTCCCCATTAATACAAGCGGAAAAATGCTTTAGAACATATAACTGCACCGCACAAGGGCAAATAAAACGTATAAATATTTCCTTGTAATAAACCCTGTCATTGGCTGTATCAAACAGCACTTTCACCCCAATAACAAGAACGGTTTGCTGGAAATACAGAGCTGTATAATGGCAATTTCAAAATTCGGCTTTGGTGCGAATCAAATTTTTCCTGGAATTCGGATCGAATTCCACTTTGTCAACTTCGATTCACTCATCTCTACTTATACCTTATGTCTGTGGAGGCTCCACTCCTGGTTTTGGCTCACAATCACTGATGGAAATCACTGACCAAACACTGACGTGTGAATGAGGCTTAAGTGAATATGAACCTGTCTAAACGAAAAACAACCACCAGAGGTCAGACTATTAAAAATGCACCAAGTCTAATTCATGAACTGCTGTGCCACTTTTAATAAATGCTCGGCAAAAGAAAGACAGCAGAATGAAATACACCTGTTTAATTTTATGGCCAAAAATAGGCAAGCTTGATAAATGTGCCCCAAGCAGTTTTTGTTTTGAATCCTGTATTTTAAGCATCCGTTATGCACATTTTGCATCCATTTTAGCCATTTCCGTCTGAGATACATGCAGGACTTTTTTTTCCCGAAAAAAAAAAAAAAAAAGGAAACGGCTAAAACATATGCAAAATGTGAATTTTACTGACTTTTTTTTTTTTTTTTTTTTTTTTTTTTTTTACAGAATATGTTTTTTTTTTTCTTCTGACGGATCAGAAGAACAGAAAATGAAACGGTGAGGTGAACCCTGCCTCAGCCACTTTTCCTTTGTACCAGTTTAATAAATCTCCCCCTATGTGTAGGGACTAGTGTTGAGAGAACTTGTGTTTTCAAGTTTGGTGTACAAGGTTTGGGTTATCTAAGAATTCCGTTTCGGATTTCGCTACCACAGACCATAACTTGTGATACGTGGTAGCGGAATCCATAAGGGAATTCTTAGACAACCAGAACCCGAACCTTGTACGCCAAACTTGAAAATAGAAGTTCGCTCATCCCTAGTAGGGACCCTAAAGCTACCTGCTCACAGGTACAGGCTATCATGCAGAAATTAGGCGCTTCTTTCAGCAACGCAGGGGCTATCCAAGCATAAAAGACCCCTCTGTGTAAACCTGCCCTTACATAAGAAAATGTAATGCTATTTTTAACTCTCTTCTCTTATGCAAACTCAATTGCTAATTCCCAGTTAACACCTGACTAACCTGTTTTGATTGCCTGCCTCCAAGTAGTTTGTGTTACAAAACCATATGAAAGAAGGCTTTGGGTCACTCTAGTTCCTACTTTGCTTGATCCTCCATGAGAATGTTAAGTCCCTGCAGAGGATGACGAATAATGTGGAGCCCTGGACGTTCACTGAGTATCTTTGCTTCTTATATGTGTGATTTACCAGTATGTATCTGCACAGATAGCTGTAGGATTAGTATACTGTGGTGGTACAAGGGGAAAGGACAGGTAGGTAAGAGTTTCATTTCTGACTGCATGTCTCTTCTTACTCCACAGCAGAGCCCATGGGTATGACGGACTGGTTGTGTGCCTTTTGTTGCCTTAGACTTGGATGTATTGATTACCCTAAACATGAGAAGCAGCCTCTAGTAAAGTAAGTACAACGTATTTCTTTTATTTTATAGTAGATACTTTATTATATGCTCTTGCACTAATAGCATACACCCTTTACTTGATTTATTGTATTCAGTGAGTTGTCTCCTGCAGAGACCTGCATGCTAGGAAGGCCTGAGGATATGTTTACAATGTATTTTCTAATTTATTATAACTGCTAATGATCCCATGACAACTAATACAGACCCAACAGCAAAAAGGTTGTTTTTTTTTTGTGTGTTTTTTTTTACTAAATGTTAGGTTTATATGGGCAAGACCTGCTCAGTTCAAGACATCAGACATTAGGCTCTGGTGACCTCACAGCCAGAAACCAACCACATTCAGCATATCCCCTTAATGAATGTGCCAATTTTCATTTTTTGTGTTTACTTTTCTTCCTTTCCGTCTTCCAAGAGCCATACATCTTGATAGTGTAGATCAGGGCTGGCCAACCTGCGGCTCTCCAGCTGTTGCAAAACTACAACTCCCAGCATGCCTAGACTGCTTACAGCTATCAGCCTACAGCAGGGCATGGTGGGAATTGTAGTTTTACAACAGCTGAAGACCCGCAGGTTGGCCAGCCCTGGTGTAGATGGTATAAATTTAGACTAGCCCCATAACCATGCACCAAATTAATCGCATTGGGGAGATTTTATCAAAACTGATGTGAAGTATAACTGACTTGGTTGCCCATAGGTGCTCTGGAAAAATAAAGGTTGAATCTGATTGGTTGCTATGGGCAACTAAGCCAGTTCTACTTTACACCAGTTTTGATAAATCTCCCCCATTGCCTCGGACTAGATGATAAATTAGGTGCATGACTAGACACTTTTGTTTAACTTTAAACCATCTATTGGTTGACTCAACTTTCCGACAAAATTTTGCAACATTGATGCAAAATGTTGAGTCTTAAGCCGTGTCCCCTTTCCCACTAAGCCAAGCGCCCTTGGAAAGTTATGCATGGTGGAGTTTTCCACAGCTAGATGTGCCATATTTTGAGTGGATCTGTACCATCAGGTCTATGTCCCTCCTTCCCCTCCCAGCTCAAACATCACAGAGGAGGCAGCCTCATTAGTATTCACTTCAATGTAGTGAATACTAATGAAGTCCTGTTGGGGAGAGGCCCTCTTCCAGCACATAGGGGCAGATTTATAATGCAAGTACAATTTGACACCTTGTTTTGCACCAGTTTTTCATTGGTTCTTATGTATCTGTTTCTATTTGTGTTGATAAATCAGTTAGTTGCCATTCTTTTGCGATTGTTTTCACCCCTTGTGCGCTGAAGGTTTTTTTTCATTTTTGCTTTTCATTTTTCTACCAGGAGTCATAACTTTTTTTTTTTTCCATTCACTTATCCATATGAGGGCTTGTTTTTTGTGGGACAAGTTGTAGTTTCTAATGCCACCATTTAATATGGCATACAATCTAATTGGAAGCGGGAAAAAATTTCCAAATGGGGTAGAATTAGAAAAAATGCAATTCCTTCACCATTTAATGGGTTTTGTCCCTACAGAGTTCCTTACGCAGCAAAACTGACTTGTGCCCTTCATTCTCTGAGTCAGTATGATTACATCACATATGTATAATGTTTTTGTGTCCAAATAGTATAAAATAAATTAAAATTTGAAAAAAAAGGCACATCACCATATTACTATATTCTATAGAGAAGCATGGTAATATTGTAAAATATCGTAAAATATTTATGGTTGGTAAATGGTATGAAAAAAAAATAGGAGGTACACACAGTTTGGCTGCATGGAGTGAAGTATCTGGCTGAAGCCCTGCCGGAAAAACCATAAGACACAGCATGATTGCTGATCAAATCTACAGGGCAGGGTCCAGAAGAAAGAGCAGACGACCACCATGAGAGGAAAGGTCGCTGATGTTCTGTCTACAAGGCGGAGCCTAACAATCCCTGCCACAATTCAGATGTAGACGTGATGTCATTCAGATAGGAAACCAACACAGTGGAAAATGTCACGTGACCATGATGGAGTGCAGGAAAATGGGGCATTGCAGATAAACAATGCCTATTAGTTGCAAAACTGGGACACCCCTTTAATGTGTCAGATGGTTATACCTAGTTTTGAGCGAAACAAAGCATCTAAAGTGGAATTCGATCCAAAGTTTAGGATAAATTTAGATTTGCAACAGATACGAATTTCTTCGTGGCAATAAATAATTTTTTCCATTCCATCCACCATGACGGCCACAATGAGAGATGACCTCTGTAGGGGCAGGAATATACAGAGAGAGTTTAAATTGCCCCACCCCTCCTCCCTCTCAGTGTTTTTCCTGCCCCTACGGGGTTAGCATGCAGAGAGAGTCCTCCCTGTGGGGAGGTGAGAATTAGCAGAAATGTACCTACATCATCCCCCGCTGCCCTCCCACGGCAGGGGCTAAGGCTGGTCAGCGGGGACAATGTGGACGCTTACTCCGGCTCATGCTGGGGCCTGCGCTCCTTTCTTCTATATCTGTCTTCCTTCCACGCATGTAGGAAGCAGACAGCTGATGCCGTACCCACGTGGGACACGCGCACAAGCTGTGTAATGCAACGCCTCTTTGATTCTATGGGCCGGCAGGTGGGGGGAGGTGGAGCCACGTGGCATCAGGAAGGTGCTCCTGTATAACGTCAGACGCCAGGAGCAACTTGGAAAGTGGCGCTCGTGCGCCTCTTGGCATAGCATCTCCGCCACTATGTCAATATCTGAGGCTCCAGCCAGAAGGGCTCTGATTCCTCTACGGCTGCACCTCCCATGAGTTCCCCTATGGGGAGTATAGTATGTTTCTCCTTTTTTAATTTTAATGTTCTTCAAAAATCTGATATCTCTAAAGTGCGCAACTTGCGGTAGAGACTTCCTGATAACTATAAAAAGAAACTGTGCAAAGTCTGCATTTCTGATGACTTAAAGGAGGAGCAACCGTCTATCTTCTCTGAAATGAAGTCTTTTATCCAAGAGATTAAGTCTTCCCTAGCCTCCCTGACAACTACTAGTCAATCTATTCTGCCTACTAAGAAACCTAGACTATCCATTCAATCCTCATCAGAGCCAGAGGACATTAATGAGGATAACTACCTCTAGATGGGTGTTAGAGGAAGACCTTCTCTCAGAAAGAGAAATTGTAAAGGATGATAAAAAAATACTTTTTTTCTTCGGACGAAATAGAAGAGTTACTTAAAGCAGTAAGATCATCCATGGGTATAGAGGATAACCCTAAGCCTCGTAAGGTACAGGATGAGATGTTTGGGGGATTATGTACTAAAAGAACCAAAGTATTCCTCATTAATAAGAATATCAGGGATATGATCAGGACATATGGATAGAACCTTAGAAAAGGCTAGGGGTTCAGAAACCGATTACGATTTGATCAAGCTGAATGTAAAAAATGTTATGACATCCCCAAAATCAATATTCAAGTGGCAAAGGTAGTAAAAAAAAAGATGGCCTTACCATTTGAGGATTCTTCATAGTTAATTGATCTGATGGAACGCGAAGCAGACTCCTTTTTAAGGAAACCCAGGGAAGCGGCTATGTTTTGTGTCAAAACCAACATTGCAGCCACATCTGTTGCCACAGCAATGTATTTCTGGTTATCAGAATTAGATGATCATTTAAAGAACAAAACCCCAAGGGAAAACATCATAAATTCTATACCGCTATTAAAATCCGCAACAGCCTTCTTGGCGGATGCTTCTGCTGAGTCTGTACGCTTTGCCGCTAAAGATGCTAATGTGGCAGGAGAGCTTTATGGATGAAAACTTGGTCAGGGGACAAGGCTTCCAAGACCAAGCTGTTTTCTATTGCCTTCTCGGGCTAGTTCATTTTTGGTCCAGTTTTAGATAAGATACTGGAGAAAGCGGCCGACAAAAAGAAGGGAAGAGGAAGAGACAAAAAAGAGACCCTTTCGACAGTTCCCTTCACAATCTAAACCCTACAGAGGGAAGGGTAAGACGGGCCGTTGGAGCTACCCAAATGGCGGAAGAGGTAGAGGATTCATCCTTAATCCCAAGAGAAAAAAACCTGTTGGGCCACAGAAGAATTTTTAAGTACCCTTTAAAGTCTGGAATGGGTAATAAATTTAAAAAAATACACACTCGCCCCATCTACAAAAATTCCTAGGCGTAGAGTTGGATTCTGTATCCCAGAGGACCTATCTACCCCAGGACAAAGTAAAGGCACTCAGAGACAAGATAGGATGCTTTCAGAACACTCACAGGTGTTCCATTTGGAAGTTAATGAGTCTGTTAGGGAACTTAACCTCCTGCATAAATTCAGTTCCATGGAGTCAGACCCACACAAGAGTCATGCAGGCATGGATCTTAAAAAAATGGAACAGGAAACAGTCATCCCTAGACAGGATAATACAGGTTCCCCTTGCAGTCAGAATAGACCTAGACTGGTGAAGAGAAGGAAAAAATCTTCTTCAGGGTATAGAATGGCTCAGGATCCCAGAGGTTCAGATCTTAACCGACGCCAACACTTAAGGTTGGGGTGCAAAGATAGGCAGCCAGTTTTTCCAGGGAGACTGGTCAGACAGCATGAAGGAAAGATCTTCAAATTACAGAGAACTATATGCAGTCCTTATGACTCTCACAAATGTTCAGGACCTATTAAAAAACAAACATCTGAAAGTCCTTTCAGACAATATCACAACGGTGGCATACCTGAAACATCAGGGCGACACAAGATCCAACCCACTGGCGGAAGTAGCAAGAAGAGAACGTCCTGTGCAGAAGAGAACTCTCCTTAACGACGGTCCACCTAAAGGGGTCAGAAAACCTAGATGCAGACTTCTTAAGCCAAAGGACATTATATTGAGGAGAATAGATATTAAACTGAGAAATATTTCAGGAAATCATCTCCAGGTGGGGACTACCAGAAATAGACCTGTTTGCCTCCAGGAAAAATGCTAAGGTCTGTCAAATTTGTTCGCTAGACCCGAAGGACAGACCATGGGCCGTGGATGCTCTGTCAATAAGATGGAACTGGGGCCTGGTCTACGCATTTCCACTTTTTCCGCTAATTCCTCGCGTAATACAGAAAATACAGAAGGAAGCAGAAACAGTAATTTTAGTAGCTCCTCACTGGCCAAAGAGAAGCTGGTTCTCAATCTTGAGACAGTTGGCATTGGAAGAACCTTGGAGAATATCCTTCCGGGAAGACATCCTTTCTCCAGGGGACAATAAGTCATCCAAATCCTCATATCTACAACCTAGCTGTCTGGAACACCTATCCTTAACCCCTTAAGGACTCGGCCCTATTTAACCTTACGGACTTGGCCATTTTTTGCAAATCTGACCAGTGTCACTTTAAGTGCTGATAACTTTAACACGCTGTGACTTATCCAGGCCATTCTGAGATTGTTTGTTCGTCACATATTGCACTTCATGACACTGGTAAAATAAAGTAAAAAAAAAAATCATTTATATATTTTTTTTAAATACCAAATTTACCAAAAATGTGTAAACAAAATTGCAAATTTCCAAGTTTTAATTTCTCTACTTCTATAATACATAGTAATACCTCCAAAAATAGTTATAACTTTACATTCCCCATATGTCTACTTCATGTTTGGATCATTTTTGGAATGATATTTTATTATTTGGGGATGTTACAAGGCTTAGTAGTTTAGAAGCAAATCTTGAAATTTTTCAGACATTTTCAAAAACCCAATTTTAAGGGACCAGTTCAGGTCTGAAGTCACTTTGCGAGGCTTACATAATAGAAACCACCCAAAAAAGACCCCATTCTATAAACTACCCCCTTAGGCCTCGTTCACACTTCAGTGTTTGGTCAGTGATTTCCATCAGTGATTTGTGAGCCAAAACCAGAAGTGTAACCTCCACAGACATGAGGTAGAAGGGAAAGATCTGCTCCTGTTCTGTGTTTAGAGCCGCACCTGGTTTTGGCTCACAAATCACTGATGGAAATCACTGACCAAACACTGAAGTGTGAACGAGGCCTTAAGGTATTCAAAACTGATTTTACAAACTTTGTTAACCCTTTAGGTGTTCCACAAGAATTAATGGAAAATAGAGATTCAATTTCTGAATTTCAATTTTTGGGCAAATTTTCCATTTTTCCCAGTAACAAAGCAAGGGTTAACAGCCAAACAAAACTCCAATATTTATGGCCCTGATTCTGTAGTTTACAGAAACACCCCATATGTGGTCGTAAACATCTGTACGGGCACAGGCAGGGCGCAGAAGGAAAGGAATGCCATGCGGTTTTTGGAAGGCAGATTTTGCTGGACTGTTTTTTTTGACACAATGTCCCATTTGAAGCCCCCCTGATGCACCCCTAGAGTAAAAACTCCCAAAAAGTGGCCCCATTTTAGAACCTACGGGATAGAGTGACAGTATTGTTGGTACTAGTTTAGGGTACATATGATATTTGGTTGCTCTATATTACACTTATTGTGAGGCAAGATAACAAGAAATAGCTGTTTTGGCACAGTTTTTATTTTTTGTTATTTAAAACATTCATCTGACAGGTTAGATCATGTGATATTTTTATAGACCAGGTTGTCACGGATGCGGAGATGCCTAATATGTATACTTTTTTTTATTTATGTAAGTTTTACACAATTATTTCTTTTTTGAAGCAAAAAAAATCATGTTTTAGTGTTTCCATAGTCTGAGAGCCATAATTTTTTAAGTTTTTGGGCGATTACCTTGGATAGGGTATGATTTTTACGGGATGAGATGACTTTTTTTGGCACTATTTTGGGGTGAGTGTGACTTTTTAATCTCTTGCTATTACACTTTTTGCGATGTAAGGTGACACATAAATGGTTTATTTAGCACAGTTTTTATTTTTTACGATGTTTATCTGAGGGGTTAGGTCATGTGATATTTTTTTTAGAGCCGGTCAATACGGACGCAGTGATACCTAATATGTATACTTTTTTTTTATTTATGTAAGTTTTACACAATAATATCATTTTTGAAACAAAAAAAATCATGTTTTACTGTCTCCATATTCTAAGAGCCATCGTTTTTTCAGTTTTTGGGCGATTATCTTAGGTAGGGTCTCTTTTTTTTTTGCGGGATGAGATGACGGTTTGATTGCCACTATTTTGGGGTGCATATGACTTTTTGATCGCTTGCTATTACACGTTTTGTGATGTAAGGTGAGAAAAAAATTTTTTTTTAGCACAGTTTTTATTTTTTACGGTGTTCCCCTATTTTGTTAGCAATTGTTTATTTTTACTAGAAAATTTTAATTTTTTGGGGGGAAAACTTTATTTTTTCAACTTTATTCTTTGCCCCACTTTGGGACTTGAGCTTTTGGGGGGCTAATCCTTTACAATGCATTCCAATACTTCTGTATTGGAATGCATTGGCTGTATGAGTAATACTGTGTGTATTACTCATACAGCTTCCGGCCTGTGAGATTCAGGGGGCTGGATCTCACAGGCTCATCACCGGAAGGCAGCGCGATGGCTTCCTTAGACATCGTGCTGCCTTCCATGCCATCGGGTCCACCCCACAGCCGCATGGGGACGCGATGGCACCGCCTGCCGCAACCGCAGGTAAAATCCGAGAACCGCAGGTCTGAATTGACCTGCGGTTTGCGGCGATCGCTGATACGGGGGGGGGGTCACATGACCCCCCCCGGCGTTGTGACAGGATGCTCGCTGAATGATTTTAGCGGGCATCCTGTTCCTATTAACCCCTGCCTCGCCGCAATCTACTTTTAAACTTAGGACGTACTGGTACGTCCTGAGTCCTTAAGGACTCGGCAAACATGGCGTACCGGTATGTCCTAAGTCGTTAAGGGTTTAAAAACTGCCTTCATGATAACCATCTGGCCGAAATGATGGCTAAGTGAAATTCAGGCCCTTTCCTGTAGAGCGCCATATCTTTGAAATTTTGAAGACCGAATAGTGTTAAGACTAGATCCAGGATTCCTCCCCAAGGTGGTATCACATTTTCACAGTGACCAGGAGTTTGTGTTACCATCAGTTACCAGCTCCCCAGACACGAGGTCAAAGGGAAGATACAGCTCCTTGGTGTAAGGAACACTATCTTACAATATTTAGAAGCATCTAAGGATTTCAGGAAAGACAACCTTTTAGTTAAATTTGGAAGCAAAAACAAAGGACGGAAGCTTTACAAGACATCAATAGCTTGATGGATCAGATCCACCATTCGGTGCTGCTACTCCCTTCAGAACATACCCTGTCCAGCGGGTATAAAAGCTCATTCTACCAGGGCTATGGTGTTTCATTGGACCAAATTTGCAAAGCTGCTACCTGGTCCAGTCTCAACACTTTTGTAAAACACTATCGCCTTAATCTTTCCGGCTCTGCAGATTTAGCTTTTGGCCAAAAAGTACTGCAGGCGGTTTCCCACCCTATTTGAATATCTGTTAGTTCTCATTGTGGCTGTCATGATGGATGGAATGGAAAACTGTAATAAGACTTACCGGTAACTCTGTTTTCCTTGAATCCACCATGACGGCCCAGATATTTTCTCTTCCTTCGTAATTTGCATAAGCACTAAAAGGGAGGAGGGGTGGTCAAGTGCTATACATTTGTTGCTTAGGTGATTGCCATAAAATATTGACATTTTTTGAGAGCTGGTAAATTTGATTACTTGTATATCAGTTGACTCATTGTCACTTTGGATGGGTCTAGCTCTCCAACTCACTAAAATGACTATGTCTTGGGAGGCTAAAATGGATCCATTGGTCACAGGTCTGATAAAGGCTCATGCACACGGCAATTGCTGTTTTTGCCGTCTGAAAATTGTGGATCTGCAAAGCACGGAACCCGGCCATGTGTGTTCTGCACTTTGTGGAACGAAACACCCTGTCCTCTATAAAACTGTCCTATCCTTGGACATGTTCTATTTTTTTTTACTGTGAATGGGTCCATATCTGATCTGCAAAAAATGCGGAAACAAAAACCACAGTCGTGTGCATGAGCCCTAACCGAGAGTTTGAGATCTTAATTATTTAGTATATACCTGGGTTATCTAAACCAAAGGTTTATGATTTTCACCTAGCCTGTGTTGGTTTTGGTGAGTGCACCAATATCTGATATTCTGACTTTATCCAGATTCACCTCTGTGCAGAATTCATAGATTATATAGAAATAGTCTTCTTTGAAAAGGATAATGTTACCATTACTAATATGACATCCAAAGACACTAACAGTCTATACCTCTTTATTTTCTTAGCAATAACAACCATATCCAGAATTACTCTGTGACCAATGATGATGAGAGAAACCTGTGGAGCTCGCCTCATGACCTGTCTCACACAGAAGCAGTTGATGATAGGGTGCTGCATTCCTGGATTCAGACGAGACGCCAATTAGAAAAAGACTCGGAGGTAGGTAGAGAGCGTTGAAGAAGTATAAAGGCTAATGTATATTGGTTCATACCCTAGTCTTCTGCAAAAGCTGTAATATGGCCATATACTTTAGGGCACATTCACATGACCGTATATGTTTTTTGGTCCACAAATTGCGGATCCACAAAACGCAGATACCGGCCATGGAGAATGCCTTTTGCAGAACGCACACGGCCACCCCTATAATAGAAATGCCTATTCTACTCCACGTACAAGAATAGGACGTGCTCTGTCTTTTTTGTGGGGCCGTAGAACGGAAGGACCGATGTGGACAGCACACTGTGTGCTGTCTGCATCTTTTGCGGCCCCATTGAAATGAATGGGTCTGCATCCATTCCACAAAATTGCGGAACGGATGCAGACCCATAAATACAGTCTTGTGAATGTACCCTAAGGCTATGGTAACATTACGCATTGTGGTGCAGTACCAAACTGCAGAACCACGATAGGCAATATATGCAACTTTTACCTTGGTTATCAAGGTTTGTATTAGAGAGGTTGTCTCATAAAAGACATGTATTAATTATTGAGAGGATTAGTGCTGAGCGAATCAGGTTAGGATTGCTGTATCCGAACCCGATTAATTTATAAACTTCACTAATATAGCCTCAGTCCTACCTTAAAATGTATGGGCTCCTGCGTCATGAACAAAGCCAAGTTTAGCTTTGGATTTTGACACTGTAATGCGAATAAACGAAGTTTCATGTCATAGAGGCAAGACAAAGCAAGTCTCTCTATAGTTGCTGCAAGTTCGCAAAACCTCCATGGAGCCCATACATTTTACAGTAAGCCTGAGGCTATATTGTTAACAAAGTTTTCAAATGAATCTGGTTCGGATACAGCAAACCAAACCTGTTTCGCTCAACACTAGAGAGGATCACTGGAGGCCCCCCTACTGGGACTGCCTCTGATCACTAGAACAGGGTTCCTAAGCCTCCCATTTGCATGGAGCAGTGGTTACACGTGCTTTCCCACTCCACTCTATATCATTGGGATGGACAGAGACACCCAAGTGCTGTACTTGGCAATTTCTGACAGCCCCATAGGCATCACTACTGCTCCATTCAAACTCCCCCTTACAGAATTCGTGCAGCAAGGGAGAATGCTAGGCTCAAGTGATTGATGGGGGTCCCATAGGCATCACACATTTGTCACCAATCCTGTAGTTGGGTGGTAAATGTCATTCGTGGAACAAACATTTTAAAGAGAATTGCCTTTTGCCCCATTTACAGTTTTTATCAATGTTTCCAAAATTCTAATTTAAAAGAAAAAACACTGAATATATTCACTGCTCTGAATCGCAACGGACAATGCATGACAAACCATGTCTAAACATTTCCATATAGCAGTGATGTCACTTTTGACACAGTGATCACTGCAGCCAATCACTGGCCTCTTCAATGCACTGCTGAAGCCAGTGATTTGCTGAAGCAGTCACATGTTCTCAATATAACATCACTGCTAAAGCTAGAAAAGCTGAGTCTGGCAGGTAGAACCGGAGTGGTGGCATGGGATCTGTGAGGCAAGTAATCATCTAATCTTTACTACTGTACGCCGTGTACCAGGGTGGGCTCCCCAGGAAACATTGATGTCACGAACAAGGAAAACGACTCTGACGTCCGCTCTTGCAGAGCTTACTTCGTTTTACTGTTACGGGATATCAAACACACTACCAAATGCAGTGAACATAAAATCAGATTACATACACTCAGCCTGGAGGCTGAGACCCCTGTATCGCACAGCACGGGGCCCTGCAATGGTAGCCGGAAAACACTTGCGCAACTTGCCTACTGCGAGTAGAGTTAACTCTGCCTCGCCATACCTGTTATTACCCTGAAGATGAGGAACAATCGTGTGTGTGTGTGTGAGATACAGGCTAGCCTGCGGTGCGACACAGCAGCTTACAATCTTACCTGCCTATACAGTGATTTCCCCCTCCCCTTTTCCCCAAAACTGGTAATGTGGCACTTGCCTAATATATATCACTTCTGATAAACACGCTGGGGTAACTGTTCTCCGGAGCGAACAAAAACTTTAACTGATAAGTCTTTGTGATAAACAAACAGCAATACTTGGTAGCCTGCCACTCAGCAACACTAACTAACTACTGGCAGGTTTGGATCTCAGTCTCTAGTATTTAGGCGCCTATCTTATATTGAGGTGCGTGCACGCTCTGTCTTACCGACCCGGGTCTGCTCTGTCTCTGCTGATGATTCCGAACAAAACAAGCAGTCAAATCAACATGCCGTACCACAGAATGGGTAATCTGTTCTGTGGCGAAACCAACCTCGCCACTGGGTTTTGGAGGGGGCTGGCTACTAGCATCTTGCCCCAGGATTATGGGCCCTCTCATCAGCCAGGCCTCCGTTGTTCACAAAGACTTGGACTAACTTGAACCCCTGGTCTTATTCGTGCCATTTTGGGATGTTAAATGTCTATGTGTATTGAAAAGGGTAGGACATTGTATACGTTGAGTAGGGAGGTCTGTTCCATTGTCTCTCTGTGTGTATTGGCGATGTCCTTTGTCCTGAGAGATAATTGAATTACTTCTCGGTTGTCTCCAGGACAGAGGATATTGTGTATTCGCCTGCCTGTGATGATTGCATCAACCCAGTGAGAGGTAATTCTATCATGGGCAGAGGGGAGGATTTTGTGTAGGAGTGTCTGAGTGTATTGTACGTGGTTATTGGCTGTTTTTACAAAGCCCTGTAGGTGGTAACCTTGTTGGAAGATGTGTATAAAATGCTTGTGTGTTAAAATAAAGAGGCTGCTTTATACCTTCATGAGGTTTTGGCTCATGTTTGGGGAATGCGATAACTACACTCTTGGGGATTGCTATATCACAATACTCCCCTGAGTATAAGCTCTTGTAAGAGCTTGTTCATGGCTCCTGCTCTCTGGATGTAGGAGAGGTTCACCCACTGGAAGCTGAAGCGCGGTCTTGGGTCCAGCGTGGGTGGAGGACGGTGAGACCCCAACCAAGCTGCGGCGGTTCATGGGGTCTGCAGTGCGTTACGGTGTCAAGTGGAGTGCTTGGAGTCCTCGGAAAGCACTAGGAGCATCTATCGACGGAGGTACCCGGTCGCGGTGCCAGGAGTTCCGTTACATGTTCCTCAGCACTCCTGGCAGACGTCATCTGTTTCCTGGGCAGCAGTACTCATCTTTCTGGACGAGATCCGGGTCCTGGACACAATCTGCTCCCCTGGGCTGTAGTTTTGGATGCCAAAGAACATGCCTATTGTAATCTGTGAGTCTATTAGCTGTGTGGGGAAACGGCAGTGTTCATGCAATAAGAGCTGTTTCACAATCTCACACTACAAAAAGCAACATTTAACACAGTCTCCTGTGACTTTAGCAGGGTCTGCTTGTGCTGTGTCATGTATGGAAGGCTATCGGCCCAATACATTGAAGGGATACTAAAGGTGCACAAATCAATGTGGTGCACATACAAAGCGCAACATTTCTAAAAACAGCAGAAACTCTCTTAGCATAGGTGTACACAGAATTTTTTGTAGGAGGTTTTGAGGCAGATTTTCCTGCAAGTATTTCAATCAGAAGTGGATCCAGCAAATGGGAGAAGTGGAAGTCCTTTCTTTATTTCTCCTTTCTAAATTTAATTCTGGCTTTTACTGAAAAATCTGCAGGATAATCTGTCTCAAAAACTCCTCCAAAAACTCAGTGTGAGCCTATCCTTAACCCATTAAAATCATGGTCTAGTGTGGAACTTAAAGGGGTTTTCAGGTTTTGTGATATTGATGACCTCTCCTCCAGGATAGGACATCAATATAAAATAAGCAGGGGTACCGGAAATTGGACCACCTCCAATTAACGATTTGATGAGGCCCCAACTCCTCTTTAATGCTTTATCTGTATGTCGTCAACGTTGTAGTGGCAGTACGGTGTAATTACATATTTTTTTTGTCCCTTTAAACTGCTAATCCGTGGAGGTGCTGGGAGTTGGAACCAGCTGACGTGATTATTGATCATCCTGAGGATAGGATGATCCACAAATACAGAAGAAAAACGGATGGAGACGGCAAATCCTTGTGTTGGAATTTATTCCAGATGCTGCATCTGGAACAAATTCCAAAACACGGGAAGTGCTGTCTTCATCCATTTTTATTTCTGTATTTGTGAATCATCCGATTAATGTGGGGAAGCTTACCACTTTACCTGGAGACGTGCGCCCATTACCCATCAACATAGGTGTGCTGTCCTCCTTTATTTTTTTATCCTGAGGATAAGTCATCAATATCAGAAAACCAGACAACTCTTTTAAGGATGGGACAATTGTTTTGCTTTTTCCCTCTACACATTTCAAGTCATAATTTTTGTTTTGTTTTCCATCAACACAGTTGTATAAGGGCTTGTTACTTGTGGGAAGAGTTGTTCCTTAAAATCTTTTATGATCAACATGTAGTATATGTGACAATACAACTTTATTCAGTGGATCGGTACGATCATGGCAATAGAAAAAAAAAAAAGATTTTTCGTGAAATTTTTCTGCATTCAAAGACCCATTCATGTAGCTGCATAAGAGCTTGGTATATGTGGAATGTGTGGCAGGCGCAGCACTATAAAGTGCTTTTTGCGCTCTGGCATTAGAAGAATTTGATATCTCTGACTTTTAGTCTAACCAGACTGTCTATTAGGCCTCATGCACACGACTGTTGTGTGCATCCGTGTCCGTTGTTCCGTTTTCCGTGATTTTCTGCGGACCCATTGACTTTCAATGGGTCAGTTGAAAACTTGGAAAATGAACCGTTTGTCATCCACGTCCGTGTTTCCTGTCCGTCAAAAAAATAGGACCTGTTCTATTTTTTTGACGGACAACGGTTCGTGGACCCATTCAAGTCCCATGGGTCCGTGAAAAACACAAGATTGTCATCCGCGTCCGTGATCCATGTCAGTTTTTTTCCTATAGTTTTTAAGGCAAACTTGACTTAGATTTTTTTTTTCAATTTTCTGGTCTGGTGATCCTCCAAAAATCAAGGAAGACACAAGACACACGGAAGAAAAAACAGACACGGATAACGGAACAACGGAACCCCGTTTTGCGGACCGTGAAAAAATACTGTCGTGTGCATGAGGCCTTACTCTGTAATTCCTCTAGCTCTGTTCTATGGAAACAGTAGTTATTTGAAGCATTCGGTGTGCTCTTTAAACCAACTTCTTTATTAACTTCAACTTTTCTTCATATATGACACTGCCGCCTCCGTAGCAGATAGTCCATGTACATAACACGTGTTGAAAAGATATCACAAAATGGCGGTATGCATAAGATGGTGGTTCAACTGTTCAATCTTGTCATTCAGCATAACATGGTGGATATATCTTGAGTATCTGTATTTTCACTTTAAGTTTAAGCACTTTATGATCTCTCTGAGAGGTATATCTGAGGTCTAACTGATAGTTCACTTGCAGTATGCAGTTAGCAGTGACTATAGATTGGTTGAGTATGATCTGATATGGTTGTATGCAATTTGGATTGCAATGTGGAATCTGAATGCATGCAATTTGTAGCTTTAAATTTGTATTTGCAATTTGGTGGAACTGTAAGTAAACACACGTATAACTGGTTCAGTATACAGTTCTAATCACAATACTAACAATATGAACATTATATAACTGTTCTAAATACCTATTTTGGCCTCTTGTTCCCATAAAAACACAGCTCTCAGTGGAGTGAATGTCCCTTCAGCTCCTGTCTCTGGTGAATAACGAGTCTAGCAGCTCCTGCTAGGGGAATTCCCAGACAGGCTGTGTGCGAGGCTGGCTGTGATTGGTGAAAACTCTTGCTATTTGAGAAGCTGGCTGTGATTTGTCTAGACTTCTGCCCAGCAACAACAGATTAACACTATGCTTTCTGTTGTTTCTGCTGTGTCACTGAGCTTACCCTACTTTACAAAATAAATCTTAAAGGTATGTTATCTTTTCCTGCTTCTGTGAACACAAAATATAACAGTTATATGACATCCAAAACATGATGTCACAGTAAATAACTCTGCTTTTGTCTTTAACACATAAACATAGGAACTGTGTTAAGACAATTGGCAGGTTTAGCTGAATACACATATAAGCTATACTAGCAACCTAGGACAGGTCTTGCTGGCCAGCTACAGAATGAGTGGTAGTTTTTATTGGTGCCATTTTAGGGTTCATATGACTTTTTTTTATTGTGTTTTTTCTGGAGATGGAATGAACAAAAAAGAGCAATTTTTGCATTCTGTTTTAATTTTCACATTGTTTTCACCACAGATGATTCAAAAAAGTGTTTATTTTATTGTATGGGTAATTACAAACGTGGGAATGCCAATTCTGTGCAGTTTTGTTTTTGTTATATTTTCATGTAAATAAATGTATTTGCAGGCACATTTTTTATTTTTTTTTAACTTTAGACAGGTCATAATAAGCGTCTGTACATGGCAGACCTGGGGGCCACTGCTAGCCCATCCCCTGACTGCCATAGCAACCCCTCAGTAGGGATGAGCGAATCGACTTCGGATGAAACATCCGAAGTTGACTCGCATAAAACTTTGTTCTAATACATACGGAGCAGGAGTGTGACACTTCGCATAATAACTTCAGAAATTGATTTCTACTGTAAAAAAAACATTTCCCGAACTCGGGTTCGGCTCCAAGTGGTACCTTGGAACCGAACCAGAGTTCGGGAATTGGGTTTTTATAGTACATATTCATTTATGAAGTTATTGCGCGAAGTCTCGCAAGAGCATGGAGCATTATTAATCATGTTAAAGCTATGAGTCTCTGCTGTCCGGAACGGGGCTTGCCTCTTTCACGCAGCATATTACCCACACGGCATCCGCTTGTGGGAAAGAGCCCTTAAGGGATTAAGAATTGTCACCAAAAAAGTGGTGGCCATAAAACATGTACGGCATTGTGCGCTAAATACATACACAACATTTTCTTATGCTATATCTCCCCCCACATTCTTTTGTTGTGGATTTTGGTGGCTTGTTGTGGTGGGGTTGAAGTTATGAACTATGTTATGCATTTTATTATCTTATTCATCGAAGATGATTAAAAAACATTCAACCAAGACTGTATGGATGGTCTCCTTCAACGGAAGGCTATAGTTAACAATGCCATATACTGTAGTTCTAGGAAGTAGTCCCCACCTGCTCCAGTGACTCCTTTGTTTGCGTCATTGGGTTTTCTAACATTCTAATCCAATCTCTGCTGTTTTTCCCATATAAAATAATCACCTTCACATTACTGGTTTAAACTATGAACTATTTGGCTGTTCTCAGTCTATGTACGGCTTTCTGAGCTTCTGGAATTTGCTTAGTCCATAATCTTGACTGCACACACATCGCCTGTGGCACATATTATTTAAGCGCTATTACGTGTGGGGAAAAAAGGAGAGTGCCCTTTTTTTGTGCACAAATAAACAGACCGCTCTACAGGCGACATCATGACAACCCGTTCTCAAAATAAAGCCAGTGAAACCCCTGGTGAGGGAGTTCGCACCCATCTACGGGTGAAATATAGCCTTACATGGCTGTCATTCAAATGAATGGCTATCCATGTGATACACGCACAGAGCAGGTCTGCCAAAAAGCTAAATCTCATTGGCTCTCTGCCAAGGCCCATGGACCTTCTAATAGGGCATACGGACAGGGGCTGTTCTGAAAGTAGAGTCCCTTTTTTAAAGGGTTACTAATATGGTGCCCTAATTAGAGGTTGTCCATGTTTGAAAGAACATTATGGCTTTCTTCTAAAAATGGTGCCGCACCTGTCCACAGGTTGTATGTGGCTCCTCCATATACCTCAATAGAACAGCAGTAGTGGACATAACCTATTCACAGGTGTGGCATGGTTTTTGGAAGTAATAAGCCATGGGTTTCTAATAGGGATTAGCGAACCCAAACTGTAAAGTTCGTGTTCTTAGCAAAATTTTGGGTACCCGAACCCAGACTCTTTCCCTGAAGTCCGGATTCAGATTTGGTGTTCGCGTGATTTTATTATTTCCCATTATAACATGGTTATATCGGAAAATAATAGCATTCTTAAGACAGAATGCTAAAGAATATGGCCATTTACGGGTTAAAAAGAAGGAAAAAAAAAACTTGCCTCATCCACTTGATCGCGCTGCAGCAGTCTCTTCTATCTTAATTCAGCAGGACCTGCCATATGAGCTGCGATGTGTGCAATGAGTTCACCCCGCTCATCACCATGGCCATATTTGCATTCTGTCTTAAGAATTATATTATTTTCCGATATAACCATGTTATAATGGAAAATAATAAAGTGAACTTTGTGTCCCCATTGACTTCAATGGGGTTCAGATTCGGGGTCAAGTTTGGGTCCCAAACCCGAAACTTTGACCTGAAGTTCAGCCGAATCCGGCAAACTTGAACTTCAACGGCTTTGCTCATCCCTAGTTTCTAATTCTGGGCAATGCCTTTTTAATATAGTGCTACTATGGGTCTGAACCAAATGGCAAAAAAATATGAAACGTGAAAGGATACAGAAAATATATCTACTTGCATCCCCATGTAATAACAATTCTGGAGCATCTATTCCTATAGCTCTATGTTGCACCATTTCTTTATCATTCCTAGAAGTTTATGAATGAACTACTACCAGTTTGCAATGGAGGTCCAGATAGGTGTTTCCAGTTGGGGGGGTGTCCCTGCACAGCGTGACACTATCTGATCAGTACTGCCAGTGTCGGACTTTGCCAGGACACCCCTTTAACTGGTCACAGCCATCTGGACCTGCAGTCTGCCGGCAATTCATTCATAACTTCCAGCAGCAATAGTAGAGAAATGGCACAACAAATTCCCTTCTGGCTATGACTCCAAAAACTGCCTCAAAAACTGTGTGTGAAGCAAATATACTAAGGCTACTTTCACACTAGCGTTTTTTGCGGATCCGTCATGGATCTGCAAATACGCTTCCGTTACAATATTACAGCTGCCTGCATCCGTCATGAACGGATCCGGTTGTATTATGTCTTCTATAGCCATGACGAATCGGTCTTGAACGCCATTGAAAGTCAATGGGGGACGGATCCGTTTTCTATTGTGTCAGAGAAAACGGATCCGTCCCCATTGACTTACATTGTGTGCTGGGACAAATCCGTTTTGGCTCCGCTTTCTCAGGATGACAGCAAAATGCTGCAGGCAGCGTTTTGGTGTCCACCTTCAGAGCGAAATGGAAACTGATCGGAGGCAAACTGATGCATTCAGTGCAGATCCTTTTCCATTCAGAATGCATTAGGGCAAAACTGATCCTTTTTGGACCACTTCTGAGAGCCCTGAACGGATCTCGCAAACGGAAAGCCAAAATGCCAGTGTGAAAGTAGCCTAACCCTGTTACCTCCAGAACAATGTTAAATTTGTGTTCTGATACAAATGTGTCAGTTTGTTAGGTGACGGCTTTTAACATGTCACAAGGTGGTAGAACAAATGGAAGGACAAATGTTGGGTGTGTGCTTGAACTTTTCACAGATTTACAACAAATAATTTTATATATCTTTTGGTCTCCCCCCTAGGAATGGCAAAAACTCAACTATGAAATTTACACTCTAAGGCAAGCAAGAAGAGAAGTGAGATCCAGGTGGAGAAGGATACTGGAGGACTTGGGTAAGTTAGAAACCATATTTTTTTTTTTTATTCTTGAAAGGCCAACTATATGGCGCATTGGGAAGTCTTTAGAACCCTCCAAATTTTCACACTTTATTATGTTGAGGCCTTGTG
This sequence comes from Bufo gargarizans, assembly GCF_014858855.1. NCBI lineage: Eukaryota > Metazoa > Chordata > Amphibia > Anura > Bufonidae > Bufo > Bufo gargarizans. The sequence goes on from NC_058087.1 coordinate 61,232,781, forward strand.
CTAAAATGAAAAAAAAAAAAAAATCAATATGCACTCCAATACACCTTAATGAGAGTAAAAACTGAATTTTATAATTTTTTTGAAATGTATTAAAAAGGAAAAACTATAATTTTGCATGGACATAAGTATTCAGACCCACTGCTATGACACTTGAAATGTGGCTCTGCCAGCCCCAATTTTCTCTTTATCATTTTTTAGATGTTTTTACACCTTGTTTGGAGACAACCTGTGGTAAATTCAGTTGATTAAACATGTTTTGGAAGACAGCCCTCTCTATATAAGTTTTCATGGCTGACAATGCATATCAAAGCATAAACCAAGCCATGAGGGGAAAATAACTGCCTGTAGAGCTCAGAGACAGGAATGTGTGGAGAAGGGTACAAAATAATCTGCTGACCTAGTTCTCAGGAGCACATTGGCCTCCATCATTTTTTAATGGAACAAGTCTGGAATAACCAGGACTCTTTCTAGAGCTGGCCACCCCACCAAACTAAATAATTGGGTGGGAAGGGCCTTGGTAAGATGGGTAACCAAGAACCCACTGGTCACTGTGACTATGCTCCAAAGATCCTGTGTGCAGATGGGAGAATTTCCAGAAGGTCAACAACCACTGCAGCACTCCACCAATCTAGGGTTTATGGCAAACGGCCCAGTAAAGAAGCTTTGCCTCACTAAAAGTGTGTAAAGTGTGAATGTGCTTGAGTGGCCCAGCCAGAGCCCTGCCTTGAACCCAATCAAACATCTTTAGAGAGACCTGAAAATAGCAGTCACCTTTCAACCTGACAAAGCTGGAGAGAATGGCAGAAAATCCCAAAATCCAGATGTGCAAACCTTGTGGCATCATACCCAAGAAGGCTGGAGGCTGTAATCGCTTCAGCTAAGCAATGAGTAAAGGGTCTGAATACTTATGTACAGTACTTATGTCAATGCAAGATTTTAGTCTTTGTTTTTTTGTTTTTAAATACATTAGCAAATATTTAGAACATTCTGTCCCTTCTGAACTCGTTTAGTGAGTTCACCACCACCCCCTCCTCAGGCAGAGAGTTCCATACTCTCACAGTTTCATAAAAAAATCATTCCTCAGTCACCTTTTTTCTAGACTAAATAGCCCAAATTTTGATAATCTTTCTGGGTACTGTAGTCCACCCATCCACCCTCTCTAGCCCTGCTATGACTTTCTTGTGCAAGAATAGTACACAATACTCCATGTGTGGTCTGACTAATGATTTGTTCCACCAAATAACAAAATGTAAAAAAAAAAGTGAAAGGGTCAGAAGACTTTCCAGATGCATTGTTTATGTTTTTAATAGATTCCCCAAGCATGCACTTCTAAATGATGCTGGTTACTTTCATGCTATAGTGCTACGTGCCTCCTTGTAAACTTCCAGCACTGTTGTCTTTCACCTCAAAGCACATAATGAATTCTGAACTCGTAGAATGATTTTATGTTTTCCTACTCCATCCTCCTACTAGAGTGAGATTTCGACTTCTATTGCGACTTTTAAAAAAAGTCTCAGTGATAAATCTGGAGTGAAACTCATTATCATAGCTAACCACACTCACTTCCCCACCTATATCGCAAAACTGTAGTGAGGGGTGTAAAAATTCAAAAAGTCCCAACATTTACCCGCAAGTAAAAGAATTCTCGCGTAAAGGCATGATAAATCAGGGACCAGATGTATTGCTTGCATGCAAACTGGCACTAAAACACAACTTCCAATCTTAAAGAGTAACTAAACTTTTAATTAAGTTTTTTTGTAAAATGTCCTAAATGCCCTAATAATACTTTTTCTTATACTTTAGTTATGGATTTTGAATTTTTAAAAGACTTTTACCTCCCTAAAGCGCACCTTTCCCTGCACGCTTAAAATTAGCTTTTCTGTACACCGCTGACTTTTCAGCGGTTTACGGAGTCTACACTCTGGATAGATCATCAGTATCTGATCGGCTGTTTGAGAAGGCATCAGAACTCGCAGTAGTGCCACAGGCTTCTCCAGATTTGTCTAGGCCCTGTGCCCATTGGCCACCGGGCCTAGGCGCATCTCGGCCTCATTGAAGTGAATGGGGCTGAGCTGTGATGCCAAGCAAAGCCGCTATACAATGTACAGCACTGTGCCTGGTGAACTGAGGGAAGGCCGCAGCACTACTGCGAGTGCCAGTGCCTTCTCAAATGGCTTTTCGACGGGGGTCAGGGGTCACTGATCAGTAAAAAATACTTGGAAAATCCCTTTAATGCTAAGCCCTACCTCCAGCCAACATGTAATCTTGCCTGCTTGCTGAAAATCACTTCCAAGCCAACATCAGATTGGCATGAATAGCTAATTACACTTCTTATAACTAGTGTTGAGTGAACTTGTGTTTTAAGTTCGGCGTCTAAAGTTCGAGTTCAGGTTATCGAAGTATCCCGTTATGGTCCGTGGTAGCGGAATCCATAACGGGATACTTCGATAACCCGAACCCGAACTTTAGACGCCGAACTTAAAACACAAGTTCGCTCAACACTACTTATAACCTTTCCTCCATTCCCTTGCACTGAATAATTCTCCGGTGACTTTCATTTTCTCTCACTACACCTGTTATATGATACTGAAGCAAAATGCCATAAGGCTTTGCTCAAACATAGAGGATTTCATGCAGATTTTAAAGTGGATCTCAACATGACAAATTTAGGAAAAATAAGTGACAGATGGCCAGCTGTGGTTTGGGACATCTTCTGCATTACTGCGGTTTTAAGCAGACCTGTCTGTGAGCAGACATGACTTTAGGGTACATGTGCAGCATTATTTGTCACAGATTTGCCCTACAATCTAAGGAATGTTTGCATATGTGTTGGTTCTCCAACAGAGACAAACCTGCCTAAGGCCTTCCACCTAACTTGTCAGCTGCCTCATGCATGCTGAAAAAAGAGAGCACTACCTCCACCTGGTGGCAGAAATGGAACTAAAGTCACACATTTTGGTATTTGCAAATAAAGTGCATCTTAATCTGTACATGGTATCCGAGTATTGGCAACGACTACCCAGGATTTCATGATATCCCCAACAACCATTCTGCTGTTTTATCCAGGTTTCCAAAAAGAAGCCGAATCTCTCTTGTCTGTTACAAAGCAAAGTACCATCAGTTGCCCTAAAAATATGAAGAAGGCAATGGAGCTCCTTCTGCGACTTGCAGATGAAACGACAATCTTCCCAGCAGGGTGGGATCTGCCCGAAAGATACCTCTATATAATGGTAAACCCAAAAAGTTATAGGTCTACCAATGGCGATCTGAGAGGCGAGAAATAACAGTTTAACTCTCTCTTTCCTCATGTAGGACCGACTGATATGTCTTGATGCAGTGGAGGACTTCTTTAACATCGCTCACAGGAGGTATCCTAAAACGCATGAGGAAACAGGATCTAAGATGATAAAGTGAGGCTCCTTTTGCATGACCTTCTAGCAGACCTGAGAGGAGCAAGAGGGGGGCTTTTTTGTTTCCAGGCTGAGGGATGCTCTTTTAATGGGTTTTGGCTGCAAGTGCTGATCTGAATTAAAGAAAACTTTCATTCTGCATCTTGCAAAGAAATGGGTCTCTATGTACCAAGGATGCCAAGTCCCCTTTCCTCAACTCAGCTCAGCAGATCCGATCCAACTATTTACCAACCAGAACTTCTCGCTGCTCCCACTGCTGGCAGACTTGTCGCTAAACTCAAAGCTTCCATAGACTTGACGCTTCTTAGTCTTAACAACTTGCTGTTTTTGGAAAATATGTATTTTAAATATGTTTAAAAAATGGTATTAATCAATCTGCTACATTGTAACAAGGTATACAATTAACTCTTGATCCCCTGATTGTACTTCCTGGCATCAGAACATTGCACGGGTAGAAATTGTTTGAACATGAACTATCAAAAGCTAATAATATGTACCCCCTTGTCTCTATATTATTTTAGAGACACTAATATAGGCCATGTTTTATTCCACCTTCATTTTGTGGGATGCTCCACTATTAAAGGGCAAGTGGCTTTCAGCCAGTGGCCCATAAAGAAATGTCAATGAACCAAGAAACCCTGTAATGTTGACTATATGGTTATAGTCTTAGCCCATAAAGACACATTGAACCACTGCCAGCGGGTAATGGCTGCTAGCAAACCTGACGTATATGGCTTATGAATAAGAGCGTGTTTGTCCCTCCATCACACATCTCCAGGTTCTGGGTGGTTGTCAGTGATCAGCCATTTTTAGCCCAAGATCCTATGGAAATCCATTTTTTTTTTTTTTTTTTTTAAACAATTTGCTCTGATAATGGTAACACTGCGGAGATCACTGGCTGCGTTTTAGGTTTACGCCCCACTTCAGACCAGACAGTCTAGAGTTGTGGTAATTTGCTACAAATGGTCCTAGAAAATGCTATAGCCATGAACAAGAACACATTTTTATTAATTATTATTCGTACAGATATCCGCTAAATTGCCCTGAGTATAATACTGTTTATTGGATAATACTGTAACAGTTCTAATTATTGCAAATTGCAGAAAATATTTTATATTTCTTATACAATTGTGTATTAATGAAAATTACATTAACTGAAGTGTAGCTGTTACCATGCTGATGTTTCTTTGTTTCTCTAGGTCAGCAACAAAAAAAAAAGTGCCAAGTCTGTAATAAAGATCTTGTGTTTACAGGGGATAACAGTGTGAAATGTTTCTGAGTGCAGCACAAAGTTATGCAATTGATGTATGAAAAAAATGCACAAATTAATTGCAGTGACTAATCAGAAAAAGTGTACTTTCTTATGTTCACCACTAGAGTGCGCTGTAAGATAAAATACATAGCATTACATGCTACATAGCCATAAATGCTATAAACTAGAAAGAAGGTAACACAACTGTCTGCAGGGTGTGTGTGATACTGCAGCTCAGCCCTATTAACTGTAATACCAGACAGGACCTATGGACAGATGAGAGGCTGTTTCTAAATTCATGTTTTCTAAATGGACAACCTCTTAACTCTGGTCGCTGCTGGTAAAATGGAAAGGAGGCCTGGTAGATCTCCCAAATCCTTAGTTCTTTATGCCTGTGTGTCATACAGTGTAATGGCTAGTAATTTAGAAGTGTTACAAGACGTCATGAATCGGAATGACGATTTTATAATTTTATGTAAATGAAGCATAAGGGTAAGTTATACAACCTTCTAATATACTTTGGTAATATGCAAAATAACGGTGGAGTTGTGGGTCTTCAACACAGTGAAAGCCAGAAATCCGTCCAAAAAAGGGAAAACAAAGCAAAGAGCTGTCTCCGTTGTAGAGATCACCAGGTCCACCACATTAAGTGGCCCCTATGTCAAGATCCAGCTGTTACAAGCCTCAAAAGGGGTTGTCTCACTTCAGGAAGTGGCATTTATCATGTAAAGAAAGTAATACAAACCACTTGCTAATGTATTGTTATTATCCATATTGCTTCCTTTGCTGGCTGGATTAATTTTTCCATTACATTATACACTGCTCGTTTCCATGGTTACAACCCACCCTGCAATCCATCAGTGGTGGTCGTGCTTGCACAATATGGGAAAAAAGCACTGGCCTATGTGCGCTCCCATGGTCCCGGCCACCAGAGAGGCTGATGCTTTTTCGTATAGTGAGCAAGCACGACCACCACTGATGGATTGCAGGCTGGTCTGTAACCATGGAAACGAGCAGTGCATAATGTGATGGAAAAATGAATCCAGCCAGCAAAGGAAACCATACGGATTATAACAATACATCAGTAAGTGCCTTGTATTAACTTTTTCTACATGAGAAATGCAACCCCTTTAAGGATGTGACTGGGGAAGACCTAAGCCGGTAATCCATCCACAGACAGCTGTTTCGGGGGGGTTGCCCTTCATCAGTGTGGAGTAGGATTCTGGGTAACCGGGAGCAATGCCTTGGAGACTACTCAAACAAAACCATAGCTAATCTTGGGAAGACCAGCTACAAAAAATACTGCAGAGACTCAACACCTCAATCCAAAATGCAAAGCTCCTTGGGAAACAGTAATATGCAAAATAACTGTAGAGCCCCAATTATGGGTCTTCAACACAGTCGTGTGAACAAGCCCCTAGAGATCACCAGATATACTTTGGGGCAGACTTACAAACCTAAGACCGAATTTCATATACTGGTCCAAGTACAAAGTCTGCTTACGTAAGAGGCATCGAATTTAAAGGGAACTTGTCACCTTGAAAATGCAGTACAATATGCCAGCAGGAGGAGCTGAACAGAATGATATATAGTTTGTAGGAAAAGATTCTGTAAAAAAAAGTGTTTCAATAATGTAAATTCCTGTTGACGTCAAAGAGTGATTGACAGCCTGCCCTTCATGACTGTGTATACACAGATAGGTGTCAGTCACTGATAGGACCGCCTCCTGGACTTCAAAGCCCAAAATGAGCAGGAATTTAAATTAATAATTACAGGTTTTACTGAATCTTTTCCCACAAAACGATATACCAATCTACTTAGCTCCTCCTGCATCTTATAACCTGATGCCTGCAACTCAAACACAATGTTCAACATGACAGGTTTCCAAGGTTGCCAATAGTCCAGAAATATTTGGACAGCCTATAAAAATAAAGGACTTTTTTCCAGTGTCTGTAACAAAAATGAGATATGTCTTTGAATGTTTTTTTTTTTTTTTTTTGAGGTTGGTGGTACTTCAGCAGATCACTTTGATTTTGATTCTCAGCAGTTTAAAGCTTCACCGTAAATACTGGTAATGTGTTGTTCACTATTAGTATCTCACCTAAAGACATGCATTAATTATTATTTTTATGGTTCATTATAGTTTTCCAAATTGTCCATAAATAAATGTTAAGGGGAATCACAGTAATACCATCATTCTAAAATATAACTTTTAATATTATAGTATAAAATGTCAATACACCCACTTAATTATAAATAAATAGAAATATGAAAAGAAATACAAAACCTAGGGTCAGATAGATATTAATTAGTAGGTGTTAGTAAAGCCTACTGGGAGATATATCCCTAGATCTGGCCCTGGTGTACCGGCCCTGCCTAAGTACGGAATAGCCGCCCCGATAGGGCACGATCAGGGACACCAGGAGGTACGAGAAACGGGATCGCCCCTATCAGGAGATGAATACCTGTAAGGGGGGCCCTAAAGAGGTACCTGGGCTAATGTACAAAAAATAATAAATAAATATGTGATGAAACACCCAAAGTTAAGGACAGAAAACCCCCTAATAATATAAAAGGTGAAAAGAACCAGATTGTATGAAAATATCAATTGTCCAATACAGTCCCTACACGTTTCGCCTGGTTGGTGTCAGGCTCATCAGGGGACATATTTGACACCTAGAGTATCTGTCACCAAAAAAAAAAGCAGCAGAAGACATTGAACATATAGCAATGATAAGGTACTGATACTCAGAGATAAACCAGAATCATATCCGTGTCTAATGCTAGAGGGAATGACCTGACTGAGGTATAGCAATTCATGTATCAGGCTTATAACCAACAGTCAAAAAGGGGATAGGACCGTGCCTATTAGTTAGTACCAGGATAATATCTATAGTACATATCAGATAAAGATATAGATAAACCTAGCATCCAGGCCAAGACTCAATTAGCTCGATATGAACTAATGATCCACTGATCAAACAATATAAAAACCAGTGGTATCAGATATTTTCACAAATTACTTGCGTGCCCATGGTGGCTAGTATGGTGGACCAAAGATGATGTCCAGGCGTCAGGACGATGAACCCGGTAGTGGCATCATGATGACCAGAGTGTGATTGTGTCCGGCAGGCAGGCGGCGAGATACTGCCGGCATTTCTGCCTTTTAAACCATTACTTCCGGGTATAGAGTCACGTGGAGTCAAGATAGCGTCTGACGTCAGACGCCGGTACGTGAATATGTGATCCACCATGAGGTAAGACGCACATCGCGTCAGAGGGCAGCAGAACCCACGTGATGGATTTGCCGGTCAGGTGACTGTTTAAGCCGGCAGGTCACATGATCGGAAGGTCCTGCCGGTTACAGAGCAAGTCAGGATGGCCATAGAGGTAAAGCAAGGTAAAAATCGATGTAGACGAGGTCCCATTGAACTCTAATAGTAGCCTATTTGCATAAGAAGGGGGTGATTGGCATATATTTACTCAGGGTACATTAAAGAGAGAATGCCCCCCTATTGATATTTAATTAATTATGATAACAAGGATATGATGATCCTGAAATGTATTTATATGTAACGGACGACTTAAATGAAGCACGCATATTCTATGAATTCATTTAAACCTACTGGTGTGACAGTGTTTAACCTAAAAATCCACCTTGATTCTTTTTGTTTTAGTAGTTTATCTAGGTCCCCACCTCTTTTGGACAGCTTTATTGCCTCGATCACTGAAAAATTTATACTATTAGTAGATCCTGCGTGTTTGTTCCATATGTGTCTAGAGATTGGTTTATCCCGTTTATTACGAATATCACCAATATGTTCAAGGATGCGTTTTTAAAAAATCCTCTTAGTTTTGCCTATGTATTTAAAGGGAACCTGTCACTGGGATTTTGGGTATAGAGCTGAGGACATGGGTTGCTAGATGGCTGCTAGCACAACCGCAATACCCAGTCCCCATAGCTCTCTGTGCTTTTATTGTGTAAAAAAACAGATTTAATACATATGCAAATTAACCTGAGATGAGTCCTGTCCCTGACTCATCTCACACAGAGGACTCATCTCAGGTTAATTTGCATATGTATCAAATCGTTTTTTTGACACAATAAAAGCACACAGAGCTATGGGGACTGGGTATTGCCGAAGTGCTAGCGGCCATCTAGCAACCCATGTCCTCAGCTCTATACCCAAAATCCCGGTGACAGGTTCCCTTTAAGTCCACAGTCACATTGAGCCATATAGATAACCCCAGGAGTATTACAATTAGCAAAATTGCGAGTGTAATAAGTGCGATCACCCTGACTATTAGAAAAGGTTTTGCCTGGAGATATAAATGTACAGGCTTTGCATTTGCCGCACTTAAATGTGCCAATCTGTCTATTAGACAGCCACGTACTTTTTTCTGGGGGCTCAAAGTGACTGTGGACTAAGGTATCACCCACATTACGTCCTCGTCTATAGGTAATGGCTGGATTTTCAGATAATACCTGTGTTAAATCAGGATCTGTTTTCAATAAGGACCAATATCGATTTAAAATGTCTCGAACCTGTTGGGACTCTAAATCAAAAGTGCCAACGATTCTTATTGGTTCTTGAACATTGGTATTCTGAATTTGTGGATGTAACAAAGTTGTACGATTTTTTGAATTGGCCCAATCCCATGCTTGATACAAACAGGGACCTGGGTAGCCCCTCTGTTTAAACCGGTCAAAGAGCTTGGACGCCTCCTCTGTGAAGTTTTTGTCCTCTGAACAGTTTCTGCGAACACGTAAAAACTGACCCTTTGGGATGCCCCTTTTGATGGGGGTAGGATGGAAGCTTTCCCAACGTAAAAGACTATTGGTCGAGGTCTTTTTTCTAAAAAGAGTTGTCTTAATGTAGTTGTGTTCGTCTCTTTCTAGACACACATCAAGAAAGTTGATGGTGTTACGGTGTATTTCGAAAGTAAAGAACAATCCAATATGATTGGCAATAATTATGTCCATAAATTGCTGGAACTCACTCTCTGTCCCAGACCACAAAAGAAAAATATCATCTATGAATCTGGACCAGAGTGTGATACATCTGGTCCAAGATATCATAGATTCACAGAAAACGACTGTGTCCTCCCACCAGCCCGGGAGTAGATTGGCATATGTGGGTGCACAGGGACTACCCATCGCGGTACCCCTGAGCTGGTGGTAGAAGCGGTCTTCGAAAATAAAATAATTGTGTGTCAGGATAAAGTTGAGGAGCTGGAGGGTAAATTGATTATGTTGGTACATATCAATAGATCTAGAGTCCAAAAAATATTTAGCTGCTGATAGGCCCTTATTGTGAGGGATGGAGGTATAGAGGGCTCTCACATCTATTGAGGCGAACCAACTGTCAGGTTCTATGATGACACCCTCAACTCTTTGCAGTAGGTCAGTAGTGTCCCGTAGATAAGAAGGGAGTGTACACAAAGGGACGTAGAACTTTGTCAATATAAACACCGGCATGATGGGTTAAACTCTCAATCCCTGAAACTATGGGGCGTCCTTTTAAGGGACTCGTGCCCTTATGTATTTTTTGAAGGCCATAGAAAGTTGCTATTTTGGGGACGGTGGGCAGTAGGTATTCAAATTCTTTCCGGTTAATACATCTATTTTCTAAACCTTCTTGTAGAATCTGAGATAATTCCGCCTGAAACCTCTCAGTAGGATCGCCTCTCAAGACTACATAGTTGTTTTTGTCTGAGACCAAAGAGAGGCACATATCTCTGTATTGTTGTAAAGATAGAACAACAATATTACCCCCCTTATCAGAGGATTTGATTATGATGTCCCTATTTTGACTCGGATTATGTAGCGCAGTCATTTCTGCTTGAGTGTAATTTTTATCAGGGGTAGTGTATACTATTTTTTCTAGGTCCCGTGTGACTGATTTAAAAAAAAAGTCTATGTTTGCATCGTTCAATGTTTTGGGTGGCATCTTAACACTTTTATTTCTCAAGGTGGTAAAGGGGCCATGACCCTTGGGTCGTTCATTTTCCTCTAGAAGGTGTACAAGGGTATCAATACCCTCAAGGTCCCCCATTTTTACACCCAATTCCTGACATCTCTGTTTGTCTGTTGATACAAAGATTTTATGCCAACGTAGTTTCCTAGCAAAGAGTTGTACATCCTTAATCCAATCAAAGCAGTTAAATCTCGTAGTTGGCACATATGTGAGTCCCTTCCTTAGTATAGATATCTCATCCACAGATAAAGTTTTCCCTGATAAGTTTATAATAAGGGTGTCATTTGTGGATGACCAATCTATCTTTTGTTGCTGTGCAGCTGGGTCGGTAGACGGTCCCTTAGGGAGTAGGTATTGAGTTGAGCTTGGTCTAAAAAAGCTACATTGGTGGTTGTGGAGGGAGGTGTCGGAGTTAGTAAAGTGGAGGAGGAAGAGGGCCCAGAGGTATATCCCTCCTGTTCTGATTGATCCTGACATGTCCTCTCTCTCTGTCTCCCAATCCTCCTCGATTTCGGGGTCCCCCTGATCTTGACGGGTGACCACCTGTGAATTGATCGTTCCTCCAGTTGGACCTGGGGGCTGAATACCTATTACGTCCCCTGTATTGACCCCTGCCTCTCCAATTTAATCTTGGATTGGAGTATTGTGGTCGATAGGTTGAGGACTCTGGATCTGAGCTCTCCGGTTTAGAGGCTGACGTATCAGAAATGGAGCCTCCTTGGCCCACCCCAGCCGTAGTGTATGCTGTGTTGTTTCTAAATTCAGTTAGATCATTAGTAAATTGTCTGTGTTTTCTTTCAACTAGATTAGTTCTGAATTTTTCAATATTATTTTGTAATTCAAGTTCTTTTTTGGAAAACTCGGTGTGATCTTTGAACTTTAATGCTGATTCTGTTAGAGCTATTTTTCTCTTCTCTAGTTGTTCAATATTACTCTTTTCTTGCTCCAGCAATAGTCGCATGAACCTAACAGAGCTTGCTGTAGCCTCAGTTTCCTATTTAGCCAGTAGGTCGGGTGTACTGATCCGTGCTGCCGGTCTTATATAGATTCTTAGGCCACTCTGTATAATGGAGTTTTTTATATAATTATCGAGAGATTGGATCTCCCACCACGTTTTAATATATTCTTTGTGAATATCATAGAGATCTTTAAAAATGTTTTTTATTGAAGGGCTCGTTATACTGGATAGGATTAATTCCTTATCTGAAAAAATCTCACTCGCCTCTGTTAACCACCTGTCTTCATTTGTTTGTGTGCTCAAAAAGCCGGCCATCACTGAGATATGATATTAACTAGATAATTGATATATGATATTTATTATTTATTGCTACAACAATATTTTAATCACAGATTGAACATAATCCTGTTTAGGGGAAACTATAATAGAATGTGGCCAAAGAAACAGGAATCACAGTAATACCATCATTCTAAAATATAACTTTTAATATTATAGTATAAAATGTCAATACACCCACTTAATTATAAATAAATAGAAATATGAAAAGAAATACAAAACCTAGGGTCAGATAGATATTAATTAGTAGGTGTTAGTAAAGCCTACTGGGAGATATATCCCTAGATCTGGCCCTGGTGTACCGGCCCTGCCTAAGTACGGAATAGCCGCCCCGATAGGGGCGATCCCGTTTCTCGTACCTCCTGGTGTCCCTGATCGTGCCCTATCAGGAGATGAATACCTGTAAGGGGGGCCCTAAAGAGGTACCTGGGCTAATGTACAAAAAATAATAAATAAATATGTGATGAAACGCCCAAAGTTAAGGACAGAAAACCCCCTAATAATATAAAAAGGTGAAAAGAACCAGATTGTATGAAAATATCAATTGTCCAATACAGTCCCTACGCGTTTCGCCTGGTTGGTGTCAGGCTCATCAGGGGACATATTTGACACCTAGAGTATCTGTCACCAAAAAAAAAAAGATTAGACATTATAAATAAATGTTGGCTGTGATTTTTGGATAAATTGTAAATTTAATTTTAAATTGTAAATTTATGTTGGCCACCCTACAGGTTCCTTTTAATAAAAGGTGAATGCCTCTTAATAATTTTGTTGCATCTTGGGTGGTCAGTGCACCGCAATGTTAGAGGTTGGCCACTTTCTGGCTACTTGTGACCAATTATGTGGCACTTACTAATATAATGTTTGTTCATATTCTGTGCCATTTGTAGGGATGAGCGAATCGAGTTCGGATGAAACATCCGAAGTCGATTCGTATAAAACTTCGTTCCAATACTGTATTAGAATGTATTGGCTCTGATGAGTCGAAGTTATTGCTTCTCACAGTTTTGCGAGACTTCAGGTAATAACTTCATAAATAAATTTGTACTGTAAAAAAACATTTCCCGAACTATAGTTCGGTTCCAAGTGGGACCTTGGAATTTAACCCAAATTCGGGAAATGTTTTTTTTTTTTTTTTTTTTTTTTAAGTACAAATTAATTTATGAAGTTATTACCTGAAGTCTCGCGAGACTTCACAAAGCAAAACCTTTGGCTCATCTGAGCCAATACATTCTAATACTGTACGGAGCTCCTGCTCTGTAAAGTATTGGAATGATGTTTCATCCGAAGTCGATTCACTCTTCCCTAGCCATTTGGTATATTTAATAAGCCAGGTCACCTCCACACAGAGGTCCTGTCCATAAGATAGCCGCTGATGGAGGGTCATGTAACCAGACACATCACATGGCCTCCTCTATTCTAACACACTTCTTCTGCACTAAACTCACAACAGAGGAAGTACAGATAGCAGGTGCAGTGTATATAAAAGGAGGGGACCTCACATAAAGGTGATTTGCCTGGTCAGATGACCCTTCATCAGCAGTCATTTTATGGACAAGACCTTTGTGTAAACAGCACAAATGACTTGTCAAACAAGTGGGCTAACATTATGAAATGTAGAAAATTTCAATAAAGCCTATATTAGTAAGTCCCATATGAAACACATTGGTCAACAGTAACCTGAAAGTGGCCAACCTCTTTAAATTTGTCAGGCTGCATTGATCTGGTCTATAAGCAAGCAAAAAGTTGCAAATTTCGCACAAATTTAGCAATTTTTTGGAACCACATTTCTGGGGCAGGGGACTGATAATTTTCCCTCTTTGTGTTTTCAGTTCCTCACATTTCCATTATATTAATTTGCTGTCGGTAAATATGAACACTTAAGTTTAAATTCAGAGGCTTCAAACCTTTACATAGGTAACCCATGTATCCAATAAAACATAGTAACAAAGAAAACGTGAAACTAGTGAGGAATTAACTAATCCTGTCTAATTTGTAGACAGAGCAAACATAGACAATCTGAAAATTTACCAAATTTATTACAGTGGCTGATGCTGAATGATAAATCTGGCACATCTTTAGACTGTCTAGTTCAGGGGTGGCCAACCCACGGCTCGTGAGTCGCATGCGGCTCATCGCACCTTCATTTGCGGCTCGCGAGTCGCATGCGGCTCCTCGCACCTTCATTTGCGGCTTGCAGAGGAGCGCGCTCTCCTCTACATATGCAGCTCACAGGGGAGCGGACCAGCTATTACTGTAGTAGGGATGTCGCAGGTATCGAAATATCAGCAGCACAGGGGAGAGGCAAGCAGTCCTCCCCTCCACCCTGTGCTGCCACCAATGAGAACACAGAGGGGAAGAGGAGGGACTGTGGCCACTTCCACCAATGAAGTTAACTCACTCATGTATGCAAATAGAGGAGGCGGGTGCTGGCTGCAGAATGATATAGCCCGCACCCAGGTAGCGAAGATCTGCTGCAGTTAACCCCTTAGGTGCCGCACCTGAGGGGTTAACTGCCGGGGATCGCAGTGCCGTCATAGAGGCCAGGTGTCGACTATGTGATTCTGCCTGCACCCGCCTCCTGTATCTGTATTAAAGGTTAATTTTCATTGGTGGCGCAGTGCACCCCCCCCCCCTAATACATGGAGGCCCGTGCTCTGACCTGACGCTGTGCACGTCAGGTCACTGTGGAGAGGGCACCACAGTCCTCATAGCAGTGGCAGCAGAGGTAGGATAAGCCTCCTGCACAGTTTATTTAGTACTGATCATGGGGGTCTTATCTGACATGGGGGTAGTATGAGCTCAGATAAGACCCACAAAATAAGCCTCCCCAGTGCTCACATAAGATACCAAAAATCAGACACCCCATGCTCACATCTCCCCTATGTCAAATAACCCCCCCCCCCCACACATGATCTTAGAATGGGGGTCGGGGCGGTCATCTGAGCATGGGCGGTCATCCGAGCATGGGGCAGTGATCCGAGCATGGGCGGTCATCTGAGCATAGGCGGTCATCTGCGCATGAGGGTGTCATCTATGCATGGGGTGTCATCTGAGAAATTTTGAAACACATTGTGAAAAACAAAGATTGACAGAAGTCTCTCTAAGGCCTCATGCACACGACCGTTGTGTGCACCCGTGGCCGTTGTGCCGTTTTCCGTTTTTTTCTGCGGCTCCATTGACTTTCAATGGGGCCGTAGAAAACTCGGCTTGTGCACCGTTTTTACACCGCGCCCGTGACCCGTGTTTCGAGGCCGTGAAAAAAATATAACCTGTCCTATTTTTTTCACGGCCAACGGTTCACGGGCCCATTCAAGTCAATGGGTCCGTGAAAATCACGGAGCACACAAGATTGTCATCCGTGTCCGTGATCCGTGTCCGTGATCCGTGTCCGTTTTTTCCTATCATTTCAATGGCAAACTTGACTTAGATTTTTTTTTCATCTTTCATGTCCGTGGATCCTCCAAAAATCACGGAACCACGGAACCACGTTTTGCGGGACGTTAAAAAATACGTTCGTGTGCATGAGGCCTAAAGGTGTCTACATTACAGGTAGGAAAGGTGGTTTAAATGCACTTTTAAATGTTTGGTAACTCAATTGCAGTAGTACTGTTGTGTGCACGCATATTTGTGTAAATGTATAGCTTGTGGCTCCCGGCAGTCATACATATTTGTTTTCTGGCTCTTTGTGTCTGTATAGTTGGCCACCCCTGGTCTAGTTCATACTACCTATTCTTTAACCTGGCTTAGGACAAAAATGTGTCCACATATCCTGTCTCATCGTGCCAAAATTCTGTTCACGACTTAAGCTGTTGACCAGTCTTAAACCTCTTTCATACGACCGTATGGCTTTTTCAGTGTTTTGCAGTCCGTTTTTCCCGGATCTGTTGTTCCGTTTTTGTTTCTGTTGTGTTTCTGTTTCTTTTATGTTTTTCCGTATGGCATATACAGTATACATTAGATACATAGAAAAAATTGGGCTGGTCATAACATTTTCAATAGAGTGTTCCGCAAAAATGGAACGGATGCGGAAGACATACGGATGCATTTCCGTATGTGTTCTGCTTTTTTGCGGACTCATTGACTTGAATGGAGCCACGATACGTCATTTGCGGGCAATAATAGGACATGTTCTATCTTTCAACGGAACGGAAAAACGGAAATACAGAAACGGAATGCATACGGAGTACATTCAGTTTTTTTTTTTTTGCTGAACCATTTAAATGAATGGTTCCGTATACGGAACGCAAAAAACGGCCCGTAAAAAAAAAAAAAAAAAAAAAAACAGTTGTGTAAAAGAGGCCTAAGGATCCTTTCACTTCAGCGCTTCTAGTCTAACAGAAGTGCTGGATCCGGCACATAACCGACAGGAACAGAGCCTAACAGACCCCATTTACTATACTGGGACCTGTTAGGTTTTTTTTTTGTTAGCAGAGAAAAAAGTCCTGCATGAAAGACTTTTCTCTCTGCTATCTTTAACAAACTCTTTGACAGAGCTTCTGACGCAGATGTGAAAGCAACCTATGTTGATCTAATCTGCACCACTTTTATGTGCCAGAATTGTGGATTTCAGCTTCATAAATGTACCTAGAAGTTAGAAAAAAGTTAGACATGCCCCTGTTCTAGTTTAAAACTAGAAAATGTAGAGGATGTCATAAAAAAAGTCATTCTTTTTTGTACATTTGAATAGTAAATGTCTGAAATGGTGTACACCAAAATTGTGGAGAAAACAACGCCAAGATGGCGCATTTAGAACTGTAAATGACCTCCTAAAATATATTTAAAAGATCTAGAACTTTTCATTTATGCAATGATTATGCTTCAGTTGCATAAAAATTTCAGCTTTCAGTTCGTTTCCTGTCCCACAACAGTGAAAAAAATGGCAGTTTTTTAACTATTTTTGGATACCTTTTAATGGTCGTTTTTAACAGCCATTTAAAATGGATGATTTTCATTTGCTTTTTCAAATTTAAATGCCATCCCTTGAAGCCTACACAATGTTCCCCAGACTAGACCCCAGCAGTAATAATGTGCATCAAGAGAGGACAATTTTTTACTAGTGTACCTGTCTTTAACAGCCATTAGGGGGTGCACTCCTGCCCACGCAGCAGTTAAAAGTAGTCCCGTTGACTTCAATGGGGTCTGTCTGGCCGTGAAAATGGCCAAAAATAGGACATGTCCTATTTTTTTACAGCCAATTTTCACTGGCCATTAAAAAACACCCATGTGATATGGTTCTGGATCTGACTCCAATATAGTCAGTGAAGATTGATGTATTGCTCCGAATGGTATAAAATGATTGGCATACGTACGCCTTGAAAGAGATCACACACAGACTGTCACAGAGAAGTCAGTCAATGCAAGATGCTGCGTTTATTCAGATTACATGATTTTTTATAGCAAAAAAGAGGAACTTTATGACTCGGCTAATTTGATGATCTAATTGTCACATTACTAAGTCCCATGACAAGGTATCACATTATCACTCCATACTTTAGCAATGTCAGCACTATGTCAGCAATTTCAATATCATAAAGTGTTTAGTAAGGGATTATTAAGGGAGCTGGCTGCTACTTCAGGGGCCATTTTGTTTGTTAAGCAAACTGTTAGATATAATACAAGCAAGTATACATTTGATACTAGATATATAGATATATGATTCCACAACACATGTGAATAGTCCTATTGCCTTCAATTGGTTTTAAAACCAACCATCACTCGGCAGTTTTTCACTGCTGTGTGAATGTAGGCTAATGGTCATCTATCCTGCTATCCTTTCAATTGTGCCCCCTTTCTGTTAGTCATTTTGAGACAGGGCATACACAGTGTCTAGGGATGAGCGAATCGACTTCGGATGAAACACGAAGTCTCGAGAGACTTTGCATAATTACTTCATAAATAGATTTCTACTGTAAAAAAAAAACATTTCCCGAACTCTGGTTCAGTTCCAAGGGGTAACCCTATTCTAATACTGTACGGAGTACTCGCTCCGTACAGTATTAAAACAAAGTTTTATGTTAATCGACTTCGGATGTTTCATCCGAAGACGATTAGCTCATCCCTAATTGTGTCCAGTCACCAGGGGCAGAACTAGGATGTGTGAGGTGGGCTAGTGGTGTCGTTTTCTTTCTATTTACTTTAAACATTGATTTTTTTAATATTACATTATTTTTTACTTCAGATTTTTCCTGTAACGGAGTCAAACATATTAGACCCAGTTACAGGGAGCATACGGCTTTTGAAATTTCACTGCAGACCTGATCTGGGTCTGCTAAAAGACAGAAGTTCTTTTAGTTACCCGTCACCCAGCCCGTGATCACAAGGACAGGAGAAGAAGCGTAGTGGCCAGTTCCTGATCTGTATACAGGGCCATATATACAGCAATGGGGAAGGCAAGGAAGATAATAAACTATCTCTGCCTTCTCTGTAGGGATCCTGACTATTACTGACAACTGAATCCCCACTCTTGCAATCTGTATGCAGCTATAAACTCTGCAAAGACGTTCAGAAACATCCTTGCAGAGTTAAATGTGGATCCGCTAGACATTTATAGTCGTTCAGCAGTGGAGGAGTGGTTAAAAAGCCAAATCTAGCTAGTTTCACAGTGATTGGCCAGTTTTCCTCCGTACCTTCACTGTAAAGATCTGTTTGTATCTGTGTCTGGATTCCATATGTGATGGAAGCCACCTGGCTGTGCCAGTTCTGACATATGACAGATCCAAATTGCAACTCATGGACCCCTTTAACTTATAAAGGAGTTTGTTAGGGTCTAATTCAGTTCTTAGACTGGAGTTCCTGACACAGACGTGATGGATATAGAATTGGATAGTGTGGAGGGGCACAGAAATCAATGGTTGCTGGCCTCACTGTTCACTCTCATAAGCCACAGGGGGTTGTGAAGTGATGACAACATCGCAACCACCTGGGCCGGGTCTTAGGCGGTCATCATGACATCATCACTTCACGACGCAGGTGGCGCAATGTCTTTATAGCGGTCACCTGCGCTGGGAAGTGGAAACACAGGCTGAAGGCTGGAAGAGGCCTGCTTGACTGATTCAAGCAAGGAGGAGGACTTTTTTTGTCACTTTTGTGGACACTGTAGCTAATGGGAGGACTATAGAGAGGCCTATTATAACTACTGGGTGCACTATAAAGGGGCCTTATTACTACTGGGAGAGTTTTAGGGGAAATTATTACTACCGGTGGTACAGTGGGGGGGGGCATTATTATTGGTCACAATGTGAAGGGGGAAGATGATGGAAAGGTAAGGAATCTAAGATGTCTATGTGTCCAACTCTGCAGAGACAACACATGGCTGAAATATGTTGTCATTAAGTAACATAGTTTATAAGGCCCAAAATACATCTGTCCATCCAATTCAGGCTGTTATCCCACAAAGTTGATCCAGAGGAAGGCAAAAAAGAAACCCCTTCTCGACCCCAATCAGGCAATCGGAATACCTCCCTGGATCAACGACCCCTCTCTAGTAGCTATAGTCTGTAATATTATTACACTCCAGAAATACATCCAGGCCCCTCTTGAACTCTTTTAGTGAATTCACCATCACCACCTCCTCTTCTATGTTTGTGTACAAACCTTTCCTCCAGACACAGAGGATGTCCCCTCGTTACAGTCACAGTCCTGTGGATAAACTGATGATGGGAGAGATCTCTGTACTGACCCCTGATATATTTATACATAGTTATTAGATCTCCCCTCAGTCGTCTTTTTTCTAAAGTGAAAAACCCTAATGTTGATAATACTGTAGTCCACCCATTCCAGTTATTACTTTAGTTGCCCTCCTATGAACCCTCTCCAGCTCTGCTATGTCTGCGTAGAAAAACAGGCATAAAAAATGGTAAATGAGACAGGCCTGCTGGTTCATTCCTTTTCCTACCCACGCCATGCCCACTTTTTTAAACCTGGCATGTGCGCGGGAAAGTTGTAGATTGCCTTGTAAAGGGCCTTTGCGCAGCAATCTGCACCAGAAATATGCCTAGTATAGGAGTATTTCTGTTTAATAAATTAACCCCCTATGTATTTATCATGTGCAACTATGCCCCTTTTGATGCCACCCATTATCTTATTGGTCTTGGTAGCAGCTGCCTGACACTGGTTCCTACAGTAAAGTTTATTGTCAAATAAAATTCCTAGGTCCTTTTCCATGTGAGTGTTACTCAGTGTTTTACCATTTAGTATGTACTAGTGACTTGCATTATTCCTGCCTATGTGCATAACCTTACATTTGTCAGTGTTAAACCTCATCTGCCACTTCTCTGCTCAAGTCTCTTCCGTGCTAATTACTTTACAGAGTTTAGTGCCATCTGCAAAAAATTATATTTTACTGTGCAAGCCTTCTACAAGACTATTAATAAATATATTGAAGAGAATAGGGCCTAATATTGAGCCCTGTGGTACCCCACTAGTGACAGTGACCCAATCTGAGTGTGTACAATTAATAACCACCTTCTATATATCACTGAGCCAGTTACCCACATATACACTTTATGGTCTTCTCCCAACAGAGAAGATAAGGAACGAGAACATCCATTGTACATCAGTAGGAGACATCATAGGAAGAAATAGATTGTGATCTGCTGCCCAGAAAAAATGTATCTGTATGGGGACGAGCAATTACACTAGCCATCCCCATACAGTGAAGGTTATCATTGCATGTAAATGCAGCTTTCACTATATGTCATAAGCAAGCAATAATCAGGAAGGAACGGTTCCTTCCCGATCATTGCCTGCTCAGTCGCCACATGTATAAGGACCATTGCAGTATTTAAAGTGTCCACTTCTAAGATCTTGATACCAGATACCACAGGGCACTGTCAGAAGTCTTGTAGAATCCAATTATTCATGAGTCATAGTTTTGTAGTGGCACTTTATTAGGCATGTCATTTTAAAGTAAGCTGTATACGTGTTAGGTCACTGTATGTGATTTGGATTTTTTCCTGTGGCTACACTGTATGGAGCTTGGCTGGAATAGCTTTTTAAATCAGTCTGAAACATTTGCCTTTTATATTTGTACCACACAATCAAAGTTTGGGTAATGGATAGCATAAAATCTCACTTTAGCAGAAAATACCTTTTTCAAATTTACAGCAGCAAGCAAGCAGCAATCATCTTATGCAGTGGACTCTACTCTCAGCAGAGGGCAGTGGTGTATGGTAAATTGGAATGAAACCAGTGAGTAGGGAGAATGGTGAATTACGTACATTATGAGCTGTAAGGTTTTATTGTTACTTTATTAATGAAATTTCACTTTCATACCTGAGGTGATGTGAATATTAACTCAGCACTCTGCAAACACAAATAATAAGGTAAATATAATTGTGTCATACTCCCTATAGAAAATGTACTAATGCTAATGCTACATTATAAATGTGAGATTTTTAGCAAATACATTTTGTACAAAATTATTTGTGCCTGTACCTGTCCTCTAACAACAAGGTGATTTTTGGCGGACAGGTAAATTTATTTGCCAAGAATCTCACATTTATGGTAGTATTAGCATTAGTACATTTTCTATAGTGAGTATGGCACTACTGTAGTTACTTTATTACTTGTGTTTGCAGAGTGCGGTTGCATTTTGTTTGTTTTTGCTTTTGCACTTTCAGCCATGGCGACGTGCATCTGCACATTGGGATGTGCTGACTAACCCCCATGTTTTTTTTTTTTTTTTGCAGTCTGCATTGGAGGTGTGGATGACTCCATTGGTTTTGCACTCCTAACTAACCTGTCTGTTCCATAGGCCGATTTTAATTAGTGCAAGTATGAAGCTGTAGCCTGCTCCTACTACATTTATTAGAGGCCATGTGGAGCCTGCATTCCCTGAATTTAGTGGAGGCCAGTATGGCACTAGAGGAGGTAGTATTTAGTGTAGGTTTCTGTCTTAAAGAGATTGCCTTGTCCTTGGCGGACAGGCACAAATAGTTTTGTACAAAATGTATTTGCCAAGAATCTTACATTTATAACGTACCACTAGCATTAGTACATTTTCTATAGTGAGTATTGAATGATTGTATTTACTTTATTATTTGTGAGTGCTATTGCATTGCGTTTGTTTTTGCTTTTGTCCCTTCAGCCATGGCGACGTGCACCTGCACACTGGAATATGCTGTCTA
Organism: Bufo gargarizans; assembly: GCF_014858855.1. Lineage (NCBI taxonomy): Eukaryota > Metazoa > Chordata > Amphibia > Anura > Bufonidae > Bufo > Bufo gargarizans. The sequence goes on from NC_058087.1 coordinate 61,254,845, forward strand.
ATCCCCATTTTCCCCATGAGCAAGGAAACTTGAAAAAAGTACTACCAGCCCAGCAGTATATCCTTACTTTGTATTTGGCTGGTTTGAATCTAAGACTTGGTACAGTTTTAGCTGAGTAAGCACGAACAAGTTCATTGATGCTACCCAGTATTGTTCCTTACAACTTTTTAAGATCAGGGTTATTTTGGTTTGTGGGGAGGAGGCAGATTCATTTCCATATAGCAGAGGTAATTGCTGCATATAAATGCTGCTCTCACCACCTCTGATGAGCAGGCATTAATCAATAGCAAATGGTTCATTCTCAACAATTGCTTTCTAGGTTGGTCCATGCAAAGGGGCTTTTATAGATTATTTTGGAATCTACCGATAAGAAATAGACCATATTGGAAGTGATTGGCTCTAATGCCAGCTCCAGATACAGTTGTCTTCTGCTGGGCCTTTGGAGCCCTTTATTGTGTCAAAGCCCCAGAGGTTAGACTTTAGCACTGCCAACTTGGACCAGAATTCTGCTTGAATGGCAGGCACATCTGGGCTGCATATCACCAGTCGTAGCATCAGAAAAAGCAATCCAGCTAACAGCTATTAAGCTATATTTTCATCTTTTTATCCCCTGATGAATCTGCCAATGTACATTGACAGAGGAAACGCGTCGGGTCTCTAATAGATGGATTATCTGGAATACATTAAGTTTTATCTAGGGTCAGCCGACGATAAGTGGGGTCGCTCCTTTTAGGCAGGGCTATATAGAACCAATAGGGATATATTTCCCCCTCCCCCTAATCAGATTGGGAAAAAGGGAAAAAATATTACTAAAACCTTTTGGATCCTTTCTACAGCGGACAAACCTACAATTAAGGTCCATGGATCAAAAATAAATCTTCATCAAATATATCCATCCGGCCCAAGACCCAGATCTACCACATCAGCCTGAAGTAACTGTACATCAAACCGTGAGTGGTTACAAACAATTCAGTGCTATAAAATACATTACTATATGATGAATGTGGTGCTATGTACCTTGAATACATGTCTATTTTCCAGATAACTAATTGCAGTCATCTACATTATTTATCTATTTGTAGGACTTATTTTAGCAAATATTTAATATAAAAGTTAAGTTTTAAGTAGGTTATTTATTCAGTGAAATACATTTAATATATACCTACACAAAAATGTATTAGTACTACTGTGGATTTCGAATGGCAGGCACATTCCTTCATAACAGTAACCCCCCCCCCCCCCCCCACACACACAAACAAACACACACACACACACCCAACAAAGATGTAGCCCTGTCCACCACATTAAAATTGCCCCCACAATTAAAGTTAACTCACAGTTCTCCATAATAGTGCCGTTGTCGGATAACAGAAAAACGCCCTCAAAAAGAGAGAATTTCCTATTCTCAATTATAGAAACAGGTCACTGTGAAAATAACAGCCAAAGAGCATCACAACAATGATAATGACAGACGCAGCTCCCCATAAAAAGACATGCAAGCAGCCCACACACATCATGAATCAGAGAGGCAGGAAGAGTCATCATATCCCAGGACAGTGAAAAACATTTGGTAGTGAAGTATTGACTCATCTTCAGGCAAAAATGGAAAGTCCAGCTTGTGTCCTAAGCAGTGATGGCCAGTTCGCCGTGTTCGCCTGCGAACACATGCGATCTGCCATCTTAACTGACAAGTCTAGCGAGGCACAGGTAAGTCCTTACCTGTGCCTGTGCGCGAGCCGGTCTGAAATGAAATGTGGTCTTTGTGTGCAGGCAGTTCCGAGAACAGCCCGATGTTGAAGGCCCCCGGTGGCTGTTCTCGGAACTGCCCGCTCCCGGAGACCGCATTTCATTTCAGACCGGCTCGCGCACAGGCACAGGTAAAGACTTACCTGTGCCTCGCCGGACTTGTTAGTTAAGATGGCAGATCGCATGTGTTCGCGGGCGAAGGGAGATTACACAGTGTTCAAAAAACAACCAAACATATTGTATATTCTCACCCCATCCCCTCCCCCCCAATTAATGTGGAAATCCCATTCCTACAGCTGTATCAGATAACCACAGGATGCTCCAAAAGCACACCAGAGAACATTCAATGTACCAATGGGAATGTCATTGTTTTCCATTCCCTGAGGATGGAAAAATACTGCAATCAAAAAACCAACATGACTGCACAGTATGAATCCAACCCAGGCGTAAACATGGATGTGATGCCGACTAACAATGGCACCTTATGGAGATGAACAATCATAGCGACTATCGTACATTCCCATACCTTAAGCCTCATTCACATGTCAGTGTTCCACGGACGTGTGCTGTTAGTGTTCTCCACAGACAGAGCACGTCACCATTCATTTTAATGTGTGTGTTCACACACCAGTGTTTTAGCTCGGTCCGTGGGTTTAGCACGGAAGCATGCTCTATTGTGTCTGTGTTCACGGATCCATCACGCCCATTATAGTCTATGGGTCTGTGAAAACCACAGATGCAACACGGATGTCATCCGTGTTTAATAGATCATTAGGAGAAGATGCTTTGAAAAATAATTTTTCAGCTGTGCAGTATCAGTGAAACACGGATGACACATGGACAGCAAAAAACAGACACACGGACTTAACACGGAACCATCACGGACATCTTCACAGAGGAATCACTGACCACCTTTTCACAAATTATTTTTTGCGTGTTCGTTAGTGGGAAAGAAAGTATTAGCCGTTGTGTGGTGAAGTGAGAAAATTACAGACTTTTTTGGAGGTGTTCTAATTTCCTTTTTATTTATTTATTTGATCTAACAGTAAGTCAGACAGAGAAGTGCCAGGCCCTGCACAGGGGAGGGGCAGAGGCCTAAATGTTTGTGGGGCAGGCAGAGGTCGCAGCAGAGTAAGGGGCCGTGGCAGCAGGAGTCACAGCGAGAGGCTCTAGGGGGGCTTTACTTGTATAAGCGTTTGATAGGACAGGTTCTGTAGACATCTATGTAGAATCCGCTGACGACGGTGTAAACGGAGTGTGCTTCTTCGTGGCGCTAACATCGACCTGTAAGGCTGATTTCATATTTGAGTTATTTGGTCAGTTTTGGCCCCGTGACTGCCCTAATGAGTGAAGTGTGCAGTGATTCTAAGAGCGACGCCTGTTATCTGCATGTCATACGGACTCACAGTATTATTTCACTACCACAGCAGACTCCCTATACGTGTTACTGCAAGGCACAGTGTTCTACACCCCTATAAAGGCTCTCAGCAGCCTGGAAATAGCAGTTTTCTAGCGTGATTCGCCACAAATAAATTCGCTCATCTCTATTTACGACCACCCTGCAATAAAGCATCGGTGGCCGTGCTTGCAAACTATAGCAAAAAAGAGCCGGCCTATGTGCGCTCCTATGGTTCCGGCCACCAGAGAGGCCAGCGCTTTTTTCTATAGTGTGCAAGCACCACCTGCTGATTCTGAGGATAGGTCATCAATATCCTTGCTCTGCACAACCCCCTTTGTAATGTTGTTTTCTCTACAGCCATGCATTCCATGAAAGTACAAATCAAATATTTTCCAGCAGGATTTAGTAGACCAGTCATCCTCCATAAGCCTGGGACTGAAGTAGCCAAAGACTTAGCAGAGTTCTTCCCATAAATTCAGGCTGACTGAGTTTCCCTTTCTTGCTTTGTTTCAGCAATTGAACTTACTGGTAATGGTGGAAATAATTCAGTGCCCTCATGACATCACCATAGCTATATTATATTACTTACAGGGTGATTGTAAGTAAATATGAAGCTTGACAGCTAACAATATTCACAGGACGCCGATCGCTGCCTAGACAGCCAAATCTATCATAGAAAATTCCAGGCTTCATGAAGCTTTTCAGGAACTGTTTTGTCTGTCCCTGGAGTGCAGATGCATATTTAATTATTTTATTGAGGGTGACGTGGGGTCCCCCTTCCTTGACCCATTCACATTAAAATTGAAATAAAATGAAAAAAGCAAGGAGGGTTTTGGTACAGCTGCAATGAATTATTCGGCCTCATGCTCGGCATTCACCCCGTCCTCTTCTCCACCCCCCACCCCCCCATTTTTTTTAACTGTTTCCAGTAATAACAAACAGATGCTCTGCCTTTTGTTCCATTGCTTCATCTACAGGCATAGAGCTCTTTCAGGCCATGAGAGTATACCGTGTATGCAATATCAAATAACCTAGGTAAACTCTTCACACCGCATTTCAGCTATACTGCTGGGGAGCACTTTTTTTGTTGTTTCAGACACATACAACCGAAAAACACACTGCTGGAAATGTATCAAGGTACTTGTGCCAGTTTTCTTGAGTAAATAAATTGAAAAAATATGGCCTTCAGGAGGGAGACCATATTTCTAAAGCCCCTCCTGGACTTTTTGCAATGTGTCTGCAATGTGGGCTTCAAAGTCACGCAGAATATAGGGCCTCATGCACGCGACCGTATTTTTGGTCCACGTCCGATCTGCATTCTTGGAGGTTCGGACATGGACATATTCATTTCTATAAGGCTGCAAAAAAAAAGGCGAACAGCACATGGATGGCATCCGTGCGCTGTCCACATCTGTGCGGCTGCTCTGCGAATTACAGAAACAAGAAAAGGACAAGAATAGGAATTTCTATAATAGAGACTGAGAAAAGTGTGGGATGCACACAGACAGTACCTGTATTTTGCAAGTCTGCGGTTTGTGAACTGCAAAATACATACGGTCGTGTGCATGAAGCCTAGTTCATTAAACTACAGTATCTCACAAAAGTGAGTACACCCCTCACATTTTTTTTAATATTTTATTCTATCTTTTCATGGGCCAACACTGAAGATAAGACACTTTGATACAATGTAAAGTAGTCAGTGTACATCTCATATAACAGTTTAAATTTGGTGTGCCCTCAAAATTAGGCGTCATGCACACGGCCGTTGCACGGCCGTTCCAGGCATTGGGGACCACAATTTGCAGTCCCCCATGCACGGGCAACGCCCGTGTAGCGGCTGAGACGGATCGAGACCCATTCAACTTGAATGGGTCTGTGATCTTTCTGCACTACAAAAAAATAGAACATGCACTACAGAGTGCTTCCATGGGGTTCCGTGCCTCCGTGATACGACCACTGCTGGGCTTTCAGGTCTGTGCATCCACACCACAAAAGATGGGCCATGTACTATCTTTTGCCATATCTTGCAGATTGCGGGCCCATTCAAGTCAATAATTCCACATCCGCAGCAGCATGGGCACGAAACCCTTACTTTCATGTGAATGGGCCCTAAGGGTACATGCACACAGCAGTGTAGCTTATGTGGATTTATGTGCCGTTTTTTTCACCAAAGTCTGCATGTGTCATTTCTGGATTTTCTTGTGGATTTTGATGGGGATTTGCCCCAGATCTCACTCTTTACATTCAAAAGGAGGAAATCTGCATTGTAAACGACTCGAGTTGACATGTCGCACAGTTGGTGAATAAACTCTGAAACTATCTTGAAGACACTGAGTGCCGCAGTTCTCTCTTCAACCTATGACTACCAGAGGCCCAAAAGGTTAGGGTCTTAGGCTACTTTCACACTGGCGTTTTGGCTTTCCGTTTGTGAAATCCGTTCAGGGCTCTCACAAGCGGTCCAAAACGGATCAGTTTTGCCCTAATGCATTCTGAATGGAAAAGGATCCGCTCAGAATGCATCAGTTTACCTCCATTCCGTCTCTAAGTAAATTAGGGATGGAGGGGTTAAAAAATAAAAATAAAATAATTAAACTCTCCTCATCCACTTGTTCGCGCTGCCCGGCTCGTCTTCTTTCTTCTTCTTTGATGACCTGGGAGGAAAAGGACCTTTAGTGACGTCACTGCTCTTATCACATGGTCCATCACCATGTGATGGACCATGTGATGAGCGCAGTGATGTCACCAAAGGTCCTTTTCCTCCCAGGTCATCAAAGAAAAAGAAAGAAGACAAGTCGGGCCGCGCGAACAAGTGGATGAGGTGATTTAATTTTTTTTTATTTTTTTAACCCCTCCATCCCTAATTTACTAAGCATTCTGTATTAAGAATGCTATTATTTTCCCTTATAACCATGTTATAAGGGAAAATAATAAAATCTACACAACACCTAACCCAAACCCGAACTTCTGTGAAGAAGTCCGGGTTCGGGTCTGGGTACCAAACATGCTGTTTTTTCTCAAGCGCGTGCAAAACCCTTTGCACTCGTGTGGAAAAATCGCACATTTTCCCGTGACGCACCCGCATCCTATCTGGGCCTCTCACATGACGCCCTTGTTAAAGAGGCATTAGTCATGCAGCTTCCGGGACCCCTGCCGATCAGCTGTTTGAGAAGGCAGCAGTGCTCACAGTAGCACCATGGCTTTCTCCCAGCTCACCAAGCACCGTGGCATACATTGTGTAGCGGCTGTGCTTGGTATTGCAGCTTAGTCCCATTCACTTCGATGGGACTGAGACACTCCCAGGCCATGTGACCGATGAACGTGACATGACTTGACCTAAACAAAGCTGCAAGAAGGCAGGAAATTGATTGAATGAATTTAAATGATCATTCCTAAATGATAACGCTATACAGTATATAGATAAATTCTGATTATCTGTATGTGTCAATGGGCTTTGCAAAACAGTTTCTGCACGCTCCGGACCAATTATAAAAAACAAACTGATACTCGTGTTTTCCTTTAAGATATTCTGAGAAAGCACACATGTAGGTAGAAGGTAGAAGGTCTTTTGGGGTTTGTTCCTTGCTGCAAGCAATGTTGCTCATTGAATAAACAGGACTGAAGTAATTATACAGATTCTGAGAAATCGCTGACAGATAAGAACCAGTTGTCCTTTTGTGGGATATGCTTGTTGTGATATATTCTCATGAAGATGGTTGGGGATTTCTGAACTTTACATACTCATGGAGGTTATGGTGGTGTCCTTGGGAGACGCTGGTTAGCGGTCTGATGTATGGGATTTGTGTTCACAAAATGAGTCACACAGGGAAATGTAGAGAGAAACAATAATGTCCGCTCAGTCCTCACATCTGTGCTTTTCCCCCCAGCTGTGTATCTCAGGCCCTTCCTGGCAGGTGGGACAGTTGACGGAATATAACAGAATTATTATCTTTCATGTTAGAGTGTACCAGGCTGCCCTCCTTTCAGAACCACATACTGCAGGTAGAAAAGAGTTTCTTTGTTCCATGTCAATGGTGTGATGGACATGCAGGTGCTCTCATTAAAATTATATTGTGCAGTTTTCACAGTCCTTGCAAGTTACAGAAACTTAAAGATGACCTTCAGCAAAGTCAGTCATAGTAGGATGGATCCTGCTGTTTAAAAAGAGACCTGGATGGTGAAAATCCATTTTACTGTTCCAGTGAAAGCAGAATTTTCTTCAATATATAATAGGCTTTTATCGCACTATTGAGCTGGCCCTATTCCCCTAAAGCGCCTCAGTTCCTCCATTTTCTATGCCCCCTCACCTAGACTGGATGGATAACTGGCCTAGGTCTTCCCTGTCACATCCTTAAAGCTTGTAAAAGAGCGGGATCTTGACATAGAGGCCACTTAATATGGTGGATCTGGTGATCTCTGTAATGGAGACACCCCTTTGCTCAGTTTCCTTCCTTTGAAGGATATCTGGTTTTCTCTGTGTTGAAGACCCATAACTGGGGCTCCACAATTATTTTGCATATGACTGTTTCCCAGGGAGCTTAGCACTTTGGATTTCTGTGTTGAGACTCTTAAATGAGGCTCCACAGTGTTTTCTTTAGCTGGTCTCCTTAAGATCAGCTATTGTTTTGTTTGAGTAGTCTCCAAGGCATTTCTCCTGGTTAGCCAGAATCCTACTCCACACTGATGAGAAGCAACACCCCGAAACAGCTGGCCGTGGATGGATAACCGGCTTAGGTCTTCCCTGTCACATCCTTAAAGCTTGTAAAAGAGCAGGATCTTGACATAAGGGCCACTTAATATGGTAGATCTGGTGATCTCTGTAATGGAGACACCCCTTGCTCGGTTTTCTTTCCCTTGAAGGATAACTGGCTTTCTCTGTGTTGAAGACCCATAATAACTGGGGCTCCACAGTTATTTTGCAAACCCCCTACCCTAGACTGACAGTGCTAGGCATCAGCATTCTCCTGCAATGCTTTGTGACTGGCTTAAGATTGAATTTCTTGGGGACAAATTCGCATTAAAATCCCTAAACCTGAATTAGAACCATAGATTTGTTTTATTTTAACCTTTAATAAAATGTATTTGCATATTATACTTTTAAGACCAGGTACTTGGATCTGGATGATTTTTAGGGTAGTACTTCATATATGTCTACACGATTTGCCTTTGAGACTTACACAATTTGCCTTCAAATTACAGTGTGCCCCCAGAATTAATTTTACTGGTGCATCCTCAGGCACCCCAGTCCATCACTGTCCTTATGTAACAATGCTTTCATATACATATAGTATGTGGAAATGTGATATTCATTAAAATGTACCTGCACTGATCTTAGCCTCCATTTCAGTGTGATGTTGGATGTTATATATTAATTAACATAATAAATAATATTTTGATGATATGTTCAGAAGGAAAATGCATGCATGTAACACCAACCTCCGGCACTCCACTGGTAAAACTGACCCCTTGCTTGGCTGTTCTCAGAACTCCATAGAAATGAATTGGAGCATGCTGAGAGTTGTAGTTTCACCACAGCTGGAGTTGTGGAGGTTAGCCATCTTGACGGTATTCAATATGCTGCTACCAGAAAATTGGTGACTTTTACTGGATGTCTAGCAAACTGTCACGTGGGAATAAGGCAAGACAGCAGTTAATAAGACGTGAAGGATTTCTACAGAGAAAATACCACAGCCCTGAGTAACATGTCCAGTGGGAGAATTATGGCTATTTTAGGAAGTTTGATGTCTCATATAGGAGGTGTATCAGTGGTGACTTATAAAAACATTGGGCAGCAGAATAGTTTGTGAATTGAAACATTGTGTGCCCATAAAACATAGAGGTCTCCTCACAGTCTCTAGTGTCACGTGTGTGGGAGTGGGAACGGTGGGGGAGCCTTCTTGCAAAACAGGGAAATAATGGGAACTATCATGGGAATTGGCTAGAAATCAAAGAAAACACAAAATGTAAAAATTTATTAAATAGGAGTGACCTAGAAAAATATATTTTACATATAGCTTGGTAAAACAATAATCTTTATTTTTACAGCGCCAAGATAATTTTTAGCACTTTACAATTGTGAAGATGGTACACAAGTAAGCAGAAAAGTATATCAGACATGAACAAACAATAAAATAAAGGAACATAGGTCCTTGTCCATACAAAGGGACAGCCTCCAAGTAAAACCTGTTAAAAGAGGTTTTCTAAGAGTACAATATCGATGACCTAGTCTTAGGATAGATCATTAATATCAGACCAGTGAGGGTCTGACTCCTGGAACCTCCCCTAATCAGCTGTTTGAAGAGGCGCTGGCTTTGTGGTGGATGCTTTGGCCTCCTCACAGCTATCCAAGCACTGTGTGGTACACTGTGCTTGTTAATGCAGTTCAGTCCCATTCATGAATGGGACTGAGCTGCGCCTAAGCCATTTGACTGATGAACATGACATCACAGGCCTAGGAAGAGGCTGCAATGTCCATCACAGCACAGAGACCTCTTCAAACAGCTAATCACTTGGTGTGCCAGGCGTCAAACTCCATACCAATCAGATATTGATATCAATATTTTACTCCCAGAAAACCCATTTGGCTAACAATAAATTTAGATAACATAGGGAACACTTGTGTTTTGACTGGGCTTCAAAAGAAAGAGAAATGTCTTGTAGTGAAGTTCAGCCGTGCCGGATTACTCTATGACCCTCGGTGTGGATTACACACCATCAATGGCGTACATAGAGAAGTAAGGGACCCATAGCAAGGATCAAACCAGCCCCACCCCCCCCCCCACCCCCCACACACACACACAGGACAGAAGGGTTTCCACTGAAACCTCTTTCAATTAACCTTGGGCCATTTTTCCACTGCCTCATTTGCTGAAAGTAGTTTCTTTAATGGGTAGAGTCCTGACCAAGTTTTCACCCCAGTAGAAGAGGAGATGATCCCAACTGGGCCCCCTCCTGCCTTGGGCTCCATAGCAGTCGCATGGTCTGCTGCTATGGTAGTTACGCCCTGTACACCATAACACTTTGACAATTTACAGTACAATCCAAATCTCCATTGAATCCATTCAACTGTCAGAGCATGTTGTAGGATAGGTAATCTATATCAGATCAGTAGGGTTTTGACTCTTGGCACCCCTGCCGATCAGCTGAGAGTGCTGCCTTCTTGTCACACTTTACCTGCTCGCAGTCGACATTGCAGTGAGCAGGTGTAATTACAGCACCTCCACCTACATCCACTTCTATGGAGAGAAACAGTTAGACTCTATCTGCTCTTTCCCATTGAAGTGAACGGAGACGGAAGAGCTGTAATTACCCCTGCTCGTCGCTGCGATGTCAATGGCGGGAAGGTAAACAGTGAAGAGAAGGCAGAACTTGTACAATTGCTGTGTTCTATTCAAACAGCTGATCTGTCACGGATGGTGTTGCAGAAAGCTGGAACTTATAAATAAACATCAGACTGGCTTGATCCCAAGCTAAGGAGCACATGGGTGAGCCCTATAAAACCCCTAGAGCTCTCCCTGACTGCTATGCCCATGCAAAGGTCTTTATGGTAAACGATTGCATGCCCACGTACCTAATACTATGTGACACCTGAAAACCCTATAATAGTGAGGGGACACGACCACCAGCTCCCTGCACTTAATAAGGACGGAGTCAGGGTCACCTAGAATCAAGCCAGCAAGTAAACACAAATAAAGGAAACAGACTTATCTGAGGAATCAGCAGAAGCAGCATCCAGCAGTGAACAACTCATCCAGGAAGAAGTATAAACCGCAAAATGAGACAGTATGGGAGGGAATATAAAGGGAGACAATTAGTGTAAATAGGTGACAGCTGGGAGAAGGAAAGGAGATGACAAAGTGAAACCAAAACAAAGAACGTCATGCAAGAGGTAGCGAAGAACGTCTAACAGACCTTCTCACAGAACTGGCGGTGACATGATCACCTGGGATGTCGGGACTCGGATCCCTGTCTATCTGATATTGATGACCTATCCTAAGGATAGGTCTTCAATATAGGAAACCCCTTTAATCAGGTGGAAGAAGTCATTGCGGTGGACACTATAACAGATTAATAATAATTTCATGCTAACAAGCTTCAATTAGACACTAATGATTTCTAAGAAGAAAGATGACACATTACGTTTCCATGGAATACATTACAATAAGGAAGAGAGAGAATGACACATCTGTTCCTTACATCACCATCACATAGGGCAGGACACAGCAAAAATGTCCAGGGCTCTCTGTTAACTGTTTTGCAACTCTAAACAGCAAACGAAGCCATCTGATCTGTCCAAAGACAGCTCATAAGATAAATCTTTAATAGTCCCAGTGACAGTAGATAAAAAATGTAAAAAAATAAAGGATATATCAGAACTTATACAATACAGTCTCTGGATGGAATGATATCCACAGGAACCCATAGGCGATTGCAGTCTATCACCGCTTGGGTCGGCATTGGTTTTTAAAGCCTAACAGGAGGAATGGCTTCCGATAGTGCTCTTTCTCACGCTTGGGGTAAAGCAGTCGGTCACTGACGGTACTGCCCAATGCTATCACCATCTCATGCATGGGATGGGAGTTATTCTCCAGCATGGATATCAGCTTGGATAGTATCCTTCTCTCACCTACCACCAGCACTGGTTCTAGGGGGCTCACCAGGACGGAGCTGGCCTTTCTAATCAGTTTTTCTAGTCTCTTCCTCTCCCTGGTTGAGATGCTGCTACCCCAGAAGACCACTCCGAAGAAGATGGCTTATGCCACCACAAAGTTGAAAAAGGCGCTAAGAAGTGCCCTCTGCACTCCAAAAGCTCTCAGCCTCCTAAGCAGGTAAAGCCTCCTGTGGCCCTTGCTGTATAGTGTGTCCATGTTAACAGCCCAGTCCAGCTAATTATTGGGAGCGTTTCGGTGAGAACTACTGTTTAAAGAAAAATACACTTAAAATATAGTATTCTGAGGGTCAATACTGTATTTATCATATGTTTAGTCTTTTTAAAAATTAATTAATGGGGTTTTATGGAACTAAAACAATGATGGTCCATCTTTTGGATGGGAAATAATGTGAGATTAGCGACATTTAATGCCAAGCATCAGAATGAAGACACCCTTACTTGAATGGCAGGGGCGTTGCTAGGTTAAAACATTCGGGGCCTGGGCTCCTGATGTTTTGTCCTAGGCCCTGAATATCCTGCCTGCCAGCTAGATACAACTGTATTGCTGTCCTCAGGACCAAAATACAATTGAATCTAATGCAGTGGAAGAGCTGAAGGACCTGTGGTGACATCACAGGTCATGTGACCAGTAAAACAGGCAGTGGTTGAAAAGGACCTGAGATGATGTAACAATCATGTGACCAGTGCAGGAGAGGACAGCAGTGAAGAGGAAAATAAGCTGTGGTGAGGTCTGCTACATGAGGAGAGGTAAGTGAAGGCAGAGCAATGCTGAGAGTTGTGGTTATTTAACTAGAACTGTATGTTAGGGCTGAAGGGATGGATGTTATTTACATGGAACTGTGTGTTGGAGGTGGCTGGGGAGGGGGTCATGTTATTTACATGGGACTGTTTGCTTATAGTGGCTGTAAGAGGGAGTGATGTTATTTACATGGGACTGTATGTTGGAGGGAGATAGGGGAGGGAGTGATGCTATTTACATGGGACTGTATGTTGATGGTGGCTGTGGGAGGGAGTGATATTATTTACATGAGACTAAATGTTGGAGGGGGCTGGGGCAGGGTGATGTTATTTACATGGGACTGTATGTTGAAGGCGGCTGTGGGAGGAGATTATGTTATTTACATGGGACTGTATCTTGGAGGGGGCTGGGGGAGGCAGTGATGTTATTTGCATGGGATTGTATGTTGATGGCATCTGTGGGATGGAGTGATGTTATTTACATGGGACTGAATGTTGAGGGGGCAATGTTATTTACATGGTACTGTATGTTGAAGGTGGCTGGTAAGGGGGAATTATGTTATTTACATGGGACGGAATGTTGAGGGGATGATGTTTACATGGGACTGTATGTCGAAGGCGGCTGTGGAGGAGGTGATGTAATTTACACGGGACTGTATTTTTGAAAGGGCTGTACATAGAGAGGGATGTTATTTATATGGGACTGTATATTGTAGGGGGCTGGAGAGATGTTGAGATGTTACTTACATGGGACTCTATGGCGGAGGGAGGGAAATAGTCTTATTTACATGGGACTGTATGTTGGAGGGGCTGAAGGGAGGGGAGTGATGCTATTTACATAGTACTGTATTTATGAGGGGGCAGGAGAGATGGTGTGATGTTATTTACATGGGATTGTATGGTGGAGGGAGGAATATAACTACAGGGGGAACTGCAAATCCAGGGGACATTAGGCGTTCTTTTTACTACTGGGGGCTCTATAAGAGGGACTTATAGATACGCCTTATTTCTACAAAGAGCACTGTGGAGGTCTTATTACAACTGAAGGGTCTGTAAAGAGCTTTATTACCACTGGGGGAACAATAGGGGCCTTATTTCTACTGGGGGCTCTGTGAGGGTAATATTAATACTGGAGGGCTCTGCTAGTAATGGGGGCACTCTTGGGGAGCATTGTCACGGTTGGGTCACTATATGGGGCAGTATTACTATGGGGGCACTCATTTTTCTTCAGGATAGTATTTGGGGCAGTGGCGTTGCTAGGGCTGGTGTCACCCGGTGCGGTAGAAAATGGTGTCACCCCCCCCTGGGTGACACCTGACAGTGTAGGCTATATGTGTATAACAAACATATTTCATATGAAAACTTACAATTACTTGGCTTGGCCCTTGGGGATCTCGGACACCTCTTCCACACTTCGGCCGGGGGCTCGGCGGAGCTGATGTGTTTTATCCTAATGAGAAAGATTTCATAATAAGTATTTGGAGAAGGGGCAGAGGGATAGCAGAGCAGGGAGAGGCCGGTGCTGCTACTAGGGGGCTCATACCATGGGGGAGTAATAAAGCCCACCATAATGCCCCCCCAGTAGTAATAATTCTCCTTATAATGTGTCAGTGCAAAAATACCCCCCTGTAATGTCCCCAGTTGAGCTAATGTCCCCATAGTGCCTCCATAATTTGCCAGTATAAAATACCCCTATATAGTGACCCCAGTAAATGCCCCTATAGTGCTCCTCTCCCCTCTAGTGCCCCCATAATGTACCACTATAAAATGCCCGATATATAGTGCGCCAGTAGATGCCCTCAGTGTCCCCCATAATTTGTAAGCATAAAATACCCCTTCTCAGTGCCCCGTAGTAGTCCTCTCCCCCCTTCCCCATAGTACCCAACACAATGTGTCCCAGTATAAAATGCCCCTATACAGAGCCCCCATATAAAATAACCGTTCTTTGTGGCCTCAGTAGATGCCCCTATAGTGCCACCAATAATGTGCCAGTAAGAAGTGCCCCCATAGATGTCCCCCAATAATGTGCCAGTGAAATGTGCCCTCATAGATGCCCCTTAATCATGTGCCAGTAGCCTAAGCCCCCATCAACATGTGCCAGTAGCCATAGGCGCCCCCCCTATCATGTGCCAGTAGCCATAGGGCCCCTCTATCATGTGCCAGTAGCCATAGGGCCCCCCTATCATGTGCCAGTAGCCATAGGGCCCCCCTATCATGTGCCAGTAGCCATAGGCGGCCCCCCCCCCCTATCATGTGCCACTAGCCATAGGGCCTCTCCTATCATGTGCCACTAGCCATCAGTATTGTACAGAAAAAAAAGAAAAAAACACTTACCTCCTTGGCAGCGATGCGATGCAGGCCTCTTCTGGCCTGTGTCCCGCGCTGTGTACGGCTCAGGGCTCAGGCGGCGCGATGACGTCATCGCGCCGCCTGCGCCGGCCTCTGATAGCAGGGCTCCAGACTAAAAAAAATACCTAGTAGCCATTGGCTCCTGAACTGAAAAATTTAGGAGCCAAATTACATTTTTAGTCGCCAAATCAAAACCGAATGAAAATTTTGGTATCGTGACAACGCTACGCCGATCAGATCGGCGTAGGGTTGTTTCAATACCAAAATTTTGATTCGCTTTCATCACCATAAAAAAATATTGCGATACTCAATACCACGCAAAAAAGCCACGTGCATTTCGCATTTTATGAAACGTTCGGCCCATAATAGAACAGTCCTATCCAATTTTTTGGGGTGACAAGGTGACTAAAAAATGGCGAATGCTCACCGCATAGGAGATATTTTTTAATAATTTAATAGTTTGGACTTTTCGGACGCAGCGCTATGTAATATGTTTATTGTATATATTTTTTATATGTAAAATTGGGAAAAGGGGGATTTAAACTTAATATTTTAGAGTACTTTCACACTAGCGTTTTTCTTTTTCGGCATAGAGTTCCGTCACAGGGGCTCTATACCGGAAAAGAACTGATCAGGCATATCCCCATGCATTCTGAATGGAGTAATCCGTCCAGGATGCATCAGGATGTCTTCAGTTCAGTCATTTTGACTGATCAGGCAAAAGATAAAACCGCAGCGTGCTACGGTTTTATCTCCGGCAAAAAAAACTGAAGACTTGCCTGAATGCCGGATCCGGCATTTTTCCCTATAGAAACGTATTAGTGCCAGATATGGCATTCAAAATCCGGAATGTAGGATCCGTCCTTCCGGTCTGCGCATGCCGGTAAAATTCGCATTTGTGAGATGGATCCGCATCCGGATGCATCTCACAAATGCTTTCAGTCACATCAAGATCGGCGGATCTGGCAGGCAGTTCTGACAACGGAACTGCTTGCCGCATCACACTACCGCAAGTGTGAAAGTAGCCTTAGTGTTTGTGTTTTATTTTCACTTACTATTAGCCCCCTTAGGGGCTGGAACCCTTGTCCTATTCACCCTTAGGCCCCTTTCACATGGGCGAGATTTCTGCGCGGGTGCAATGCGTGAGGTGAACGCATTGCACCCGCACTGAATCCGGACCCATTCACTTCTATGGGGCTGTGCAGATGAGCGGTGATTTTCACGCATCTCTTGTGCGCTGCGTGAAAATCGCAACATGCTTTATGTTGTGCGTTTTCATGCAACGCAGGCCCCATAGAAGTTAATGGGGCTGCGTGAAAATCGCAAGCATCCGCAAGCAAGTGTGGATGCGGTGCGATTTTCACGCTTGGTTGCTAAGATGAAAGTCTATTCACTGTGTTATTTTCCCTTATAACATGGTCATAAGGGAAAATAATAGCATTCTGAATACAGAATGCTTAGTAGAAGGTCAATATAATAAACATTGAGTGCGCCCCCCCAGTATAATAAACATTGAGTGCGCCCCCCCAGTATAATAAACATTGAGTGCGCCCCCCCAGTATAATAAACATTGAGTGCGCCCCCCCAGTATAATAAACATTGAGTGCGCCCCCCCAGTATAATAAACATTGAGTGCGCCCCCCCAGTATAATAAACATTGAGTGCGCCCCCCCAGTATAATAAACATTGAGTGCGCCCCCCCAGTATAATAAACATTGAGTGCGCCCCCCAGTATAATAAACATTGAGTGTGCCCCCCCCAGTATAATAAACATTGAGTGCGCCCCCCCAGTATAATAAACATTGAGTGCGCCCCCCCCGTATAATAAACATTGAGTGCGCCCCCCCAGTATAATAAACATTGAGAGCGCCCCCCCAGTATAATAAACATTGAGTGTGCCCCCCAGTATAATAAACATTGAGAGCGCCCCCCCAGTATAATAAACATTGAGAGCGCCCCCCCCAGTATAATATACATTGAGAGCGCCCCCCCCAGTATAATATACATTGAGAGCGCCCCCCCAGTATAATAAACATTGAGAGCGCCCCCCTAGTATAATAAACATTGAGAGCGCCCCCCCAGTATAATAAACATTGAGAGCGCCCCCCCAGTATAATAAACATTGAGAGCGCCCCCCCAGTATATCAAACATTGAGAGCGCCCCCCCAGTATAATATACATTGAGAGCGCCCCCCCCAGTATAATATACATTGAGAGCGCCCCCCCCCCCCCCCAGTATAATAAACATTGGTGGCGCAGTGGGAAGTGCCAATGAGGGTTAAAAAAATGAATAAAAATTAACTCACCTCCTTCAATTGATCGCGCAGCTGCCGGTCTCCTGTTCTATCTTCAGGACCTGTCAAAGGACCTGTGGTGACATCACTGTGGTCATCACATGGTACATCATATGATCCATCACCATGGTAATGGACCATGTGATTAGCTCAGTGATGTCACCACAGGTCCTGAAGATAGAACAGGAGACCGGCAGCTACGCGATCAACTGGAGGAGGTGAGTTAATTTTTTATTTATTTTTTTAACCCTTATTGGCACTTCCCACTGCGCCACCAATGTTTATTATACTGGGGGGGGGGTGCACAAAATGTTTATTATACTGGGGGGGGGCGCACTCAATGTTAATACAAATACAGGAGGCGGGTGCCGGAATGAAATAGCCGGCACCCGACCTCTATGATAGGGGGCTGCGATCAGTGGCAGTTAACCCCTCAGGTGCCGCTCCCTGTCATAGAGGTCGGGTGCCGGCTATTTGATTCCGGCACCCGCCTCCTGTATTTGTATTACAGGTCAGTTTTCTTCATTGGTGGCGCAGTGGCCACAGCCCCTCCCCTCCTCCTCCCATCCCTCTTCTCACTGGCGGAGGCAGCGGCAGCAGCAGCACAGGGGGGAGGGAGAAAGCCCGCCCCCCCCCCCCCCCCGCCTCTATGGAAGCGCCGGCCCTGCCTAAAGTTAGTTAGTCAAGGAGAACTCCGGCGGCCGGCGGGTGACACCCCATCAGACTGGTGTCACCCGGTGCGGCTAGCACCCCCCGCACCCCCCTCGCAACGCCACTGATTTGGGGTATTGGGGAACACAAAGAGCAGCGGGATAACACTGTGGGGACTCCAGGTTGGGGAATGATGATAGAAATGTGAGGAAGCTAAGATGTCTGTGTGTCACACTCTGCAGAGACGAGGCGGCTGAAAGAAGTTGTACGGACCAAATGGAGAAGATGATGACAGAGAAGATCTACATTAGAGGAGACATGACTTGGGAGTCATTGGATGTGACAGGTATGTGCTGCTGTATAGCAAGTACAGCAAAATGTGGTGTGTGGGGGCAGGAGGGACGACTTCGAGAACTAGGCCATATTCATTGGGGCTTGGGCCCTAGATCTTTTGAGACCCTAGCAACGCCCCTGTTGAATGGGCTGAGCTGCAGGACCAGGCACAGCTATACCTATAGACAAGCTACGGTACTAGAATGAAGAGTCATCTGATTATCTGCAGTGCTTTATGGGACTGGACCTCCAGGGGTCAAATATTGATGGACTATGAGAAGGCAATTGGCGCACACAGAAATCATATGGGTCTATGGCAAAACTCAGTAAGGGTCCCTCTGACCCTTCCAGTTTTCCAGTACAGGTCCATCAAACACTCCAAGTTAGCATGGAACACAAAGCACAGCACCCCTGAATTCAGTTTAAGTTACTATTTTTTTTATTGAGCAGAAGAAATTTTAATGAAAAAAATATAAATATATAAACACAAATCAATCTCTGTCTCACCCAGTTTATCCAACTTCTATGACAGAAAAAGTGGAACGGGTGAATTTACACCACACAAATGGCACAAAAATACATACAGTTCTATGTCTGCTGCTTACCTCAAAGAATGTATTATAAAACTGTCTGCCTAAAGCCACCACTAGGGGGAGCTCATTGCATAGGAATTTATACAGTTACCATTACCTGCAATGGGAGCTGTAAAAACTTCTTTGTTTGCACCTGTAGCGGTGGCTGAAGGAAGACACAGTGGGGGTTATTTATCAAACTGGTGTAAAGTAGAACTAGCTACTTACCATAGCAACCAATCAGATTCCTCCTATCATTTTCCAAAAGAGCTGTCCAAAATGAAAGATGAAATCTGATTAGTTGCTATGGGCTTTACACCAGTTTGATAAATGACGCCCAGTGCTTTATGTCAGGAACAGAAAAAGGAGTTCAGTGCCGCCCTGCTCCCTCTGGGCCTCATAACAGATGTATGGTCTTGTACACGGAAGCCTAGGCCACCAATATTTTAGTCTGGAAAAACCTCTATGTGAAGTCTAGAGTCTGTCTTTGTGGAGTTACCTCCTCATCACATACTTTTATATATTTACAAGTTTATATGTAGTTTGTCTTGTCTTAATCATTATTGTTTTTCTGGTTAAAGTTAAAGCAGAATTCTAGGATACCTCCATGTTGGGGCTCATCAGTAAATGTGGGACAGTTATGTGATAATTTTCTAATCATGGGTAATTTGATTTATTGTAGTTTTATAATCCTCATTCTCTAAAGGTCCCTTTACATGGGACCCTTTACATGGGACGTCAGAGCAGTAGATTATCAGAAGGAAGCATTTACATGCAGCGATCTCCTCCAGAGTATGGGGAGCAGTGATCGCTAATGCCATCGCTCTTCACCATACTGACTCGTTGTTTACCAGTTGCAGATGGTGTTTACACAGCACCACCTGCTGTCGGCAAACAATAATTTTTGTGTGCACACAAACGATCGTATTACTTGAGGAACGAGAGTTTCGTTCATTCATCGGGTAATCGACGGTACATTTAGACTGGCAGATAATCGATAACAAGCATTCCTATGAACGCTCGTTAGCGATTAACTTTAAGATTCTCGGCCCATGTAAAGGGCCCTTAACTCCCTGATGATTTGGGTTTTTGCAGCCTGTGCTCCTGTCACGGCTGAGGATGGGGTAAACCCTCAGCCGTGCGATGACAGAAGATGGTAGTCACGACTCGGCCAGGAAGACAGAATTAGGGAGCAGGTCACCACCTTTTGCTTCCCTAATCTGACCCTAACGCCTAGCGACATGAGCCAACCTTGAAGGTAGGAGGACTCATGCTCTGGAACCTCGGGTCCCTACTAACCCTCCGCAGGTCCCTAAGCTAGGAGCTGGGTAGACTACCTGTTCCTCCTGGACATGGAGAAATAGGAGTCTAAAAATGGCCAAACTATAAAGAAAGGGGAACAGGAACAGTCATATGGCAATGGCAGGTAAGTGTAACTAGTACTAACACCTACCTGCCACAGACACAGAGCCTGGGACCCAAGTATAAGTGCTGCTGTCCACAAACACAAAAGACAGAGCACACACACCACACAGGATGCCAGGAAACCATACACTGCAATAAATAGACATGACACACAAACACATCCTCATAACATCGTGTATAACAATATCTAACAATTTATAACAATTTATGACCACAAGGGTGGCCCCCACTGGCAGATGGAATTACCAGGAGGGTGTCTCCAGCAAAGCATGGCTGAAGAACCCCTCAGCTACAGATCTCCAACGAGGCTTCATAGCCCAAAGTGGCCACACCCACACAGACACACACAGGAGAGGGAATTAACCCTTCCAACACTAACCAGGGAAGTGAAACCACTTAAAGGGGAAAGTGCACACATAACAAAAACCTGTGCACATAAGACATACAAAGTGCATAACATACACACACACCTAACAAAGAGGTTGCCAGGTGCAACCGCATGCACATTGCAGCAAGCTGCCTAGCACCAGCTCAGGCTGCTATACTGCGACAATACCAAACGACTTGTTGCCCGCGGCAACCACAAGTGAGGCAACACACTAGCGGCCCTCACCTGTGGTTGAACAACCAAACCAAACCGCAGGCAACCGACCATGGCCGTGACAGCTCCTCACTGTATGTTGAAACTTACGTCAGCCACTACGGAGGTTGTTGGAAGCTCTTTGATCCGTTTGCATGTGTTAATCTCATAGTAACTTGTGTCTGGTATGCTTGTAGGAGGGTTGAAAATGCCTATGTTCCCTCTTACTGTCATTGAGAGGGAGACTCCAAGGCAGATTATCATGAACTGTCACCCAGTGAAGCTCATTGCCGAGTGGAGCCTGTTGCCACTAATAGAGAATGACTAAAAATAAAATAACCCCTCACTACTTTATTTTGTAAAGAGGTTTTCCAGGCTCCTGATATTGATGACTTGCCCTCAGAATAGGTTATTAATATCATATCAGTGAAGGTCTGACACCCTGCACCCCCACTGATCGGCTGGTCTCTGCGCCCTCCAGCGCCAGAACGAGCTATTGAATGGAACAGTAAGGACAGCTGCGTTCAAAGTGTAGTGGTCATACAGGGTCACTGGAGCTCAGCAACCATTGAAGTGAATGGGAGGTGACCTGCAGAAATACAGCATGGCCAGTACACTTTATTTTTTTTTATATTCTTTATTTGTCTTTATATGCACATTTATACAATTGTTCATACAGCTTATATACAATTTCTTATTTTCTTTTATACATTAAACAATTTATTATACCCTATTCCTCCCGCTTAACCTGTTGCTTTGTCCGCTCCTGGGGGCGACAGAGGAGTGACCAGAATATATAAATTTAAAAAATTCCCGCCGCTTCCCTACTCATCCCACTCCTGCCCCCAATTTCTCCCCCCCCCCCAAATCCCACAGAACCATCCCGCTGCAGTCTAATAATTCAGCCATCTCCTCCACCTCTTGGCAAACGTGTGTTTTTTCTTGGGTGATACTAAATGGTATTTCTCTCCGACTAATGAGACTCTAGTCAAGTTCTCCCATTCCCTAACTGAAGGGGTAGTGCTATCTCCCCAATGTGCTACAATACATTTCTTCGCATAGAAAAGTTACTTGGATACTACTTCCCGTTCGTTAGCCTTTTCTGTGTTATCAGTAATGCTCAAAATACAGATCTCAAACGAGGATGAGACTTTAAAGAAATTACCGTATTTATCGGCGTATAACACGCACTTTTTCCCCCTGAAAATAGGGGGAAAATGATGTATGCGTGTTATACGCCGATATAATGTTAAGAAGCCATGTTTTTACATACCGGAGGTATAACATTAAGACGGCGCAGCGCCTGCCGCAGCTCCCTCCTCATGCGCCGCCTGTCCCAGCTCCCTCTGTCATGCGGCGCCTGCCCCATTTAGCATTTCATTAATATCTTGGGGGAATAATATAGGCGATATAAAATGTTAAACTGAGTAATTCTAAAAGCAGAACTATTTGACGCCGTTTTTTGCTTGTATAACCTTTTCCCAAAATTCTTGTCGTTGTACCCCCAAAACATCTTGCCATCTATGGTTTAGCAAAGTGATAGCTTTATCTTTTGTCAACTGGTGTAACAGACTTCCGTATATTTTCAATATCATTTTCCTCCCTATTGATAAATTCGCGATATTAGCTAAAGTTAATGGAAAAGGAACAATTTGCGTTCCTTTCCCTATCTCTACTCGCAAAGCTTGTTTCAATTGAAGATAATAAAAGCTCAAATCTTTATCTTTTACATATTCCTTTTTAAGTTCTTGATAAGTGATTATTTCTCCTTCTCTCCATACCTGTCCCAATTTATAAATTCCATATTTCCACCAGACTTTTTGTTCAATTGATTTTAATTCCGTAAGATATATATTTCCCCATAACAAGGTATCTGAGTGTCTTCCCTTATGCAACCAAAGATCTTTTACCTTATTCCAAGACTTAATCCACATATCCATTAGGGGTATTTTCTTGAAATGTTTTTGAATCAGAATATCTATTTCTATCAGTTGAAAAATGTTACAATTCTCTAGGCATTTATAAAACCCCAGCTACCATCATCTTATATCTATATGTGTGACTCCATATTATCATGTTTCTAATCTGTCCAGAAATTAAGTATAACTCTAAATTTGGAAGTGACAAGCCGCCTTCTTTCTCATGGATATGTAATATCTGTGCTCTTATTCTCGGTTTCTTGCCTCGCCATACCAGATCTGTTATTAAGGTGGCTATTGTTTTAAAAATTATTTTTGAGATGATTATTGGTGCATTCCATAACATGTAGTTTAAAGAGGGTAAAATAAACATTTTCACCAATGAGATGCGTCCTGCCTTCGATATATGGATTTTTTTCCAAACGTCTATTTTCTTCCATATCTCTTGTAATTTGGGGAACCGTTTCAACTGCAGGTAGTCCCTGGAATTAGATGTTATCTGAATACCCAAATATTTGACTGGTTCTTGCCTTTTATTAATTTCAAGTGGCCCCGGTATGAACCCATTCAGAGGATCAATCGGGATACACGCTGACTTGGACCAGTTTATTTTAAGTCCCGTATATTTACTATATTCTTCAAATACCTGAAATATCTTCCTCAGAAAGCCATGAGATCCAACAAACAGCATAATATCATCTGCATACAGTGATATTTTTTCCTCATATGCCGCAAACCTAATTCCTTCAATCTCTTTATCTTGTCTAATCATATCCTCTAGGGGTTCCCTAGCTATAGCAAATAATAAAGGAGACAGGGGACAACCCTGTCTAACCCCCCTAGCGATATGTATTTTCTCTAAGTACTCACCGTTCAATATTAACCTTGCGGAAACTTCAGTATGTAATAATTTAACCCAAGATACAAAATGGTCTCCAAACTACATTGTCTTCAATGTAGCAAATAAAAAAGGCCATTCTATTGTATCAAAGGCTTTGGTAGCGTCTATAGTTATAATCGTACGTTCTCCACGGTTCAGAGGCTCCAACTGGGTTCCCATGAAGTATCTAATTATGTTATCACTTGTAGTTCTACCTGGCATAAAACCCCGACTGGTCCTCATGAATGATCCCGGGTGCCACTCTCCCAAGTCTATTTGCAAGAATCCGTGCTAATATTTTATTGTCGGCCACTACACTTTGAACGTTGCTGTGCTTCCTGTTCCATTCAAAGTGCTACATGGGGGTTGGAGGGAACAGCCGATTGGTGGAGGTGTGAGGTGTTGGACCCTCACCGATGAGATATTAATGACCTATCCTGAGAACAAAGATGCTTAAATGACATTTCATTACAATATAAAAAAAGAAAGAAAGAAATAGTAGCATAACATAACATTAAAAACATTGATAGTACAATAAAAATGTCTTACGATATATTAATCTGTCATTTATTTATCTGTCCCCCTATGATGTTCTGATTGGTTTCATAGTTTGACAGGACTATTACTCTTGTCATAAGAATATGAAACCAATAGATGGTGCTGTTCATGAGTAGTGTAGATCGCAAATATTCTAATCGTGAATTTTTATCGCAAATTTTCCATGCAAAAGGCTACACTAATAATCTTGTCATAAGACTATGAAACCAATAGATGGCGCTGTTCATGACTCATGAACAGCGCCATCTATTGGATTCATAGTTTGACTATTGACTATTGCTCTTGTCATATGACTATGAAACCAATAGATGGTGCTGTTCATAAGTAGTGGAGATTGCGAATTTTCCATGCAAATGGTTATTCAGCTGAAAAACAAGGCAGATTCTGCTCATTTGCATGTCTTTTCCATATACCTATGTTTATGCAAATTCGTTTTTACATGACAAAACTGTATAGAAAGGTTATTGAATATTATGTTAGGACAATCAGAAACTTTTTGCCTCCCTAATGATATTGATCTAGGTGCGCAGGTCCACCTAAGCCATAGATCTGAAGTAACTTTGAGGCTGGCTCTCAGTCAGATGAGAGCTGGTTTGGAATGTCTCATAGTGCACAAGGCTGCCATTGTAAGGTATGCTGACTCAGCCTGTCATCTGTCTCATGGATAGATTGATGGCTTGCATATACCTGGCTTTTGGCATATAGCCTTTGTGTGGTTGTTTATTGTATGTCATAGATAATAGGAGTCCAAGATACATCCAGCCATCCTCTTAATGCTGTTTTCAAACCATTTAAATGGGGTTTCTATCAATTTCTAACCTTTTTTGTGAACTAGACACCCTCTTCTCTTCCGAGCAGGGGTGCCTGGGGTTCTCCCATTGACTTCCATTGTGCTCGGGTGCTCGGTAGAGCACATGAGCACTTTGGTGCTCAATGAACACTAGACTCCTTCACCACCTGAATGGCCATGGTCAAACACCTGTCATTATAAATGATATACAAATCAGGAAGGCCAGTGCAGATTATTCGCTCGGCCGAAAGCACCACTCTATGAAGTGCACTCCTGTTCTGTTTCTTGCTACCTACCGAACCAGGCTGTAATGTTTCCTGACAGGATACTCTCGATGACACAGGTATAGGAGTTCTGAATCCGTATGTCCGTTCTGTGGCCCCGCAAAAAAGATAGAACGTGTCCTATTCTTGTCCGTTTTGCAGACAAAAATAGGCATTGTTACATTGGGGCCTGCAAACAGTGTGGGATGCACACATACTGCATCCTTATTTTGTTGATCCACGATTTGTGGACCGCAAAATGGATACGGAAGTGTGAATAGCCCCTTGGGATGGTTTCTCAGGTTAATATTTTACCATCCATTGTGTAACGTATGCGTTATGTATATAACTAACACATTTGTACTGTGAGTCTACAGATTGAGGTAGCGGTTACGATACCTTATAGATACAAAATATAAATAAAAAAAAGATGAATCTGGGTACATCAAGTGCAAAATCTAGACAAAACAATAGCAAAAATCAGGACTAAATATGTCATATGCATTAGGCTAGGGCTACACGACGATATGTCGTGCAACAATAAGTCGTGCGACACATAGTGCACAACTACACTGCAACATGTGTCGCGCGACATTGATGTCGCACCAATGTCGTGCGACAATTTTTATAATGATAGTCTATGCTGTCTCACTGCGACATGCTGCAACTGCGATGCGACAGTTGCAGAAAAATCCATTTTGTCGCAGTTGCAGCATGTCGCAGTGCGACACCATAGACCAGGCATGCTCAACCTGCGGCCCTCCAGCTGTTGTAAAACTACAACTCCCACAATGCCCTGCTCTAGGCTGATATCTGTAGGCTGTTCGGGCTGGGAGTTGTAGTTTTGCAACAGCTGGAGAGCCGCAGGTTGAGCATGCCTGCCATAGACTATCATTATAAAAATTGTCGCGCGACATTGGTACGACAAAATGTCGAGCGACACATGTTGTCGCGTAGCCCTAGCCTAAGGAATAAGGGCACATTTATTAAGACCGGCGCTTTAGACTCCAGTCTTAATAAAGGCCCATAGCTGGCGGTGGATCCGTTTAAGTTATGAAGAGGTGTCGGCCTCTCCATAACTTCGGCCCATCCAGCGCCAGCTCTAAATGTCTAAATGTAAGACAGCTTCCGAGCTGTCTTACATTTAGACCTTTTTCTATGCTTAAAACAGCGTCCTTCCACAGAAACCCCACAATTTTAGACCTGGCGTGAGCGGGGTGAAGTCACAGATAGCTGTACAACAATTAGTAATTTAGGTGTATTTCAGCATAGTAAAGAACCTCGTAAGTGTATTCACAGGTAGTATATTAATGCCTGTTCCCAGCTGGTACCATGATACTGAATAGTTAATAATATATATATATTTTTTTTTTTTACTGTAGAATAATCTTCAGATGTTTTCCTTCACATATACAGTTATGCAAGGGATCGATGACCCCTCACATCTGCTTTCCATTCTACCAGTGTCTGTTTTCACCATGGCAACCAGACAAATCACCTGACTGTGGATCAGACCCAGGTCTACCTTTGGCTACCATCTCGTGGGGCCGCTTGGCAAATGTGGAGCCCCTTCAAATGATGCATCATTTATCATGTTGAAAAATAAGAAACAGATCTTCAGGAATCAGTTTTATTGGACCATCAGCTTGTAATTTGATGATTATTTTGTAACAAGATGCAGATAGAGTGCCATTATTCTTGGCCTATAGACACTGGAAAATGATGTTCTTTATTTTGTTTGGAAGAGTTACAGTGTTAAAGGAGTTGTGTAAGATTAGAAACAGTGTCACTTTTGCCTGTAGGTTATAGGTGTTATTACAGCTTATGCCCCATTAACTTGAATGACATCGAGCTGCAATACCGCACACAGTCAATAAATCCGAGAGGTGCATTTTTCACACTCCTCAACATTGAAACTGCAACACCAAGAAGGAAACGTCCTGGAATGATAGAAATTACAGGATTGATAGACGTGTTAAAGGGAACCTGTCCCCAGGATTTTGCGCATAGAGCTGGGGACATGGGCTGCTAGATGGCCGCTAGCACATCTGCAGTACCCAGTTCCCATAGCTCTCTGCGCTTTTATTGTGTTAAAAAACACTTTTGATTGATATGCAAATTACCTGATATGAGTCCTGTAGCCGGAGATGAGTCAAGCGGAAAGGAGCCCAGCACCGCCCCGCGTCCTCCGAATCTCTTCCTTGCTGGCTGACGTCACAGAGCTGGAGCGCCGAAATCTCGCATGCGCGAGCTAGCGCATGCGCAGTGTCGGCATCATGTTCATTCCCTGTACTGGCATGAGCACAGGGAACGAACTACGCATGCGCTAGCTCGCGCATCGCGAGATTTCGGCGCTCCAGCTCTGTGACGTCAGCCAGCAAGGAGGAGATTCGGAGGACGCGGGGCGGTGCTGGGCTCCTTTCCGCTTGACTCATCTCCGGCTACAGGACTCATATCAGGTCATTTGCATATCAATCAAAACTGTTTTTTAACACAATAAAAGCGTAGAGAGCTATGGGACCTGGGTACTGCAGATGTGCTAGCGGCCATCTAGCAGCCCATGTCCCCAGCTCTATGCGCAAAATCCTGGTGACAGGTTTCCTTTAATGATAAGCAAATAAGGAAAAAAAATGGAGACTAAATATTCGAAACATCTCAATTTATTCAGTATCAGGTATGAAAACCACGTGGAGATATACATGCACTTTCACGCCTTGGCATGCTATCTATTAGTTTATTAATCGTTGTTGTCTAAGGAATGTTCTGCCACAATGAATGCACATGGGCAAGCAAATTATCAAGATCCACTTTTTGCAATTGCCGACCCTGATGTGCTCCATGGGATACAAGTCCAGAGATGACGTAGGCTATGGTAGCATGTTTAAACCACTGCTGCTCAAAGTAGCATGTGTCACATGCAGCATGGCATTGTCCTGTTAAAAAAATTAGTCCTGGGACACTTGGGAGAAATAGCCATTCCACTGGTTTCAATATCAAATCAATGTAATGCCAAGCTGTTAGAGGAACGTGGCTACCATACATACTCACACAAAGTCAATAGCCATAAGCTATATAGATCCTGTTTCTGGCCTTACTTAAAATACAACTTTTATTGCCTCATTTAAAAATTGTCCTTGTTAGAGTTTAAAAATACAGGCCAACTCATCTAAGTAGCAGCTGAATCAAAATGTTATATATAAGTGCAACTGTTGAAAGGGATCTCTAAAGGGGTATTATCTCCATACTTCCTTAGGCTGGGTTCACACGGCGAGATTTCCGCACGGGTGCAATGCGTGAGGTGAACGCATTGCACCCGCACTGAATCCGGACCCATTCACTTCTATAGGGCTGTGCACATGAGCGGTGATTTTCACGCATCACTTGTGCGTTGCATGAAAATCGCAGCATGCTCCTCTTTGTGCGTTTTCCACGCAGCGCAGGCCCCATAGAAGTGAATGGGTATGAGTGAAAATCACAAGCATCCGCAAGCAAGTGCAGATGCGGTGCGATTTTCACTCACGGTTGCTAGGAGACGATCGGGATGGAGACCCGATCATTATTATTATTTTCCCTTATAACATGGTTATAAGGGAAAATAATAGCATTCTTAATACAGAATGCATAGTACAATAGGGCTGGAGGGGTTAAAAAAAATTACAAAATAATTTAACTCACCTTAATCCACTTGCTCGCGCAGCCCGGCTTCTCTTCTGTCTTCATCTTTGCTGTGCACAGGGAAAGGACCTGTGGTGATGTCACTGCGGTCATCACATGGTCCGTCACATGATCCATCACCATGGTGATGGATCATGTGATGGACCATGTGATGAGCGCAGTGACGTCATCAAAGGTCCTATTCCTCAAAGAAGAAGACAGAAGAGAAGCCGGGCTGCGCGAGCAAGTGGATTAAGGTGAGTTAAATTTTTTGTAATTTTTTTTTAACCCCTCGAGCCCTATTGTACTATGCATTCTGTATTAAGAATGCTATTATTTTCCCTTATAACCATGTTATAAGGGAAAATAATACAATCTACACAACACCTAACCCTAACCCAAACCCGATCTTCTGTGATGAAGTCCGGGTTCGGGTACCAAACATGCCGATTTTTCTCACGCATGTGCAAAACGCATTACAAGGTTTTGCACTCGCGCGGAAAAATCGTGCATTTTCCCGCAACGCACCCGCATCTTATCTGGGCCAAAAACATGATGCCCGTGTGAAGAGGCCTTATGGATACCACTGGCATACTTTGTATCTATTAAGTCTCATTGCGGCATTATCCGCTTTACCAGGATGTGCCAGTAGTATCATTTTTTATCTAAGACTCCTTAGATCTGCACACTATAAATATTTCAAGTCTCCAGACTCCCAGCCTACTATTATATATTGGTGATATCTGACTATAATTATTTTTACTATCTTTCCTAAGGTTAGGAGTCTGAGAACCATATATCGTTTTCCCTGCCTGGACCAGATGATCGGAGCGCCTGCAGTGCGTTCCGCTGGTCCTAAAAGCTGAAGTGGCTTGCTAATTTATAAAGAAAGACAGAGCTCCCCCGACATGTTTCACAACATACATGGCGTCCTGAGGAGTATAGGAGCTACTAGCATGTTGCTAGTGAAAAGAGCATTTTTATCTATGTTAACATATATGTTAGCGCTATATAAATAAAGATTATTATTATTTCCTTACTTCTTGCAAGTATGCATTTGGTAGGTTATAAGAAGCAGCAGACAGATGAAAGTAAGTATGGAACACCGCAGATATGGAAATAAAGAAAACAAATCGCATACACACAATGCAAACATAACATTTATGTTTTGGAATTGCAGTTGACTCTCCGCATTAACTACAATGGGGAAAGCCACATCATTGCACACTGTACAACTTGCAGGTTAACAGGCTGAACTAGATGGACAGATGTCATTTTTCAGCCTTATAAACTATGTTACTATGTATGTAACTGTATATATTTTTTATAGAAGGTAATGAACAATTTTCTATAACAAACCCTTTAAAAGGCCACAATTGCAAAACAACTGCAGAAAAAATAACATGTATTCATCCAGTTTTCGCACTAACTTTTTAATGCTAGAGGGCCTTGAATAGAGGGTAGAGATGAGTGAATCGATTCTACTGATTTGGAATTCATAGAGAGAGAGAGAGAAACCCAAAGGAGCGTTGACTGGCTTTACAATATTCCTCTTGCATACTTAAAGGGACTCTGTCACCACTTTCTAACCCCCACTTTTAAAACTATAGTTCTGTCCATGGAGCCCCTGTGATTACAATGGTGGTGTTATATGTGAAATCCGCAGGCTCGTTTTGATAAAAAAAGCTTTTATCTTACCTGTCAGTCATGAGGATAAGGTGCCCAGGGCGTTTCTCCTGGTCTGAACATGCCGCCAGCCGCCGCCGCCGTTGGTGCCCAGCTCCTCCTCTGCCTTGAATTTGCGCCGCCTGAATGTCAAGAAATACGCCTCCGGCTCTCCCTCAGTCCCCCCTCCTTCTTTTCTAAGATCCCGCGCGTGCGGCAGTGTTCGCGTTATCGGGAGGTTGAGCGAAGTGCGCATGCGCATGCGCACTTCGCTCAATGAGGCTGAATCGTAAAGTCTGCACGGGCGCATCAGGCACAGGCCTGTGCGCACGCGCGAAATTTTGGAAAAGGAGGGGGGACTGAGGGAGAGCCGGAGGCGTATTTCTGGACATTCAGGCGGCGCAAATTCAAGGCAGAGGAGGAGCTGGGCACCAACGGCGGCGGCGGCTGGCGGCATGTTCAGACCAGGAGAAACGCCCTGGGCACCTTATCCTCATGACTGACAGGTAAGATAAAAGCTTTTTTTATCAAAACGAGCCTGCGGATTTCACATATAACACCACCATTGTAATCACAGGGGCTCCATGGACAGAACTATAGTTTTAAAAGTGGGGGTTAGAAAGTGGTGACAGAGTCCCTTTAATGCTCTGAATATGGAGAAATAGTGTCCTAGCCATGGCCTCTCAGGCAGCCAAGCAAATGTTCTTTGCTCTGCTGTGTTAAAGGTTAGTTACCCAAAAGGAGGAAACCTCCTGGTATAAAACGCTCAGTTTTCCTATTCTTTTGGAAAGGAGACTCCCTTGCATGTCTGTTTTCCAGAGGAGCACTATGTGGGGACACATGCACAGCCATAGATTTAAAAAAAATATGTTAAAAGTACTGATTGGAAACAAGGAGGTATGTATAAATATACATAATAGAGATGAGCAAATGATTATATCAATTTAGAATTTGTCCAAAATCTTCCCAAAAAATTAGCTTCTAACAAACTTGAATTTTTGGGCAATACATTTTGGGCAAATTAAGAGAGATAGAGAGAGATCTGCACATGAAAAATATGTGCAATTCAGTTTTTTTCCAAAAGAATTTAAAAAGCTGGGTGTTTTACATGTGTGCATATAGCAAAGCCATCCAGTCATTGCTTAGCCTAGGATAATAGCTAACAGCCCCACATCTGCAAATAACTTCCAGGAAAAAGCTGTTTATCAGAGCAAAGCAGACAGAATCAGCTTTTCTAGCTCAGAGGCCTTGGCGTGACCTCTAGGTTGGTATTCTTTTATTAAGAAGATTGCTTAGTATATGTAATGACTATTGTAGGCTAGGCAATGCTCCTCTTGGAAAATAGTCCACCCGGAAGTGAAGGTTCTGATGGTCAACATCTACCACCACCCCAACCTCATTCCTCACTGCTATGCGTGGCTCTAGGCACAGGAGCTGAAGCCCGTGAGTGACTGAGCGCTGCTGTCCTGCCTATTCTTCTGGGCAGGCTATGTGCTCTGCGTGACAGACACCAATCTCTGACACTTGAGACAGGGGCGTAGCTAAAGGCTCATGGACCCTGGTGCAAGAGTTAGGCTTGGGCCTCCCTTCCTTTAGTGCTTTGTGTGTCTTCTTATGCAGCACAAGGGTCTTTGGGCCCCCTCAGGCTCCTGGGCCCGGTAGCGACTGCTACCTCTGCACCCCCTATAGCTACGCCCCTGACTTGAGAGGTACATGTCAGTGGCAGAGGGAGGGTATGTTCTGTGAGTTTAGAGAAGCCACGGAGAACAGTTTCACGGAGAGCAGTGTTCAGTCATGAATAACACTGGACCAGCTCAGAAAGAGCTGTCTAACCCTTTGCATGAATATACAAGTCCATATGTCTCCACAGCTGTACAAGCTAAAAAGAAAAGAAAGATATCATTTTAATTAGCATGAACAACCCTACCAGGCAATATGCATGGTTTAGATGATCATGTTGACAGAGATTCTTTAAGAAACTTTAGTGTAGGACAGCGTTCATGCCAGCCTTAATCATGCAAGAGTTGTCTGTGGTTCAAGGGGTCCTGTTGAAACATGATGTTGTGTCCCTCAATCCCCAGACTAGGTCTGAGACTGTTTAGTGAGTGCAGTTAGTGACCAGTGACCACCTGATCAATACTCATTTGTTGTGGATTGCCTAGAAACAGTTTATGTTTCCCTGTCGAATTTATACGCTTACATTTCCTTTCTTCTTCTTTATCTTCTTTTTCAATCACATAATACTTTTGTCTCCTTAAACTGATTTTTTGGGGTGAACATTTATTAACACCAAATTTATAAAAATGGCACATGGCATAATACATTTGGTGTGACTCCCTAGGCATGTCATCGTTATGCTACTTCATAGCAAATACACCAGTAATTTTCTCAAAAAATTTGATGCATTTTTCCACTCCCATTATCCCAGACATTTCCTAAAACCACTCAGGTAAGTGTAAAAGTGTCCAAAGCATATGATAAATTTCACACCCCATATAATTTTTTAGTAAAATTTTCATTAGAATTTTGCCTCATTTTAGCTAATCTACATCATGGCATTGTAAGTATGATTGTAATGGATGGCTTAAAAATACATACAATATTTTCCATATAAAAAAAATATAAATAAAACCACATTCATATTTCTCTAATAGACATATAATGAATATGCCACCAATACCAGTTGCAGGTCCTACCTCTGGGGCCCACTCTTGTCTTTAGAACAGCCCCCCAAAGTGAAGGACAACACACCGCGCAAGCTCAGCCATTCTCCATTCATTCGCTATGGGAGTTCCTAGAGCTGGCTCTGTTTCTTCTGGCAGTCCTATAGATATGGTCACTTGTTTTTTTTCAGAACTCCTATAGCAGTGAATGGAGAGCAATGCTGTGCATGCGCGGTGCACTCTCCTTCTTTTCAGAGGCCATGCTCTGGAGATAAAAGCGGGTTCCAGAGGTAGGACCCAAACTTATCTGACATTGGTGGTATATCATAGTGATATGCTTCCAACGTCTGAGATGGGTATAACTCTTTAAGCAACAAAGTCCTCATTTACATAACACAGCCATGTGCACACGGTTCATGGCAGCACACTGATCAACCTATGGCTATTTAGTACGGGGCTCTGTGTGCCAGCAATTGGTGCTCCAATTAATGCCTTGGGGCTAAACATTTACTGATTAGGACCCCATGCATGTCTGTGGGTGCCTTATTACAGCCTGGCACAAACACAGAACAGTAATGCCACCATATTTATGCCATGTAGGGCATACCAAGGATGGTTAAGGGGTTGTGCCATAAACCACTTTTTACTCAAAAGTTTGTTTTCACCACTTACTTTAGCTCCTATTCCTTCTTGGATTCTTTTTTCAAATTTACCTCATTTGCAATTTTCTCTTATCCCCCATGCTTGAAATCCTACATGTCATGTGTCTGCTGTCTCATCATGCCTTAGGGCAGTGAGTGCGTCCTACACTTCAAGGTCCCAATGCAGGACATAAACAGCAATTGAGTATCAAAACAGATTTCCCACAGGGCACAATGGTAGGATAAAAACTTCAGAATAAGTCAGTTTTGATAAATAGTAATATGTAGAGGGTATGGTCGGCACTGCTGTAGGTGTGGGATTTAATTTGGTGCTTCACTGGTCGAATGTGAGTAGTGGTGGTGCTCAGCATGAAAAACAAGTAGTATTTGCAACAAAGGAGAGAAAAGAAAAATAATGTGGCACTCACCCAAAAATACTCTTTGCAGCTTTATTCACATAAAAAGGTCAGCGTCATGCGGGCAAAACACAGCTAGGAGGCAACAGTCGTTTTGCGCTTGTTACGCTTTTTCAAGCCCTCAGTAACTGAATCGGCGTGGTTCATAAATACAAACCGGATTCCAAAAAAGTTGGGACACTAAACAAATTGTGAATAAAAACTGAATGCAATGATGTGGAGATGGCAAATGTCAATATTTTATTTGTAATAGAACGTAGATGACAGATCAAACGTTTAATCCGAGTAAATGTATCATTTTAAAGGAAAAATACGTTGATTCAAATTTTCACGGTGTCAACAAATCCCTAAAAAGTTGGGACAAGTAGCAATAAGAGGCTGGAAAATGTAAATTTGAGCATAACGAAGAGCTGGAAGACCAATTAACACTAATTAGGTAAATTGACAACATGATTGGGTATAAAAAGAGCTTCTCAGAGTGGCAGTGTCTCTCAGAAGCCAAGATGGGTAGAGGATCACCAATTCCCACAATGTTGCGCAGAAAGATAGTGGAGCAATATCAGAAAGGTGTTACCCAGCGAAAAATTGCAAAGACTTTGCATCCATCATCATCAACTGTGCATAACATCATCCGAAGATTCAGAGAATCTGGAACAATCTCTGTGTGTAAGGGTCAAGGCCATAAAACCATACTGGATGCCCGTGATCTCCAGGCCCTTAAACGACACTGCACCACAAACAGGAATGCTACTGTAAAGGAAATCACAGAATGGGCTCAGGAATACTTCCAGAAACCATTGTCAGTGAACACAATCCACCGTGCCATCCGCCGTTGCCAGCTGAAACTCTACAGTGCAAAGAAGAAGCCATTTCTAAGCAAGATCCACAAGCTCAGGTGTTTTCACTGGGCCAGGGATAATTTAAAATGGAGTGTGGCAAAATGGAAGACTGTTCTGTGGTCAGACGAGTCACGATTCGAAGTTCTTTTTGGAAATCTAGGACGCCATGTCATCCGGACCAAAGAGGACAAGGACAACGGTTATCAACGCTCAGTTCAGAAGCCTGCATCTCTGATGGTATGGGGTTGCATGAGTGCGTGTGGCATGGGCAGCTTGCATGTCTGGAAAGGCACCATCAATGCAGAAAAATATATTCAGGTTCTAGAACAACATATGCTCCCATCCAGACGTCATCTCTTTCAGGGAAGACCCTGCATTTTTATCAAGATAATGCCAGACCACATTCTGCATCAATCACAACATCATGGCTGCGTAGGAGAAGGATCCGGGTACTGAAATGGCCAGTCTGCAGTCCAGATCTTTCACCTATAGAGAACATTTGGCGCATCATAAAGGGGAAGGTGCAACAAAGAAGGCCCAAGACGATTGAACAGTTAGAGGCCTGTATTAGACAAGAATGGGAGAGCATTCCTATTTCTAAACTTGAGAAACTGGTCTCCTCGGTCCCCAGACGTCTGTTGAGTGTTGTGAGAAGAAGGGGAGATGCCACACAGTGGTGAAAATGGCCTTGTCCCAACTTTTTGGGGATTTGTTGACACCATGAAATTCTGATTCAACATATTTTTCCCTTAAAATGGTACATTTTCTCAGTTTAAACTTTTGTTCCGTGATTTATGTTCTATTCTGAATAAAATATTAAAAGTTGGCATCTCCACATCATTGCATTCAGTTTTTATTCACGATTTGTATAGTGTCCCAACTTTTTTGGAAACCGGTTTGTACTCCCACATCTTCGTCACTGATTAAATGAATAACATATGTATGAAGACCATTCAGAAGACAAGGCAAACAAAAAAACAAACACACACATAAACTACTAATACTATAAAAACACTGCTAGGTAGTTTTTATCATTTAACCCCACAGGGCCCATGGCTCCACTTTTTATAATCCAGACTGCTTCTTTCTGGAGTAAAATATGACCTCTATCACCACGCCGTATTAGGGGCTGGACAACTTCAATCCCTGCACATTTTAGAACGTTACTATTACCTTCATGTATTTCATGTACGTGATCAATCAATCTAGAAGCCCCAATTCTTGTCACTATAGATCTCCTGTGTTCTCTGAATCTGATGTACAAACATCTAATGGTTTTACCAATGTAGAACCTGCCACAGGGGCAGAAAAGTGCATAAACTACAAATTGCATTTTGCAAGAGATAAATTGATTGACCACGCACTCAGTACCTCCTAACTTGAAGAATCTCTTTCTATGCATGTATTTACACATGGAGCAGTGACCTCATACAAAGTTACCTTTTAGGGGACATGTTTCTAACCAATTTTATTCTGGTGTTTGGAAATGACTCCTCACAATCAGTGATGGTCAGTTCGCATTGTTCGCCCGCGAACACATGCGAGCTGCCATCTTTTCTCACAAGTCCGGCAAGGCATAGGTAAGCCCTTACCTGTGCCTGTGCGCAAGCCGGTCTGAAAACAAATACGGTCACCGGGAGAAGGCAGTTCCTAGAACAGCCGCCGGGGGCCTTCATCGGGCTGTTCTTGGAACTGCCTGCTCCTGCTGACCGCATTTGTTTTCAGATCGGCTTGTGCACAGGCACAGGTAAGGGCTTACCTGTGCCTCGCCGGACTTGTGAGAAAAGATGGCAGCTCGAATGTGTTCGCGGGCGAACAATGCGAACTGGCCATCACTGCTCACAATGACATCCCTGATTGTTTTACTTCTCCTAAAGCTGACAATAGGATTACATTGTTTGTTTTCTTTCAAGACGTTATCCTGTGCTAAAATGTGCCAATTGTTAAGAATAGCACTCCTGATGGCGACAGCCAGAGGGGAGTAGTCAAATGTGAACACTGCTCTCGCCTTACAAGCTTCAGACCTAGGGTTAACCTCTTGGGGGCTGGATGCATTTATACATGCTCTATCAATTACCTTGTCTGGATAGTCGCATTGCAAGAGACGGTTTTCTACTATTTCTGATTGCTCAAAATATGACACAATTCTTTTGAGTTGCAAAAATGGGCCGTATGGTACAGATGACTTTACATGAGGTGGATGGAAGGAATCGTAGTGCAGCAGTGAATTCGTAGAGGTCGATTTTCTATATATATTGGTGTGAATGGTGCCACCTCTGATTTCCACTTTAATGTCCAAAAGTTCTAACTCCTCACAATTAGGCCTCATGCACACGACCGTTGTGTGCATCCGTGGCCGTTGTGCCGTTTTTTTGTTTTTTTTTCGCGGACCCATTGACTTTCAATGGGTCCGTGGAAAAATCGGAAAATGCACCGTTTTGCAGCCGAGACCGTGATCCGTGTATCCTGTCCGTCAAAAAAATAGGACCTGTCCTATTTTTTTGACGGACAATGGTTCACGGACCCATTCAAGTCAATGGGTCCGTGAAAGAACACGGATGCACACAAGATTGGCATCCGTGTCCGTGATCCGTGGCCGTAGGTTACTTTCATACAGACGGATCCAAAGATTCGTCTGCATAAAAGTTTTTTCAGATCTAAGTTTTCACTTCGTGAAAACTCAGATCAGACAGTATATTCTAACACAGAGGCGTTCCCATGGTGATGGGGACGCTTCTAGTTAGAATACACTACAAACTGTGTACATGACTGCCCCCTGCTGGCAGCACCCGATCTCTTACAGGGGACCGTGATCCTACAATTAACCCCTTCAGGTGCGGCACCTGAAGGGCTTAATTGTACTATCATATCCCCCTGTAAGAGCTCAGGGCTGCCAGGCAGCAGGGGGCAGACCCCCCCTCCCCAGTTTGAATATCATTGGTGGCCAGTGCGGCCCCCCCCCCTCCCTCCCTCTATTGTAATAATAGGTTGGTGGCCAGTGTGCGGCCCCCCGTTCCTCCCTCTATTGTAATAAATCGTTGGTGGCACAGTGTGCGCCCCCCATCGGCCCCCCTCCCTCTATAGCAGGGGTGCACAACGTTTTCTGGGTTGGGGCAACATTGTCAGACTGAAGGAATAACAAGGGCCAAAAATAAAAGTTAAAGGGGTATTAACAAGTGAAATACTGTATTTATTGCGTATTGTACACACAGTTATATATCATAAATGTCTAAATATACCTCCAGGACTCCCATCTAATGGGAGAATACATGAAAAATGCATGTGAGCAGCCACAAGACATAGGCATACATGTCTGTTACCAGATGGTTGGGGGCCGGACAGAATGGTATCAAGGGCCGCATGTGGCCCCCGGGCCGCAGGTTGTGCACCCCTGCTCTATAGCATTAACAACATTGGTGGCCTCCCATCTCCCCCCCCCCGATCATTGGTGGCAGCGGGGTTCCGATCGGAGTCCCAGTTTAATCGCTGGGGCTCCGATCAGTAACCATGGCAACCAGGAAGCTACTGCAGCCCTGGTTGCCATGGTTACTTAGCAATAGTACAATAGTAGAAGATTAGTTACCTGCTGGCTGCTGCAATGTTCGTGTCCGGCTGGGAGCTCCACCTACTGGTAAGTGACAGGTCTGTGCGGCGCATTGCTAAATGAACTGTCACTTACCAGTAGGTGGAGCTCCCGGCCGGTCACGAACATCGCAGCAGCCAGCAGGTAAGTATGAATCTTCTACTATTGTACTATTGCTAAGTAACCATGGCAACCAGGGCTGCAGTAGCTTCCTGGTTGCCATGGTTACCGATTGGAGCCCCAGCGATTAAACTGGGACTCCGATCGGAACTCCGCTGCCACCAATGATCGGGGGGGGGGGAGATGGGAGGCCGCACACTGGCCACCAATGTTGTTAATGCTATAGAGGGAGGGGGGGCCGATGGGGGGCGCACACTGTGCCACCAACGATTTATTACAATAGAGGGAGGAAGGGGGGCCGATGGGGGGTGCACACTGTGCCACCAACGATTTATTAAAATAGAGGGAGGGAAGGGGGGGGCGCCGCACTGGCCACCAATGATATTCAAACTGGGGAGGGGGGGGGGTCTGCCTCCTGCTGCCTGGCAGCCCTGATCTCTTACAGGGGGATATGATAGTACAATTAACCCCTTCAGGTGCGGCACCTGAGGAGTTAATTGTGCTGATCACGGCCCCCTGTAAGAGATCGGGTGCTGCCAGGCAGCAGGGGGCAGTCTTGTACACAGTTTGTAGTATATTCTAACTAGAAGCGTCCCCATCACCATGGGAACACCTCTGTGTTAGAATATACTGTTGGAAATGAGTTTTCACGCTCTAACTCATATCCGACAGTATATTCTAACATAGAGGCGTTCCCATGGTGATGGGGACGCTTCAAGTTAAAATATACCATCGGATTGGAGAAAACTCAGATCCGATGGTATAAAAGGGACTCCAGACTTTACATTGAAAGTCAATAGGGACGGATCGGTTTGAAATGGCACCATATTGTGTCAAAGTCAAACGGATCCGTCCCCATTGACTTGCATTGTAATTCAGGACGGATCCGTTTGGCTCCGCACGGCCAGGCGGACACCAAAACGACTTTTTTTTCATGTCCGTGGATCCTCCAAAAATCAAGGAAGACCCACGGATGAAAAAACGGTCACGGATCACGGACCTACGGACCCCGTTTTTGCGGACCGTGAAAAAATACTGTCGTGTGCATGAGGCCTTAGGCCTCATACACACGACAGTGTTTTTTCACTGTCAGTGATTTGGCTTCAGTGGTCCGTGTCCAATTTTGCTTCAGTTGTGTTTCCTTGTCTCTTCCTTTTTTTTTGTCTGACAGGGAAAAAAAACGGAAGGTTAATGAAAAGTGTAATTTTATTGCACCAAGGTCTTGTAGAAAAAAACGGACACGGATGACATACCAGTTGTGCATCCGTTTTGTTTGACGAACCCATTGACTTGAATGGGTCCGTCCTCCGTTTTCCACTGACAAGAATAGGACAGGTTATATTTTTTTTGACGGACTGGAATCACGGAAGCGGAGAAAAAACAGAGGACTATCAGTTTTTTTTCACAGCTCCATAGAAATAAATGGGACCTCTGCTAAACTGTGAAAAATGACGGAACGGACACGGATGCATGAGACCTTAATCTTACTCGTGAATCACATATTCATCTGTTTTTTAGTGTTTAGGTACTCCACAAATTTATCAAACTGCACGGCGGTCCCCATCCATATGTTGAACACATCATCAATGAATCGAAAAAAAGTCTTAATTTAACATACAAATGGGTTATCAACTGTAAATATGTATTTCTCTTCAAAAACTGAGAGGAAGAGGTTAGCGAAAGTGCAAGCCACTGGTGTCCCCATCGCTGTCCCTGAGCGTTGTATGAACCAGTTCTTATTAAACATAAATGCATTGTGTGTTAAAATAAAATGCAATGCTTCTGAAACAAAATCCACAAGCATCTACGATTTATTATTTCTCTCCAAAATTTCGCGGACACACTGTACCCCCAACTCCTGCGGTATTCTAGCATATAAACTTTCTACATCGATGGATGCTAATGCAAAACCATCCTGCCATTCTAGTTCTCAGTAACTGAGCCAATTCCCGCGATGATGGGGCGCCCAGGTGGGTGCACCAGTGATTTATGCACTTTTGGTATACAATACCACACAGGTTTAACAGGAAA
Source organism: Bufo gargarizans (assembly GCF_014858855.1). NCBI lineage: Eukaryota > Metazoa > Chordata > Amphibia > Anura > Bufonidae > Bufo > Bufo gargarizans. The sequence goes on from NC_058087.1 coordinate 61,295,622, forward strand.
TTGAGGGAACAGTCTCTCCGCGGTAGCCGTGGAGAGAACTCCCTTATCAGCATATTTCCACAATAGGGACCTTAATTGTTTCTGATATGTATATGTGGGATCAATTTTTAGGGGCGCATATACATTTACATTTTTCAATTGGCTTTCTGCTTCTTTCACATATGAAGAAGTGTACATATCCACGATGTTCCCACCCTTGTCCGCCGGTTTAACAGTCAGGTCACTGCGCTTACTAAGCCACTGTAGGCCTCTTTTTTCTTTAGCATTTAAATTACATAGAGTTTTTATAGTATTAGTAGTTTATGTGTGTTTTTTTTTTGTTTGCCTTGTCTTTTGATTGGTCTTCATACATGTCTTATTCATTTAATTGGTGACGAAGGTGTAGGAGCATTTATGAACCACGCCGATTCAGGCACTAATGGCTTAAAAAAGCGCAACAAGCGCGAAACGACTGTTGCCTCCTAGCTGTGTTTTGGCCATATGACGCTGACCTTTTTATGTGAATAAAGCTGCAAAGAGTATTTTTTGGTGAGTGCCGCATTCTTTTTTTCTTTTCTCTCCTTGTTGCAAATACTACTTGTTTTTCATACTGAGCACCAAATTAAATCCCACACCGAACAGTCACCAAACCTGCACTTTTCTCTTGTGAAGCAGCGATTAATTTAGGTCGTGCGGATGTGGGCATGTTTTTTGCACAGTGTATTGACACTAACAGCTGGCAAGCAATGAGTACTCGCCCTCCAGAGATGAAAACACACAATTATTTTGGACTATGAATTCCCTGCAATCATATGTTACACATAACAGAGTGCCGCAGGGTTTTTTCTTTTCTCTCCTTTGTCGCAGTTTTGATAAATGGTGGTATTTGGGGTACGATCACATGGCGTTCACGCGTAGTGCTTGTGATGCGGCTGTACTGCGTTTGAGTACCAATCGGACATATGGGCCACACCATGGTCTAATTAAACTAATGAAGACCACACTGTTCAGTGGATCTGTATATATTGTTAATGGCCATGTGAAGGTACCGTGTGGCCATTAACAATACAGATCCATTGAACAGTGCGGTCTTCATTAGTTTAGGTAGAGTCCCCTGCGGCCCGTATGGCCGCTCTGTACTTAAATTCAGCACGGCTGCGTCACAAGCGCCACAACACCGCACCATGTGGTGATACCCTATATTAGTGGCAGAACGGCACCACAATATAATATAATAATCCGCAGCACTCGCCATTGTAGAAAATGAAGATGGTGGTTTATTCACAAAAACAGCATGGTTATAGCAGCTTGAAAAAGACAGGAAACGATCGAAAAGCCACTATAACCATGCTGTTTTTGTGAATAAACCACCATCTTCATTTTCTACACTGGCGAGTGCTGCGGATCATTATATTATATTGAGACGCTGGGACCTTTGGCCAGGATCCCCACCTGCGTGCACCACCACCTATAAAGGAACTTCTAATGTCTACCCCGAAATTGGAATCAGTAATGCTGCCAAAACCTCATTTTTGTATACAGAACGACACCACAAGGGCATCTGTCAGCAGGTTTGTACCTATGAAACTGGATGACATGTTGCAAGAAAGCATGCCCCCATTGCTGAGAAAAATGATGTTTAAATACATGCAAATTAACCTTTAGGAGCAACTGGGGCGTTGTCATTACTCCTAGAGGCTCTGCCCTCTCTGCAACTGCTACGCCCTCTGCTCTTTGATTGACAGAGGCAGGTAGTGTAACATGATCATTCCTGTCCCCGACTTCTCCTAAAGTCAATCAAAGTGCAGAGGGTGCAGCAGTTGCAGAGAGAGCAGAGCCTCTAAAGGTAACGCCCCCGTTGCTCCTACAGACTCATTTGCATATATTTAATCATAATTTTCTCAGCAATGTGGGCACATATGAACATGGGACCAACACAGATGCCTTCAGCTGCCAAGCGCACATGTAACAGGCCAGCCAGTTTCATAGGTGCAAATCTGCTGACAGATGCCCTTTAACTACTGAATGCAAAATACCTTTTCTCTGTTTAGTAACATCTCATATAAGTGAAACATAAATGGTAATTTCATTACAACCTCCCTACATGAAAGGGACCACAATTTAATCTAAAGACAAAATTTTCTCTGCATAATGTACATATATATGATATAATGGACGAGTCGTAACTCTGCGAAAGAGTCAAACCCGAGTATTCATAGCCTGCCAGCAATAATACATACCCCCTAGAGTATTTGTGGTAAGACTTCAACCGATCGCTCTCTCTAATTAGACGTCTCCTTTTTGGTGGTTTATTGAGAATGTATTTGTAATGAGCACACATTTATATGGATGTTTTGAACTGAACTCATGCATTTCCTAACTCTTAGGTATCAGATTTCAGCGAGGGATATGTTCAAATAAGGTGATTTCAGGAAAAGTCTTCTGCGAGAGCCTCTAGACTGCACTTCTTGGCTCAGACATGTTGAGGTTTTGCCAACGCTGGTCTGTCCTGACAGCTACTTTTCTTTGCATTTCTTAATGATATTATCAAGTAAAACAAGCATGGAGAGGCGGAGACGCCGCGTACATTTAACCCACAGCACAGATGAAATGGCCGGCTCAAGGGTTTGAAGAGCTGAACAGCTTTCTGGCTTGTCATTGTGCCATAAAACAATGCAGCATGCTGATCTTCTATCTATGTATGTATATATTTATATAGCCCCAGGTTACCCCTGACTCACACATGCAAACAGCCCCTTATAAGAACAAGACGGATGGTTGCTGAACTCATCAGATTATATGGTACAAGCACAAACAAATTGTGCATGCTTGGGTCAATCCAAGAGGATGTGAGTTTGTCTCGCCTTTTGTTCTCATGTGAAAAATATATTATGCAAACTCCATCTGGCCCAAATGTCGTTAAGAAAAATTAAAATGTTTCACATTTCATGGTGAGTAAAGGTGACTTCTATGTATGACTTCCATAGTAAATACTCATCTATAGTGGTGTAATGGCACATAAATCTGGCTGTCGGACACAATGAAGTTTGATCCATAATGATGTAATGTCCCACTGAAGCTTTGGACAATGCAGTAAAATGATATTGTCACTATGAACTGTGTAGCCTGTTCATCATATTGTAGATAGTCAGGGCCCTCTCGCCTTCTGAACCAGTTTGTAACTTGGTTTGTTCGTACTTATTGCAATTGTCTGTATTATGTATGTGCACCCCTTATCATATGTACAGTGCCATGGAATGAATGGCGCTTCGAAAATCTTATATTTTAAGCTAAGTGTATGTATGTGTGTCCACTAAAGGAATCCGCACAGTCGCATTTACAATCTCGAAATTTGGCTCAGAGGTACATCAGGTGTCCAGGAAGGTTTTAGACCGGGTCTCAGCTCTCTAGCACCTACTGTTCCTGAGATATTTTCCTACTGTTCCTGAGATATAAAAAAAAAAAAAAAAATGCAAATATGGCACATCACATGACCTACATTAGCCAATAGAAGCCTGCAGGTTTTTCTCTTCATATTCCAACTGCCATACACACGGTCACATGTCCCTCATCAGCCAATAGAAGCTCGCAGGTCCTTAGTCTCCACATACACACAGTTTTACACCAGGTTTCCATAACAACCCAGCCATTTTTCTTCACTGCTGCAGGTCAGCTTTAAAGGGGCAGGGTGCTGTGGATGACACGTGTCAAGGGAGCGGAGTGCTGTGGAGGTCACAGTTCAGGGGGCAGGTAGGATGGCCATTCAGGCCACCCTCAAAAGACGGACTTTAAAACCACACCCCCAGGTCCCGCTAAGTGGGCTCATGTTGAAGGGGGGTCCAAATTGACAGAAGGCAGGGCCAACACAAGTACATAGGGCCAGCATAGTGACAGCATAAGTAGGCAGAGACAGAAGTAGGTGCAGCCAGCAATACCACAGTGCAGCACAGAATACCGCCCCAGCAGTACCAAATACCACAGCACAGACTACTGCCTCAGCAGATACAAATACCACAGTGCACCACAAAATATGGTCATCTTTACCACAGTATTCAACTGTATGATCTTCCTGAGGATAGTGACACAGTTAAAATCAGAAGTCAGACCATTATGCACCCCGCTGGTGGCCATACGGAGGGTTCAGGCAGCCCTCTGGGCATCAGCCCAACGGGAAATTTCCCTGTATGGTCTATGGCCAGTCCGTCCCTGGGACCTAGGAAGCAACGCAGCAGGAGCAGTGGGGATCAGAAGGGTATTAGTACTCAATATTTTAAAACATTCTCAACTGTTTTAAAAAAATTAAAATGTCTGGACAACCCTTTTAAAACTATATAAACTACAATTTACATAGCAAACCTGATCCCTGCTCTGCGCTCATGAGAACCAAAGCCAGATCTGTGCACATATTGCTATTTCAGTTTATCTAATGCAATAAACATAGAAAGGAAAACAACATCAACTTAACATCATACATAAACTTATGACCACAAGGGTGGCCCTCATTGGCAGATGGTAAATGAACCAGGAGGATGACTCCAGCTTAACAACAAGGCTGGAGTACCCCTCAGACTTCTGATCTCAGCAGAAGCTAAATAGCCAGTAGCCACACCCACACAGACACACACTGGGAAGGGAGTTAACCCTTGCAACACCAGAGAGGGTAAGGTAGCCACTTAAAGGGGAAGTGCACCCATACATAAACCTCGTGCACAACAAACAGGGAAAGTGCACACATACATAAACCCTGTGCACACCAAACAGACAAAAGGCACACCTACAAAGACAGGTTGCCAGGTGCAACCGCATGCCCTTGACAGCAAGCTGCCTAGCAACAGCTCAGGCTGCTATACTGACGACAACAACATGTTGCCAGCGGCAACCACACGTGAGGTAACAAACTAGTGGCCCTCACCTGTCGTTGAACAACAAAACCAGACCACAGGCAACTGCATGCGTCTCCAGGAGTCACGTCCATAACCATGGTCGTGACAGCAACTGCCATGGGGCCCTGGGCAAGAGGGGGGCTAAGTTGGGATCATCCCCTCTTCTACTGGGGTGAAAACTTGGTCAGGACTCTAAAGCAGAGGTACTCAACTGGTGGACTACGGTCCGAATCCAGAGTGCGGTTGCCAGCTGTCCGGACCCCTGCATGCACCTGGGTGCTGTCTCTCTGGGTGCCACAGTCCAGAAGCAATGAGTGCTTCTATTAATACAGATGGAAGCGCTCATTGCTGGAGTGCAGGAAGCTGGGTCCTTTCACTCATCGCTCAGCTCCCCGCGCTCCTCTCCTTCAGGCCGGCAGCGCACAGAATGCTGAAACAGGAAGACTTCTCCCTGCTCCACCATTCAGCACGGAAATCTGCATAAGCTCCACCCACACAGTGCTGCATAGCGATCTGTGTCTGCAGGGGAGAGAGGACTGTGAGCTTCAGGAATGGGACAAGGTGAGTAGTTACTGTGTTGTTGGTTTTTTGTTTGTTTGCTTTTGACACAGAGGGGGCACAATGGGAATTTCTACTCTTCTACTCTGGAGGGGCACAATAGGCATTTCAACTTTAGAGGGGGCACAATGGGCATTGTAAATGTGAAGGAGACACAATGGGCATTGCTAATGTGAAGGGGGCACAATGGGCATTTCTACTCTGGAGGGGGCACAATGGGCATTTCTACTGTGGAGAGGGCACAATAGGCATTGCTAATGTGAAGGGGGCACAAAGGGCATTTGTACCCTGGAGGGGGCACAATGGGCATTGCTAATGTGAAGGGGACACAATGGGCATTTCTACCCTGGAGAGGGCACAATGGGCATTGCTAATGTGAAGGGTACACAATGGGCATTTCTACTCTAGAGGGGGCACAATGGGCATTTCTACTCTGTAGGGGGCACAGTGCACAGAGGGCATAACTACTATGAAGAGGGCACAGAGGGCATTATTACTGTGAAGGGGGCACAATGGGCATTACTAGCACAGAGGGCATTACTACTATTAAGGGGGCACAATAGGCATTTATACTCTGTAGAGGGCACAATAGGTATTGCTAATGTGAAGGGGGCACAATGGGCATTTGTACTCTGGAGGGGGCACAATGGGCATTTCTACCCTGGAGGGGGCCCAATGGGCATTGCTAATGTGAAGGGGGCACAATGGGTATTTCTACTCTAGAGGGGGCACAATGGGCATTTCTACTCTAGAGGGGGCACAATGGGCATTTCTACTCTGTGGGGGGCGCAGTGCACAGAGGGCATTACCACTATGGAGGGAGCACAGAGGGCATTACAACTGTGATGGGGCACAATAGGCATTATCACTGTGAAGGGGGCGCAGTGAGCATTACTACTATTAAGGGGACACAATGGGCATTATTACTATTAAGGGGGCATAATGGGCATCATTACTTTGAAGGGGGTACAATGGGCATTACTACTATTAAGGGGCATTATTACTGTGAAGGAGGCACAATGAGGATTATTACTATGGAGGGGCACAATGAGGATTATTACTATGGAGGGGCACAATGAAGATTATTACTATGAAGGGGGCACAATGGGAATTTTTACTGTGAAGGGTGCACAGAAAGGACATTACTACTGTGAGGGGCACTTAGGGTATTCATACTCTGTGGGGAGGAACTAATGAGGCATCGCAATGTGTCAGGGGCACTAAGAGATCACCCTGCTGTGAGGGTGCACTTAGGGGGTATCATACTCTGTGGAGCACTAAAGGGATATCATACTGTCTGAGGGGCATTAAAGGGGCATCATTATTGTAAGGGGGCACTGAAAGGACATTTTTAGTGTTTGGTCGGCAGAAAGGAAATTAGGTGGGCTTGGAGGTGTGGATTATTGTAAAAAAATAATAATAATAATGCAGCGCTACACGCCAATGTGTTTGTCCCTCCTTATATTTTTTTGATTTTACAGCTCGGACCTTCATCCTACAGCAGACCCAGGTATGTGGACATTTTAAAAAAAGTACTTGAGTAACCCTGCTCTAAAGGAATAACTTTTAGCAAATGAGACTGGAAAAAATGGCCCAAGAGTCATTGAAATGAGGTTCAGGCGGAAACCCTTCTGTCCTGTGTTGGGGGCCTGGTTTGATCCTTGCTATGGGGCCCTTACTTCTCTATATACGCCACTGGTCCTCTGTACAGTGGTGTAAAATATGGTGTCAATATATAAACACTGTGTAATAACCAATATCCATCAGACATTTTTGTGGTTTAAAGGGGTTGAGCCACTTTTGTAATATTGATGTGTAGTGTCCCACTAGGTAAAGGTGGGCACTACACAGGTTAATGTGTTTCATTGCATTGAATGACATGTGCATGTTTTTCCCTGTGTTATCCGGGTGTCAGGCCTGTCAGGGTGTAGTTTAGCCTCACAGACGTTAGGGGGAGCTAGAGAGCCCTAGACATATATATGAAGGCCCAGACAGGAGAGAGTTAGTTCATTCCAGGGGACTAGAGGAGTTACCTCGTCAGCCTGAAGCTCCTGAGGCTAAGCTTAGCTCAGTTGAGACACCCCAGTAGCAGGACAGAACCTCCTGGGAGAAACCCACAGCCCTTCACCAGACAAGTCAGGATACCACCAGTAAAGCTAAGTAAGGCTACTTTCACACTAGCGTTCGATCGGATCCGTTCTGAACGGATCCGATCATAATAATGCAGACGGAGGCTCCATTCAGAACGGATCCGTCTGCATTATTTTAGCATATAACAGCTAAGTGTGAAAATAGCCTTGAACGGATCCGTCCAGACTTTCAATGTAAAGTCAATGGGGGACGGATCCGCCTGAAGATTGAGCCATATTGTGGCATCTTCAAACGGATCCGTCCCCATTGACTTACATTGTAAGTCTGGACGGATCCGCACGCCTCCGCACGGCCAGGCGGACACCCGAACGCTGCAAGCAGCGTTCAGCTGTCCGCCTGTCCGTGCGGAGGCGAGCGGAGCGGAGGCTGAACGCCGCCAGACTGATGCAGTCTGAGCGGATCCGCTCCATTCAGACTGCATCAGGGCTGGACGGCTGCGTTCGGGTCCGCTCGTGAGCCCCTTCAAACGGAGCTCACGAGCGGACCGACGAACGCTAGTGTGAAAGTAGCCTAACCTTGATGGGCAGATGCATTAGAAAGTAAAGCAAGAATCTAATACCTGAGGAAGATATATTTTACCAAGGATTTAAGCCACCATTTAGGCATCCGGGCCTTGGGATAGGAAGCCAGACAGGAGTTCTAGAAGGAACAGTGTACGCTATTTCTGAGGAAAGGTACAACCTGATTCTGAGTGCATTGTGAATTTACCCTCTGAGTATCTTGCATAATCACTACCTGCCATCTTGTGAAATAAGCCTGCTTGTAAATCTGTGAACTAAGAGACTGTGTCACCATCTGCATGTACAAAGTTGGACTGTTTAGTAAAGTAACGTTTGGTTCACTATACCATCTGTGTACCTCACTTATTCCAACTATCAACCGGTGTGCCACCGTCAAAGGCACTGGCATCACGAACCTTAAAGGGACCTTGCCCCAGGCACTCAAAATACCCGTAACATCCAGGGCACCTCATCCACCATCAGGCCTGGTCCCTACATACAGAGTGTGCCCCAGAGGAACCGTGTCTACCTCTCCTTCACTACCACATGCCTGCCCAGGGTTCTCCAATACAGTGAGTAACCCTCGATTGCCCATAACCGTGACCTCACTTCGCTATACCCTGCAGGTCTGGCGTGTTGCATAAATTGGTGTCACGAACAGGATACGAACATTCCTGCGCCATTGCGGATACAAAAACTGTGTGCTGTAAATTGCCTTAAAGTGACAAGCCCTAATTGTTTTATTGAAAATTGCTGGGCCAAAGTGAACTGTGATAATTGCGGTGTGAAGATTGCATTGTATGGACTATTTTCTGCCGATTTAAGTCACCACTTGCTGTCAGTGAATAGACAGCCATATTGCCCACTTAACCTGATCGGATTTACAAGTGCGCCTCGTGGAGCTGTTTGGCGCGAAAAAGAGGACTTTGGCGCGAAAAGAATCAGGCGGAGCCATCGCCCAGCCAACAAGGAAGAAGAACGCCGCCTACCTGAGTCCCGGAGCTACGAGAGGCCGCGCCCACCTGCTGACGCGGTACGCAGGACGTCCAACACCCGTAGCTGCGCATCTCGCGAGACCTGGAGCGAGCACCACCGGAGTAAGTACAGACTTTAAAAAAAACTTTTGCCGGCTTCTCCGCTTACCTTACCGGAAGCTTCCCGACCCCTGCCAGGGCTCCGGAGGGACTCCCGCTAGTAACCAAAGACTTGTCTGAAAAAAAAAAAGTTAAAGCTACTGCCATTGCCGCTCCGGTCCACTCCGCTACATTTAAAGGGCCATACCCACCTAGCAACGCCATGTCCGCAGCTGAGGAAATCGGACAGGCAGCCCCAGTCGTGCCTGCCGAAGTACCCGCAGCCGATTCTAGGACCCCTACCGCCGCGGCACCGCCAAGTCTGATGCCGCTAACCATGCCGTACTATTTCGGGGCCCCCTGGTTCCCACGTTATTCAGGGGAAGCCCACAAGTTGAAAGACTTCAGGGAGCAGATACTGGCCTTGTTCCGGCTTTATCCCATAACTGCTGAGCAACAAATGGAGATCCTCTTAGCGCAGTTAGAAGGGGCTGCCCGCAGGGAAGTAATGTCATGGCCCCGTTCTGAGAAAAGTAGCCTGGAACAGATCTTTGAACGTTTGGGCACCACATTTGAGGCCAGAACGGTGTCAGAAGTTAAAATGCGTTTCTTCAGCTGAAAGCAGCAGCCTGGAGAGTCGCTCCGTGATTTTGCCCTGTCCTTACAGGAGACGCTGAGAGCTGTAGTCCAAGTGGATCCTAAAGAAGCTGAGGACCAGGACCGGACTCTTAGAGAGCAATTCATTGCAGGCATAAGTACTGAGCATTTAAAGGGCCAGCTACGGATGTTGTCAGCTCAACACCCCCACTGTACATTTCTGGATTTTAAAGAATTGGCCATCAGCATACTAGGCCAGAACCCTGCTCCAGGGCCAGCAGCTTTCCCTGAACCCCAGGCTTCCCAGCTAAAGACTGTTAATGTGGGGTCTGCAGGAGTCGGTCAAGCCACCCAAGCTCCAGTCACGGATGTAGTGGCAGCACTAATGGAGCAAGTGAACTATCTTACTCTAAGTCTAGAGAAGGTGTGCAAGAAAATAGAGGAGTGGGAGAGACCATTGTTACTAGAAGATGAAGGTCCTTTTCCTCCAAGGCTCCCACCTGCATATGGAGATGTATATCCAAAAGAGCCTGATGGGCGACCGAAGTACCGGCCCAGAAGCAGAAAACAGCCTGTCTGCCACCACTGCAAGAAATATGGACATACTGAATCAATGTGCTGGCAGTTAAACGGGTAACCCCTGAGGCAGAGGACCGCCCCTCGGGAGGTAGAACAGTAGGTCCAAAGGATCCAAGCTGGATGCCTAAGTATGTAGGATCCCGTCCGAAAATTAATATATGTATTAACGGGATACCTTTTGAAGCCCTGTTGGACACTGGGTCACAGGTCACCACCATTCAACGGCCTGCCTTTGACAAGTTCTGGGATCCAAGTCTCCTCACCCAGCCACCAGAGTCCTGGCTAGATATCATCGCTAGCAACGGTAAGCCAGTGAAAGTGCATGGGTATTGGGAACCTACCCTTCAGGTGGGAGAAGCCACCCTGCCACAGCAAGGCGTGATTGTGGTACAAGCAGGAGATAAAGGAGGACACCCTGTGATCTTAGGGACTAATGTTCTTAAAAATTGTTACTCCGAAGTGCTTGAAGCATTGAATCAATCCATATCGTCCGCCTCACCTGCTTCCAGAAGAGTTATTCAAAAAACTATTAGCGTGCTGTGTGCTCAACAAAGGTTCGCCAACAAGAAAGGAGAAATTTGCACTGTCCGGATCCGGGATAACCGGCCGGTAATTTTGCCTCCAAACTCCCAGATCATCCTGTGGTGCCGTGCTGTATTGGGGATCCAGGGCCAGGACTATCAAGCCCTAGTGGAACCTATTCCTATTAAGGATCATCCCTTCGTACGGACAGCCAAGAGCCTGGTGACCGTGTCTCAAGGTAAAGTGCCTGTTCGTTTAATCAACTTTGGTGATCATCCCGTTACTCTCTTTAAACACTGCCCCGTTGCTCAGCTTTTCCAGGTGTCTTTCCAGGATGTGATCCGTCTGCCTGCCGCGGAGGCGTTCCAGACCGCGCAGAACAGCAGCACCCCAACGGCATCCTGGTGGGAAGAACTACATGTGGGGGACGAATCCACCCCAAAGGAGCAACTAGAGGGAGTCCTGAAGCTGGTGAAGGAGCACCACCAAGCTTTCAGCAAACACTCCACGGACTATGGAGAGGTCAGTGTGATCAAACACACCATACCCACTGGCTCTCACCCTCCTATTAAGGAGAGGCACAGACCCATACCACCTACTACCTATCAGTCTGTGAAAGAGATGATACAAGAGATGAAAGACTCTAATATAATCCGGGACAGTCATAGTCCCTGGGCTGCGCCCCTAGTACTTGTCCGGAAAAAAGATGGCAGCATAAGGTTCTGCGTGGATTACAGGAAAATTAATCAAATCACCCACAAAGATGCATATCCATTGCCGCGCATTGAGGAGTCCTTGACTGCCCTGGGGTCATCAGCCTATTTCTCCACCTTGGACTTAACCAGTGGGTATTGGCAGGTACCCATGGCCCCAGAAGATCGAGAAAAGACTGCTTTCACTACACCTATGGGCCTGTTTGAATTCAATATGCCATTTGGACTGTGTAATGCTCCAGGAACGTTCCAGAGGCTGATGGAACGTTGTTTAGGCCATAGGAATTTTGAGACGGTACTATTATACCTGGATGACGTCATTATATACTCCAAGACGTATGAGGACCATCTAAAGCACCTGGGTGAGGTGTTCCAAGTTCTTACTAAATATGGCCTCAAAATCAAGCCATCCAAGTGCCACCTGCTGAAACCAGCCGTCAAATATCTCGGGCACGTTGTCAGTGCCGAAGGAGTACAGCCTGATCCTGATAAACTTGCTGCTGTCCGTAACTGGCCTACTCCAACAACTGTGAAAGAGGTGAGAAGCTTTCTCAGTTTTGCAGGGTATTATAGGCGTTTCATCCCGCATTTCGCACAAATTGCGGATCCCATCCAGGAACTCTTGAGGGGGCATCCGAAGAAGAGCCAAAAGACTCCTATTCCTGTTGAATGGAATGAAGAGCGGGAAATTGCCTTCCAACTCCTAAAGAAGAAGTTGACTGAACCCCCTGTTCTGGGTTACCCAGATTATCAGAAGCCATTCCACCTCTACACAGATGCCAGTAAAAGAGGCCTGGGGGCCGTGTTGGCTCAAGTGCAAGATAACAAAGAAAGGGTAATTGACTACGCCAGCAGATCCCTGAAGGGAGCTGAGAAGTACGACCAGAATTACAGTTCTTTCAAGCTGGAGTTTCTTGCCTTAGTGTGGGCTGTGACCGAAAAGTTTAAGGACTATCTCGCTGCCACACCGTTTGTTGCCTTCACAGATAATAATCCCCTGGCGCATCTGAATACGGCCAAATTAGGGGCACTGGAGCAAAGATGGGCCTCCCGCCTGGCCAACTATGACTTTACTGTGAAATACCGGGCAGGCCACTCCAATGATAACGCTGATGCTCTGTCACGACTCCCCACTACAGAAGCCCCAGATGAACCAAAAGATGCCTGGGAAGAGGTGGAGATGCCAGCGTTCTATAATAAATTTACCCAGCAGGATGATATACGTACTGAAGATTCCCCTGCTGCTGATCCTTCCTCATCAGATGGTCCTGAGTCCAGAGGCGATCAAGAAAGATGGATTAAGCTCCAGTCCAAAAGTAGAGTCCTCGGTGAACTGCTTGACTTCCTTACCAGCGGGAGAATCCCTGAGAGGATCCGCAGGAAGAGTGCAGACCCAGAGCTAGCGAGACTGTGGAGACATCGCCACCAACTATTCCTTCAAAGAGGCCTGTTGCTCAGAAGGAGTCTGGATCCAGTGTCCTATGATAGAGTGTACCAAATTATCCTGCCACGTCGGGATGCCAGCTTGGTGCTGGATATGTATCACAACCAGTCCGGACACTTCGGTGTGCAAAAGACTGAGGCTACCATACGCAGAAGATTCTATTGGATCGGGATGAGAGAAGATATTGAGAAATGGTGCCGAGAATGCACTGCCTGTGCTGTGGGGCGGACTGAACGCCATGACCAGAGGGCGCCTCTCCATCCTATTGTAAGTAAAACTTCTTTAGAACTTGTTGCCATTGATCATGTAAAGTTGGAGCCGAGTCGCTCAGGGTACACGTATGCCATGACTATAATTGATCACTTCACCAAGTTTGTCGTAGCAGTGCCTGTGAAAGACCTGACGGCCAAGACTACAGCGGAGGCGTTCTGGAAGCATTTCCTGCTGCCCTACGGCTGCCCAGAAAGGATCCTCACCGACCAAGGGTCTGCGTTTGAGTCACAGCTGTTTCATGAGATGTGCCTGCTACACAACTGCCAGAAGGTCCGGACCACCGCTTATCATCCGCAAGGTAACGGACTCTGTGAGAAAATGAATAAGACTCTCATTGAAATGCTGAGAGCAGTACCCCCTGAGACGAGGGGTGATTGGCCTACTCTGTTGCTGCAGCTTATGTACACTTACAACAACACCATCCATTGTTCCACCGGTTACACCCCGTTCTATTTGATGTTTGGCCGACAAGGGAGATTGCCTGCGGATCACTCCCTAGGGGTACAAGTGCCGGATGTGATCAACCCGCTGCCCAGGACTGATTGGGTGGTGGAGCACCAAAGGCGTCTCCTCGATGCCAAGGAGATCGTCCAGGGACGAATGGAGATTGCTCGGGAGAGGCAGCAAAAGGACTATGATCAGGCTGCCCATGCGGAACCTCTGGCCCTCGGAGACAAGGTGTGGTTAAAAAACAACCACCGGACCAGCAAGTTGGACAGCAAGTGGGAAAGGATTCCCTATATCATTACTGCCATCCCCAATGCTGCAGCCCACATCTATCAAGTCTCCAGAGACGGAAAAGGTTCCCAAGTCGTCCACAGGAACCGCCTCAAGCCTTGTATGGAAGGAGAACCAGCGGCAGAGGAGATGGAACCTGAGCCTTCTGAAGAGGAGTTGCCGGCTCCACCTATGGACCCTATGCAGGCGGTGGAGAACTTGATCCATGATAAAGAGCCGCTCCACTGGGCCCTCACGCCTTGGTTAAATTTATTGGTTCCTGCTCCTGTTCCTGTTAGCCCTCAGCCTCAGGACACCTTACCCCAGAGAGCTCCTGAAGAAGCTCCAGAGGCAATGGGCTCCTCTGACATTCCTGAAGCCAGGCAGGAAGAATCCCTGCCAGTAAGGAGGTCCACTCGTTCTACCAGGGGGCACCCACCTGTGAGGTTCGGGGACTACATTATGGGCCCAGGTAGCCCCTCACGGGAAACCCCTGTTTAACCCTTTGCAAGCCTGGGTACGGATTCATGTTATCCTTTGAGCCTCCAAGGACTAATGTTTGTTTTGCATTTTCCAAGGACTATTTGCATTTAAAGTTTTATATGGACTATCCTGGTTTATTGATACGCTGTGCCAGGTGAGCGCCCCTGTTCCCTTATGTTATCCTGAGAGAAGAGAACGACGCCCCTTGTCACTTTTTTGTAACAACATATTTGTCAACTGTTAAGTTGTTAATGTGGTGAATGCTGTATATGCATGTTTTCATCTGTCTTTCAGGTTGCCGCTTCCAGATGGGCGGATCCTCCATGTTGCGCCGAGGACGGGCAACGTCATAGCGTGGGGGTATGTAGTGTCCCACTAGGTAAAGGTGGGCACTACACAGGTTAATGTGTTTCATTGCATTGAATGACATGTGCATGTTTTTCCCTGTGTTATCCGGGTGTCAGGCCTGTCAGGGTGTAGTTTAGCCTCCCAGACGTTAGGGGGAGCTAGAGAGCCCTAGACATATATATGAAGGCCCAGACAGGAGAGAGTTAGTTCATTCCAGGGGACTAGAGGAGTTACCTCGTCAGCCTGAAGCTCCTGAGGCTAAGCTTAGCTCAGTTGAGACACCCCAGTAGCAGGACAGAACCTCCTGGGAGAAACCCACAGCCCTTCACCAGACAAGTCAGGATACCACCAGTAAAGCTAAGTAACCCTGATGGGCAGATGCATTAGAAAGTAAAGCAAGAATCTAATACCTGAGGAAGATATATTTTACCAAGGATTTAAGCCACCATTTAGGCATCCAGGCCTTGGGATAGGAAGCCAGACAGGAGTTCTAGAAGGAACAGTGTACGCTATTTCTGAGGAAAGGTACAACCTGATTCTGAGTGCATTGTGGATTTACCCTCTGAGTATCTTGCATAATCACTACCTGCCATCTTGTGGAATAAGCCTGCTTGTAAATCTGTGAACTAAGAGACTGTGTCACCATCTGCATGTACAAAGTTGGACTGTTTAGTAAAGCAACGTTTGGTTCACTATACCATCTGTGTACCTCACTTATTCCAACTATCAACCGGTGTGCCACCGTCAAAGGCACTGGCGTCATGAACCTTAAAGGGACCTTGCCCCAGGCACTCAAAATACCCGTAACATCCAGGGCACCTCATCCACCATCAGGCCTGGTCCCTACATACAGAGTGTGCCCCAGAGGAACCGTGTCTACCTCTCCTTCACTGCCACATGCCTGCCCAGGGTTCTCCAATACAGTGAGTAACCCTCGATTGCCCATAACCGTGACCTCACTTCGCTATACCCTGCAGGTCTGGCGTGTTGCAGATGACTTATGCTCCGTATAGGTCATCAGCAGGGGCGGGCCCGCAGCCCTGCAAGTGCTTTTTTTTAAAAAGTGTGGCTGTTTTTTTTTAAGTGCGGCGGGGCGGGCCCTCGTGAGGTAAGATGCGCTCAATTCTAACTTGTCAGCGCGAGACAGACCCGCCGTGGGAGGTCACGGGTCTAGCGGGATCACAGCTGGAATGACGCAACTGCGCCGATGGGATTGCACGACTGAAGATCTCAGCCCGCGAGAAGGGAGCTGTAATGTATGGCACACACGGGCTTTATACGGGCGGTGCGGCATGCAGCAGCACTAATGTCTGACTCTGAATTCAGAAAGGGGGGGCCCACGCCGGACATATGATGGCAGGGGCAGCAGCCAGCAAATAATGAGGGGGCAAAATTAATCAAATATATACAGAGAGGGGCAAAAAATGAAATATATAGGGCAAAATGAAATATAGTGAGAGAGGGGGCCACTAACAAAACCTTGGCAATAATAACCATGAGCACCACCATGTCCTGCCGGCCATATACGTGCCAGTGCTGCCAGTGCCGTGCCCTGTCCTCATAAGTCCGGCGGGGCACATGGTGCTCATGGTGATTACTGCCAAGGTTTTGTCAGTGACCCCCTCTCTCAATATATTTCATTTTTTGCCCCTCTCTGTATATATTTCATTTTGCCCCCTCATTATTTGCTGCTGCCCCCTGCCCTCATATGGGCGGCACAGTCCCCCCCTTTCTGAACAGACATTAGTACCGCACCACTGAATCGTGGGGGGGGGGGGCAATTCAAAGTTTGCCCTGGGATCCATAGAACTCTAGTTACGCCACTGGTCATCAGTATGAGATCGGCGGGGAGCCAAGTGCCAGCACCCCTGAGAATCAACTGTAAGAAGAGAAAGAGTTTATTTGTAATAACAGCTTCACCATCCTATTCACTTCAATGTGATGGCTCCTTCCTATTCAAGTGAATAGGCGAGAGATGTACCATTAGGCTACTTTCACAACTGCGTTCAGAGCGGATCCGTCTGAAGTCTGCCCAGACGGATCCGCTCATATAATGCAGACGATGGGATCCGTTCAGAACAGATCCGTCTGCATTATATTGTAGAAAAAATTCTAAGTGTGAAAGTAGCTTCAGACGGATCCGTCCAGACTTTACATTGAAAGTCAATGGGGGACGGATCAGTTTGAAAATTTAGCCATATTCTGTCAAATTCAAATGGATCCGTCCCCATTGACTTACATTGTAAGTCTGGACGGATCCGTTTGCCTCCGCACGGCCAGGCGGACACCCGAACGCTGCAAGCAGCGTTCAGGTGTCCGCCTGCTGAGCGGAGCGGAGGCCAAACGCTGCCAGACTGATGCATTCTGAGCAGATCCGTTCGGGGCCGCTTGTGAGAGCCTTCAAACGGAACTCGGAAGCGGAGCCCCGAACGCTAATGTGAAAGTGAATAGGACGGAGGAGCTGTAATTACACTGCTCACTGCTAAAATGTCAACGGCGAGCAGGTAAACAGAGAAGAGAACACAGCACTTGTAGAAGTCGGCCCCCCACTGATCTGATATTGATGACCTATCCTGAATATTACAGAAGCGAACAACCCCTTTAAACTTTTTTTAACAGACCTCACAGAGTGGCCGGACTGTCTCCATACCTCTACGGCCACCTCTGCAGTTCCCGGGTCTCTGGGAATCAACATCCTGTAGACGGAGGTCACCTGATTGCTGCAGCCAATCACTGCAGTGGTAACCTGTTACTCATGCAGTATGTCACTGGGTCATGGGCCACATGGATGACAGGTCGCTGCTGCAGCCAGTGTTTGGCCTCAGCAGTCACTTGACCTCCATTAATGGAATGTTGATTTGTTTTTACAGACCCATAGAAATGAATGGGTCCATGTGAAATCCAGAAGAAAATTCAGATCGGACATGGATGCAAAATACTTCCGTGTGCATGAACCCTAAGACGAAGTGTTCGTTTCAGAACTGTAAAAGTTGGTGCCTGACATTCAGCAGACTGTGCCCATTTTACTGTCCATCTTATAAATAGAATATGTATTCAAATAACTCAGTTCTTTGGAAAAAGAGGAAATTGCACTTATCATATTGTGACACCAGGTAAGTAAAAAAAAAAAGTTAAAAAAAGTTATAGCACAGCATTATCACCAGCAATGAGTCACTAACCTTTAATATAGCATATAGCAAAGGTAAAACGGTTCAGTCAGGTCCATCAGCATAGTTTGAGTGTAATGCAGTTTTGATTAATTTTTTAAAAGATGCAAAGTATTTTAAAAAAAACTCTTAAGTCTCCTCTGCTTCACAGAAAATTCCACTTAAAAAAAAGATTGCACAATATTTTTGGGTACTTCCCTAATGAACAATTTCTAAAAGGAACACGATTGGAGTCAGTGTTGCCAACCAGAATTTCTCATTTTTCTAGACAACTTATCCCACAACTATGGAGAGCCAACATTTTTTACGGACAAATTGGAAAAACACAATGAATAATAAAGATTATAAGTAATACATGTCTATAGCTCAGTATACTGATAAGAACTCAATACCAGCATTTTCTGTGAGCTGTAAGATGATGATAATCACCACCAAAATAATCTAGTCAAATACCACCAGCCTCAAAAAAATCATGGACACATCTGTTTATTTTAACGGACGCAGGAAAATAGTTGCACATTTTTACGGAAAATCTGGACGGTTGGCAACCCTGTTTGGAGTACAGTATAGAAAATACACAAAAATTAAAAACAACCTAATCATTTTTCCATTAACCCCTTCAGTATTGACCCACTTTTCACCTTTTCCAAGATTTTTATACTGATGACCTATCCTCAGGATAGGTCATCAGTATATGATCGGTGGATCGTATACCCCCACCAATCAGCTGTTTAAGAAGGCAGCGGCACTCCTGTGAGCGATGCAACCTTCCCTCAGCTTTTCCTAGGCCAAGTGACGATACATTTAAGTGAATGGGGCCAAGCGTGATACCAAACACAGCCGCTATACAATGTATGGCGCTGTGCTTTGTGAGCATGGAGAAGGCAGTAAATCTCACAGGAGTGCCGCTGCCTTTTTAAACAGCTAATTAGTGAGGGTCCCAGGTGTTGGACTCCCACTGATCAGATACTGATGACCAATCCAGAGGATTGGTCGCCAGTATAAAAATCTTAGATAACTCTTTTAAGCCCCAGGGCAATTTTTCCAAATCTGACATATGTCACTTTATGTGATAATAACTTTGGAATGCTTTTACTTATTCAAGCCATTCTGAGATTATTTTCTCATGACACATTGTACTCCCTTAAAGAAAATTTAGACTAGCACATCTAAAGTCACAGGTACACATACATAAACCTAACATACAAACATCAAACAAAATATGGCAGCACACTGTTATACATGCAGACAATAGAACTAGGGATTAGAGACCACTGTACCACTGTAATCTATGTACTGTATATAAAGAAGGACATATATATGTATGTATGTATGTTCTGCGATCACTCAAAAACGCAACCATCGATTTCAACGAAACTTGGTATACACATCCCAGACTACCTAGAAAGAAATCTTGCAGGGTCACAGCTCTCTAGGATGTACCTTTCCTGAGATAGTCCCAAAAAATGAACTGCATTAGCCAATAGAAGCCTGCAAGTCTTTCGTTTCATATCCCAACTGCCATACACATCGTCACATGTCCCCTATCAGCCAATAGAAGCTCACAGGCCCTTAGTCTCCCCATACACACAGTTTTACTCCAGGTTTCCATAACAACCCAGCCATTTTTCTTCACTGCTGTAGGTCATCTTTAGGCTAGGGCTACACGATGACATTTGTCGTGCGACAATAAGTCACACGACACATAGCCGGTCACACGATGACAGAGCCTGGAGGTGGCGGCAGCATGAGGAGGCCATAGAGTGGCACAATGACAGAGTCTGAAGGTGGCGGCAGCATCAGGAGGCCACAGAGTGGCAAGGTGACAAAGTGTGGAGGTGGCAGCAGCATGAATAGGCCACAGCATAAGGAGGCCACAGAGTGGCACGACGACGAGAGATTGTGGAGGTGGCAACAGCATGAGGAGGCCACAGAGTGGCCGCTGCATCTATTTATTTATTTATAGGGAATATGGGACAGAACAGAAGGTTCAAATTCCTCAACTTTAAAAAGTGTTGCTTAAAACACGATTTAATAATAGACGGTTTCCGGCACAAAAAGCTTGGCAAATTGATTGTCCGTGAATTTCCCTCGAAGATTGGGATAATATATTGGTGAAGTTTTGGTTCAATTTAATTTTCAATATTTAATAAATTTATTAATAAAAATTAAGTGTTAAGACAGGAGAGAATCTGCCAGTCTTCCGTTTATTCAACTATGTGGTTATGATGGAGAAAACATTCCAAAAAAACAATTTCTCTCAGCCCTGGAGACGAATCCTGTCAAGATTGATGCAAGTGCGGTATCGGCTGCTCATCGACCACGATACTTCTGGGGGATCCTGCCTGGCATGAACAGGCCTCTAGTAGCTACAGACAATGAGAAGCTTTAAGATAGCTTTGAGCCCGGAAGAGTCACGAAGTTCATCAAGATACGTCACTAAAGATTTTACCACAGCGCTGAAAGCTGAATAAATTTTGTTTATCGACCGAAAATACTTCAATAAAGATTTTACTGCATATAACCGCAGCACTGACCGCTGAATAAATTTAGTTTTTCGACCAAAATACTTCAATAAAGATTTTACCACATATAACCGCAGCGCTGACCACTGAATTAATTTAGTTTTTTTACCAAAATACTTCAATAAAGATTTTACCACATATAACCGCAGTGCTGACCACTGAATTAATTTAGTTTTTCGACTGAAATGCGTCAATAAAGATTTTACCAGATATAACTGCAGTGCTGAACTCTGAAAAAAAAATTGTTTTTCGACCAAAATACATCACTAAAGATTTTATCACATATAACGGCAACAGTGAAAGCTGAATAAAAAAAAAATTTCGACCGAAATACTTCACTAAAGATTTTACCGCATATAACTACAGCGCTGAACACTGAATAAAATTTGTTTTTTGACAGAAATACGTCCCAAAAGGTTTTACCAAATATGACTGCAGCGCTGAACGCTGAATAAAATTAGTTTTTAAACCGAAATACGTCCCAAAAGGTTTTACCACATATAACTGCAGTGCTGAACTCTGAATAAAATTTGTTTTTCGACCAAAATACATCACTAAAGATTTTATCACATATAACGGCAACAGTGAAGGCTGAATAAATTTCATTTTTCGACCGAAATACTTCACTAAAGATTTTACCGCATATAACTACAGTGCTGAACGCTGAATAAAATTTGTTTTTCAACCGAAATACATCACAAAAGGTTTTACCTCATATAACTGCAGCGCAGAACGCTGAATAAAATTTGTTTTTCGACCAAAATACTTCAATAAAGATTTTACTGCATATAACCACAGCGCTGACCACTGAATAAATTTAGTTTTTCGACCAAAATACATCAATAAAGATTTTATCACATATAAAGTGAACGCTGAATATATTTTGTTTTTGTACTGAAATAATAATAACTGCAGAAGTGAAATGCGCATATATTTTTAGTTTTGTACTGAAATAGGCCACTAAACTCTTTCACCACAAATAAATGCAACAGTGAAGTGCATATATTTTTTTCCTTTTTGTACTGAAATAGGACATTGAACACTTTCACCACATATAATTGCAGAAGTGAAATGTGTATATATTTTTCTTTTTCCACAGATATAAGCCACTAAAGGCTTTTCAACATAGCACTTGCACCCCAATAACAAGAACAAATTGCTGAAATTCCAGAGCTGTATAATGGCTATTTGGATCCCCACTTGTAAATCGCTTCTTTTTTTTCACAATGAGGTTTTTCTAGCACTGTCCCAAGCAACTTCAGACGTCTCTCCCTGCACTAAGATGCTGTGAAATGATTCCTCACTATAGTTTCCCTGCAATTTGAATAATGTTTCCCTGCACTTATAACTTCTCACAATGAGGTTTTCAGTATAACTCTCCCTAGCACCTGCAACATCTGTCCCTGCACTTAGAAGGCTGCAAAATGTCTGAATCCAAGATTGCTGCTGGTATTTATAGGGCTATGACATCACAGGGCTAGCTGGCTGCTTATTGGCTTCATGCATGGCATTATGGGTCAGCCCGCCTTCCCAGAGTTCCTTGCCCCATGTCCTCACACGTGTAGCCGCCATTGTAGGAAAAATTGTGATTCGTTACCATGAAGCGCGAGGAAATTCGCATTCGTTGCAAATCAAATTTTTCCTGAAATTCGGATCAAATTCCACATCGTCTGATTCAATTCGCTCATCTCTAGTAATAACTATTTTATGAGGTATCAATATCTGTCTTAAAAGCAGAGAAATTCAAATTTAGAAGCCCCACAAAATTACTTCATAACTGAACTAGGTGCTTAAAAAAGTGGGTTTGGAAATTTTCTTTAAAAAATTCAAGGCTTTCTAATGTCCTAAAAAGTAAAATGACATTTATAAAATGATTTCAACATAAAGTAGACATATGGGATATTTTATCCAGCTTATTATTACTGACCAAGCGTTTTTCAGACTTTTTTCATCGTCGCCTTCCAAGAGCTATAACTTTTTTATTTTTTATTCTATGTAGCTGTATGAGGACTTGCTTTTTGCAGGACAAGTTGTAGTTTTTAACTAAGCTATTTTGATGTACACATAACTTTCTGATTAACTCTTAACTCTTTCTGGGAGGGAGATGGGAAAAAACTGAAATACCGTCACTGAATTTTTACGGTGTTAATTTTTCGGCATAAATAACATAATATCTTTATTCTCTGGGTCAGTACAATTACAGCGGTACCAAATACATATAGTTTTTTTAACGTTTTACTACTTTTGTGCAATAAACCCCTTTTTTTTAAAATGAGAAAATCTTTTTGCATTGCCGCATCCCAAAACTCAGAACTTTTTTATTTTTCCTTCTATGGAGTTGTGTAAGGGCTTGATTTTTGCTTTTTTATCGCTTCTTAAGTGTTTTTTTGGTGGCGACTAAGAATAAATTAGCAATTCTGCGATTTTTTTGTTGCTTTTTTTACGCCGTTCACCATAGAGGATAATTTACATGATATTTGTGTAGTGTGGGTCATTATGGATGCAGCGATACCAAACATGTGGGGGAGATATTAATTTTGCGTATTTTAAATGGAAAAAACTGAATTTTTGCTGCTACGGGCTATTAGAGCAGGAGTGCGGCTTTCATGTGAGAGCCGAGTCCCTACTCTCCGCTGCAATTGGGACCCATGCATCGCTTAGACTGGGCCGCCAACAAAAGGCAGTCCCTTAGTGACCACCATAAAAAGGCACGAGGGTGGTCATTACGGGGTTAAGTAATAACTATTTTATGAGGTATCACTATCAGTCTTGAAAGCAGAGAAATTCAAATTTAGAACATTTTCTGTAAATTTGGGATTTTATTTTTATAAACAAGGTAAAATATATTGACTTCAATTTTAAAAAATCCCTTCTGTTAGCTGTAGTGTTATGTTACTTCTGTAATACGGGCAGGTGGAATTTATCGCCCTAAAGAAAGATTGGAAGAATTGTGCAGCTCTTATGAACTACGGTAGGATGTGTCTAGTAGCAACATAGCCAACTCATTATTTAACGGGGTGAGTGAGCCAAAAAGCTGCATAGTTGGAAACAGAATATATTTAGAAAGATGAATGATTTATAAGTTATGGTACCATAAATGAGATCTTGGGAATATACCTTTAATATAAAAGGTGAAAGGTAGGCTTGTGGACACATTACAGCTCTCTACAAGCTCCAACTTATATGGAGCCATAATGCAGCACTACTAGACGTCTACAGGGCCATACTGCTATATGCATGAACTCTTAAAGGGAACTAGTCTTGAACATGGTGCTTGATCTGCAGGCAGCATGTTATAGAGCTGGAGGAGCTAAGCAGGTTGTTTTGCAAAATGGTTGAGTATCACTTGTACTTTATTCATTTAAATCTCTTCTCCTTCTAGGCGTATGGATCAAGTGGGCGGCTGGAGATAGCCATCAATCACTGAGTAGGACTGTCTACATGACTACTAAGCATTGAATGAGCAGAGATTTAAATTAATACATTTCAACTGAATCTTTTGATTCTAAAGTATCTGCTTAGCTCCTCCTGATCTATATGCAGCCTACAGATCAAACAATATGTTCAACATGACAGGTTCCCTTTAAAGAAAGGACTTCTTAAACAAGGGCGTAACTACCATAGCGGCAGACCATTCGACTGCTATGGGGCCCAGGGCAAGAGGGGGCCCAGTCATAGTTGAGATTATCTTCTCTTCTACTGGAGGTGACAACTTGGTCAGGACTCTACCCTCTAAAGGAACAACTTTTAGCAAATGAAACAGTGAAAAAATAGCCCAAGGGTCATTGAAAAGGGTTTAGGCGGAAACCCTTCTGTCCTGTGTGGGGGTGCTGGTCTGATCTTTGCTATGGGGCCCTTACTTCTCTATGTACACCACTAGTCTTAAGGATATTTTAAAAATCAAGAAGTCACATCAGGCATAGAGTAAAACACAGCAGATCATTTTCCTCTGAAGAATATCATTAACATAAGCATTTTAATGGGTTTACATTCACATCTGCTTCTCAGCTACTCCTTCACCAGTGCATGAACTTAAAGGGTACTTCAGCCACACAGTACGTTTTCCTGATTCATTTTTGGAAGCCAAAATCAGGAGTGGATCATTGAAGGAATGACTGTATAAAGGACGGATACAACTTCTAATCTTTTCATGAATTCTCTCCTGGATTCCAAAACTGCATCAGGTACTCTGACTGTGTGGTCATACCCAAATACATTATATTATCAATTAATTTACTTTTTAAAGACTTTGCGCAATATACCAAGAACAGTTACCATCTTTTTCTTCTGTCAGTCACAATTGTTCAGATAATGTATTAATTAAAGGAGAGATTCACTGAAAATGTATGTTTTGACATTCTATAGAGACGTGTGAACAGATAACATCATGGCTTCTGTAAGGATAGCACTTAGCTAAGCTGCCACTTCCAGTGTTGTTTCAGAGATTACCAGTAACTGAAAGCTCTGAGCAGTGCTGAATTGGTTTCAGGGCTCTATGGAATTTGTTGGAGGTCCAAGCTCATATATCAATACATACATTGATGTTATCTTCTGACACATACCTCTGATACTTTTAAAATTTTTATCAAGCCTCTGAAACAAACCCGCTTCTTTTTTTACTTTTACCGGCATTGTATTTTATCTCATGGTATACCCAATGGGACAAATTTACTAATATCGTTGCACCTAAACCTGTGGCTACATTCACACCACTGGTAACGTGATCCGACAGGCTGTTCCAGCACAGAACAGCCTGCCGGAGTTCACCGGATCTGCCATTGCATAGACTGTAATGGGTTCCAGCGGGTATTTTGCCGCTTACCGGAATGAATGTTGGGTTTTGGCCATACAAAAAATGTTGCACTGATCCGCACTGGATCCCATTGTAATCTAAGGTGTCTGTCGATGAATGGCAGTATCCAGCAATGCAAGATCCAGTGAACTCCAGCAGGCTGTTGTCTGCCGGGACAGCCTGCCGGATCAGTCTACCAGTGGTATGAACGTAGCCTTATTGTAAAATATGCCAATATAGTAATTTGTGTAGCCATACACCAAATGTATCAAACACAGTGAGAAATCTAGTGCATCTTTAGACTACCTTGTCTCAGTTTATGCCATCTACATTTTAAACAGGATTAATACATCTGCTCCAGTGTTTCTATCATATTTTGTTCCACTATGGAACAGAGCTTATAGTACATCCTGATCAGTGAAAGACAACCCATTGGTTGCATATGCACCATTCCGCACTCGACTTACTGTGTCCGTCCTGTAAAGATGACTGCAAGAGCACAGTGCAGACTGCTCATTGAGGTGAAGAAGAATCCTAGAGTGTCAGCTAAAGACTTACAAAAGTCTCTGGCATATGCTAACATCCCTGTCAGCAAATCTACGATATGTAAAACACTAAACAAGAATGGATTTCATGGGAGGATACCACAGAGGAAGCCACTGCTGTCCAAAAAAACATTGCTGCATGTTTACAGTTTGCACAAAAGCACCTGGATGTTCCACAGCAGTACTGGCAAAATATTCTGTGAACAGATGAAACCAGCTGAAGCTCAACAGAAGATGGGTGTTGCAACAGGACAACTCCTGCACTGTGAATGTTTACATGGTGTGTTCAATAAAAACTTGGTAACATTAAATTCTTTGTGTGTTATTAGTTTAAGCAGACTGTGATTGTCTATTGTTGTGACTTAGATGAAGATCAGATCACATTTTATGACCAATTTGTGCAGAAATCCATATCATTCCAAAGGGTTCACATACTTTTTCTTGCAACTGTATGTTAGAAACTGGTATGCTTACCAGATAGGACAGATGCCAACACTTTTTTCTAAAATACCCCTCCGTTCCGGCGCTGTGTCCCCCAATGTTTTTCGTGCCCAGTGTGTTAATTTAGAGTATCGGTACAGGGAGGAGGAGTGTCACCACCAGATATCTGAGAAGCTCTGACAGATGCCTTTCAGAACCTCCTCCTTGAGCTTCCTTTGTTTTGGTTTTCAGTTCCTCATCTCGTTAGCCTCTCTCAGCTGTCATGTAGTTGGACTGATTGCATCCCTTTAAATTCCTCCCCATAATGCATTACTGTGCGGTTTATACAACTTTCTGGAGTGTGTGTGCATGCTGATCCTATTTCCCAGCCTTCTACAAGATAAGTGTTGTGCATTAATTTGTGATTTACTGTTTGCTGGATCCCAGGTGACCCTGACTCCCTCCGTGTCTAGTGTAGGAAGCCGGTGGTCGTGTCCCCTCACTATTATAGGGTGTTCAGGTGTTATACAGTCGAGGTACGAGGATATGCGATCATCCACCATTGGGATTTTCGCATAGGCTGAGCAGTCAGGGAGAGTGCGAGGTCTGATGCAGGGGTCTCCCTTTTTGTTCCTTAGTTTTGGATCCAGTGAGTCATATATGCATTTTGTGTTGTCTTGTTTCCTGTACACCTTCCGTGACAAGGAGACATCCAGGTTTCTCAATGGGCGTTTCCTCCTCCCTGGCTGTAGTGCGGGATAATCGCAGCGGAGAGCAAAAACCTGCTTACCTTCCTCCTGGTTGTGATGCTCTCTGCTGCTATTGGACTGTGCTACAGCCAGGGAGAAGGAGACGTCCATTGAGAAACCTTACCGTCTCCTCCTCCCTGTACTGATACTCTAAATTAACATACTGGGCGCAAACAGAGGGGGACACAGCTCTGGAACAGAGGGGTATTTTGGAAGAAAAAAAAGAGTGCCGCCATCTCTAGGGGCCGCCCTATCTGGTAAGCATACCAATATCTAACATATAAACCCATGAAAGGTCTTCTTTAAGAAGAAGAGAGTTCGAAATTCCCCAAATTGTCATATACATACTGTAAATTAGCATGAACACATGAATCAAATAAAAATGGTGAAAAACATCCAGTAGCCATATAGGGGAGAACAACTTCTCCTGGTGAATTTTAGGGTCTACAACATGTAGACAACCATGGTAACAAAGAGGCGAATATATATGACCAAATTGTTGTATATTCATCCAAGTTTAGCTGAAATTTATATTATGAGTTTTTGTATTGTTCTTATTGTTGTTACTGTTATCATTGGTTTTACTATTATTATCCAGTCTTTTTGAGTCATGTAGTTTCATAGCAGCTACAAATCTACAGGTCATTTTGTTCTGCATAGTAACGACTAGAGATGAGCAAATCAAATGTACACAAATCAAACGTATTGCCAATTTCCCAAATTTCAGAAGACAGAGAAGAAAGCATCTGGCTCCAAAGAATAATTTTTGGACAATTTTTTTTATTAAAGAAAATCCTACAGTGCTGTTGTGTTATTAAAATGGCTATTTGTTACCACTGGTTGCCATCCATTTAACCTTAGCCTTATATGTTACTTTCACATTAACATTACTAATGTTGTCTTGGAGTTAAAGAGCTTGATAGTAGAAGGATATATTCCTAAGAGACCCCAGATTGTCATACTTGACTGTTCGGGGAAATTTGGGCCCTTTCGAATTTGGGTAGAATTGATTTGGAACAAATCAAATTTGACAGAAGATTCAGCCAAATTGGACCCCAAACCAATTTTGGGAAACCTGCCCAGTACTAGAAATGACCCATTTAAAAAATATATATATCATTGTTTAATTTTGAATTATATTTCTATTAGAAATGGTTCATAACTTTGCTAACCTAGATCACATCCAATAAGTAAAAGCGTGTGAGTTAATACAGGAATGTCGTAAGTTATCCACAGTCATAATGAAGGAGCTTGTACTGTAATTCACTTTCCAGAGCAGGAATACACCCACCCCAGTGCCTGAATAGCTGCCAGTGTCTGACTTATATTACTGTTGTATCCAAGAACATGGAATGTTTTATCTGTGGAAAAAACTAAACCAAATGAGAGAGTCTTGCAACCTCATTATTGGCAGAGGGACTTGTGACCTCTGTTATATCCTGATCAGACAGGACATCCTAAAAACATATTTTGACTACACTCTTACGGGTTACAACAGACCTCATTCACATAATAGCTCGAGTCTGCTGCAGCTTTTCTTGTCTGCACCCTGAAAGGATCATGAGATATCAGTGGTGGGATCCTTATATATGTATTGTTCACTGTTTACATTATTGTAAAGATATAGTCATGATTTATACAGTACTATCACCTTACATACTGCTATACATTCTAAGATGTGAAATTGCAGGCAGAGCATTTTCAATCACAGAAACATTAAAGGGGTTTCCCCATTAAAAATATTGTTAATAGTTAAATCCAGCCAATTATTGTAAACGTTTTTTGGACTTACACTTATTTTTTTAAAATGATTATATTATCTGGGGCAGCACCACCTGCTGTTTCCATAGACAGCCTTTCTGTGTCCACTTCAGTAAGGCCCCTTGCAGACGAGCGTGTCCGGCAGGCGATTGCGTTCCGTTGTTCAGTTTTTTTCACGCAGGTGCAATGTGTTTTGCACGCGCGTGATAAAAACCAACTGTGGTACCCAGACCCGAACTTCTTCAGAGAAGTTCAGGTTTGGGTTCAAGGTTGTGTAGATTGTATTATTTTCCCTTATAACATGGTTATAAGGGATAAAGATAGCATTCTGAATACAGAATGCTTAGTACAATAGGGCTGGAGGGGTTAAAAAAAAATATATCCACTTGTTCGCACAGCCGGCATCTCTTCTGTCTTCGTCTGTGAGAAAAAGGACCTTTGATGACATCACTATGCTCATCACATGGTCATTCACATGATCCAACACCATGGTGATGGATCATGTGATGAGCGTAGTGACGTCACCACAGGTCCTTTACCCAGGTCCTGAAGAAGGAAGAAATAAGAGATGCCGGCTGCGCGAACAAGTCGATTAAGGTGATGTAAAATATTATTTATTTATTTTTAACCCCTCCAGCCCTATTTTACTATGCATTCTGTATTCAGAATGCTATTATTTTCCCTTATAACCATGTTATAAGGGAAAAAAATAATGATCGGGTCCCCATCCCGATCGTCACCTAGCAACCGTGCGTGAAAATCGCACCACATCCGCACTTGCTTGAGGATGCTTGCGATTTTCACGCAACCCCATTCATTTTTATGGGGCCTGCTTTACATGAAAAACGCACAAAGAGGAGCATGCTGCGATTTTCATGCAGCGCACAAGTGATGCGTGAAAATCAACGCTCATGTGCACAGCCCCATGGAAATGAATGGGTCCGGATTCAGTGCGGGTGCAATGCGTTCAACTCACGCATTGCACCCGCGTGGAAATCTCGCCCGTGTGAAAGGGGCCTAAATGTGCAGAGGTGGAGACACATGTTCAGTCTTGCTCCTTCGGGTATGTGGATCCCTGGCATGGTGAGCCCTCTGCTTCTGAAGCTGCAGCGTTTTCTGTGAGTGAAGAAATGCAGCAAGCGATAAGAAACTGAGACAGTGTTACTGTAATTGCTAAGGTGGACAAGGAAAGACTGTTCAATAGAAAAAGCATGTGGTGCCGTTCTAACGTTATTCCTTCAATAGCTGGGGATACCAGCATTTTTTAATAAGTGTAAATGCCAAAAATGTTAATAATTATGAGTTATATACAGTTTATTTCATGGATACATCCACACAGTACATAATTTGTCCAAATCTAGCCAAATCTGCAATGAATCTATAGCTAAATCCACAGCGTAATTTGATATGGATTTGCAATAGAAATCCACAGCATACATTGTGTCCACTACAGATTTTTTCACAGCGTGTTGATGAGATTTCTTAAAATCTCATCCACTTTGCTGGTACTGTAAAATGCTGTGGATTTGCCACACAAAATCAGTTTTTTTGGGGTCCTGTGTTTATGCAACCTAATACTGAAATAAGAAAAAAACACCAGCAAAGACAGCGTAATAAAGCAGGGTCAGATTATAGGACGGTCAGAATGGACCTTTACCACCTAGTTCTCTCCAGCTCTTCTCAAACACTTTTGGCTTCAAGACATTGAAGTTAAAAAATATAAAGCATGTGCATCAAGACCCTGTGAAGCCGGAATGGAGGATAGGAGTGGTAGTGGCTCTGGCTGCAGAATGTCTATTGTGGTGTCTTTCCTCTCACCATTGCACCCTAGGGTCAGTGCAACGAAAGGAGGGTGCATCCTTTCTTTCATCAAGGCACACCCTGGTGTTAGGGCACCTGCCTGATGGTAGTATTGCATACAGACCCTTACTAATGACAAATAAAGGGAAAAAGGAAACAGCACCACTATGTTAAGCCAGAGAGTGGTGTGGTGCATGCCCAATGTGGGACAAGTCCAAAGCTGTCCCCAAGCTTAAAAAAGGCTATTAGTTAGCCGAAACGTTGTATCATCTGAATTGCTGAATTTTTTTTCACCTACAACGTAGCGAGGTTTAGATTCAATGTACTCCTTTACTCTTCCTCTGCAGAATCTGAGGCTGACAATAATACTTTTGATAAAGATAATATATTGGAGTTTTGGAGTTTTCTGTGGATGCCATAAGTACAGGTTGTCTTACAATGGAACACATTAAAGCTGGCTGATGATTTCTTTTAAGGAGCTCAGCTCCTTGTTACACGGCTAAGTTTCTTCTAGTTTCCTGAGACCTTGTAGCTCCACCTAAAGGTCATTAAGCATGTACTGTACAGTTACTTTATACTGCAGGAATGCGGCCAGGTATCCGACATCTCTAATCATTTACGTTAGAATCATAGGAGAAGCACCAATTAAAACCTTGCTATACACTATAAGACACCATTTAGATGGAATCCTGGGTTCAAATACAACCAAAAAGATCACCTGCTCGGTTTTTGTATGTTCTCTCCAAGTTTGCTTGGGTTTTTTCCAGGTACCCTCTTTTTCTTTCACATTCCAAAAACCTATTGATACAGTAGGCTGAGTTCCTATGAAGGTCATCATAGTGTATTTTAAGGGAGAAGAACACATTAAATATCACATTGGATATAGGTCCTGAGCAGGCAACTGGAGTCATAGACCAGAGCCGTTATAGCTTATGTCATTGCTTTCTTTGAATAAGTGAGACAAGTTTTATTAAAACTATCTGCAAAAAATTGCAATTAAAGTGAAATATATTAGTTATGGCTGTAAAAGCCATTTTATAATTTCACAATTGCAAAAATTGCAGTAAATCTTTATAATGTCAGCCTGTACCATATTTCATCTACTGTCTTCGTTTTCTTTCATATGAGCATAAAATATCCACTTAAATTCTTTGCAGATTTGGAATTTTTATTAAAAAGGAGTAGCATCTCAGTAAAGCATATAGAGCATTGGCACAAGGACAATGTTATTGTCCTCTAAACAATAGTCAATGCTGTAAATAACATGGTTTCTGGGAAAAATATAACATATGATATAAATTCGATAAACATAAAGAAGTAAAATATTCATATTAATGCATGGCCATGTGACAAAATAAATCAATATGATTAAAGTAGTCACTTACTGCTATTTTTAGGGCACTGAGTATTTATTGATGGAAGTGTGAATATCAGAGTTTCCAAAAAATGAGGGAGACCATAAAAATGCTATGCAGAGTCTAAACCAAGACCTCAGTGTTGCAAAGCAAAAAAACATGTGCCACCATTCATCATTATGGTTAAGTTGGCAGATTTCCTGACACATTGAGAGACTTTTATCAAGACTGGCGTATACATATACCAGTCTCAATTTCCCTGCACTGGCATGAGATGCTCCAAATTTATTAAGAGGCAGGTGCCTCTTAATAGTCGCTACTCTGTCCTGCCATGCCCTGCAACTGATATTGAAGTCTACACCAGCTACAGGCTGATGTAGACTTCAACTACAACTTCTGCTAGTTTCTGGCGAAAATAATAGTAAATGCAGCATGTGGCACGGAGCCGTGCCCCTCCCACTAAGTCCCACCCCCTTTCTCTGCCCCTTGGAAATTTTGGTGCACAAATGCTGTGTGCCATAGTTTACAACTTTTTTAAGCCATAATAATGATGTAAAATACTTAATAAATGTTCTTCAGTGGACCTCATTTATTAAAATGTCTAACTTTAAAACTTTGCTCAGAGCTCCTCTTTCATTTTTCCAAAGCTGTTTAAGAAATTAAAGCTGAGAGCTGATTGGTTGTTATGGGCATCAAAGAGAGTCTCAATGAGGCCAAATGTGTGGCCTACATGTCCACATTCAAATACTTGCTGCTTGAAGTAAAAATGTTTATTACATTGCAGGAGAATGGGACTACTTTGCCGATGTCAAGAGTGGATCTTGTTCTTTGTTACAGATGGAGAGGTGGCCAAATATTAATGTGCTTTCTCCATTGAAGTGAAAACAGTTAAAGAGAATGTGCCATCCGAAAATGACCTATTGTTCATCACATTTTTATGTTTAACATATTTTAAAGAATTTTATGATAATGTTATTTTAAA
This sequence comes from Bufo gargarizans, assembly GCF_014858855.1. Taxonomy (NCBI): domain Eukaryota; kingdom Metazoa; phylum Chordata; class Amphibia; order Anura; family Bufonidae; genus Bufo; species Bufo gargarizans. Next base: position 61,328,538 of record NC_058087.1, read on the forward strand.
TTTTTGCATGTCAATATTTATATCTAAACAAAAACTATAAAATCCTGCAGTTTTCACACTGGTCTCTAAGCTAAATAATCCGTGCCACTTGGTCTGTACAGATCACTTTACTGCAGTTATCTGCTTATCTGTCATTCTAATCCTGCCTGTAATGATATCACCATTGTGTATAGATAAGACAGAATCCACCATTCACAATAGGTGATTAGAAACAGATTAAAAGAAAAAAAGTCACTACCTGGTTTTAACTGTCAGATAAAATATTTGGTGACACATTTCCTTTAAAGGGGATGTCTTATTTTTTTTATATTGATGACCTATCCTCAGGATAGGTCATCAATATGAGATCCATACCCTGCACCCCCACCTATCAGGTGTTTGAAGAGAAAGCAGCGCTTGTACGAGTGCTGCCTTCTCTTTATTGTTTACCTGCTCACCGTCTCAACCACAGCAGTGAGCAGTGTAATTTTACCTAAGCTGTCCCAATCACTTCTATGGGATGGCTCCTTCCTGTTCAAGTCAATAGGAAGGAGCCGTCCCATTGAAGTGAATGGGGACGCCGCAGTTGTAATTACACTTGCTCACCGCTTCAGTTGTGTCGGCTAGCAGGTAAACAATGAAGAGCAGGCAGCCCTCATGCGAGCGATGCTTTCTCTTCAAACAGCTGATTGGCGGGGGTGCCAGGAGTCGCCCCCCCGTCGATCTGATTTTAATGACCTATCCTGAGGATAGGTCATCAATATTTTAAAAAATGGAAGGCTCTTTTAACTGAAATCTCAAAGTGAGACTTTTATAACTCCCATTTGCCTCAATGGAGAGGAAAGGCAGAAATTAAATGAACAGAGAGGCCGGTCAGGCATGTGCACGGCTATCTCCTGAACTCCCATAAAAATAAATGGAGCAGTTGTTTGTATACCCGGGTAACCAATCTATTCATTTCATGGGGGGGTCCACAGCACAGGTTACGGGATCCCAGTTCTTGTGATCAGTAGGGCCTCACAGTTAGGACCCCAATCAATCTAATGGCATGCAAAAGTTTGGACAAGCCTGGTCAAAATTACTGTTACTGTGAAAAGTTAAGCAAGTTGAAGATGAAATGATCTCTAAAAGGCATAACGTTAAAGATGACACGTTCCCTCTGTATTTTAACCAAAAACTATTTTTTTCATCCTTTACATTTCCAAAATAACAAAAAAGCAAATGGTCCTGAAGCAAAAGTTTGGGCACCCTGCATGGTTATTACCTAGTAGAACCCACCTAGTTTTTTAGCCAATGATACCTCATAAAATCAAATCATGTGGGATAATTGTGCAATGCCTCCTGTTTGTGAAGGTGCCAGTTATTGCGGCCAGTGATGGCCAGTTTGCATTGATCGCCGACGAACACATGCGATCTGCCATCTTTATTCTCAAGTCCGGCGATGCAGAGGTAAGTCCTTACCTGTGCCTGCGCCGCGAGCCGCTCTGAAACACATGCAGTCACCGGGAGCAGACAGTTCCGAGAACAGCCCGATGAAGGCAAACACTGCGAACTGGCCATCACTAATCACGGCTCATCGCAAACTGAGAGGGACTAAATCCTTGAACTGAGAGACTTTGGTATATTAGTCTGGCAGAGATTGGTCTGGGGACCACATGGGAAACACCATGAAGAAGCCTTCAGAAGGGGATAGCACACCATTCCTACTCCCAGGATTATAGAGTGGGGTGGCATAATGTACGGTAGCCAGACCCCTCTAGTCGTCCTTTCAGGTACTCTAATAGCTCAGCATTACATTGATTTGGTCGTAGAACCAGTGAGCTTGTCTCTCATCGAGCACATCTTGGATGTCATTGGTCGGAAATTGCAAAGGGCGCTGTTAGCAGTGAATTTTGACGATCTGCGTATCCAACTGCATTTCTCAGACAACCATTAATAAACCTCATTGCTAGCATGCCAAGATGTATAAGTGCGTCTATTTTTGGGGCTCATACTTGGTACAGAACTGAATATATTGAGATGTTTTTAATATTTTTCCATTTTTTTTAGAATTCACATATCATTGACGTCTTTATCCTGTGATTCCATAATTCCATGACTTTTCGTTCTTGGTGTTGCAATTTCGATGTTGAGGAGTGCATGTGGTCACATTTTATGGAATAAAAACAGAATTAGGGAGGTGTGTGACACACCCAGAGATTAATAGTGGAGAAATAGACTACAACATAATTGGCGCTGTTCTGGTCCCGGAGGCTTCATACACTGGATGAACAGTTTAATGATATCGAAAAAGATTTATTTATTTTTTACCCCCAACATGTTGACAATCAGTACAAGATATTTCCATCCCTCTGGATTTTTGTTGTACTTTGTTTGTTATATCACAGGCTCCTGTTATATACATATACAATACATAAAACCTCCTGGCAATAATGTAGTGTTTATTGAGGGTGGCCAGGGGACTTCACACTATAGGGTCATTCCTTGGCCATGAAGTCATCTCATCAGCAGTTGTGAATATTATGTGACTCATGTGTCTATCGTGGGATGAATGGATGACCTTGTGAACTGTATACACCCATGTATTGCTGATGCATATTCTGGTCCTAGTATGTGCTACATGCCTGTTGTCTATAAGTCTAGGAAATAAGCAAAAACACATCTAAAATATAAATGGTGATTTATAGATTATGATAGATTACCAATTCTTTATAATAACAATAAATTATTTAGGAGGGAGACAATAATGACACGTGTAATAAGTGGCATGCTGATATAATCCTTAGGAGATGGCTTGAATCCTGCCAGGACAATGTCTGCAGGGAGTTTGTATGACTTCAACATGCTTCTCTCCTTTCCAGAGTCATGGTTTGGTTCATTGACCTTGTATAAAGCTGGCCATCATGTGTGTGATGCAATACAATGGGAAAAAAGAATATCTGGTTTTCTCTGGAATAGTGAAGTCAAAGTTCTGACCTTTGTGCCTCTGATTTATTGTTTGGTGGTCTTCCCTTAGTAGATACTTGCAGACAGTCCAGGCCTAATAGTAATGACCTGTCTGAACTTGTAGCTATAAAATAAGTAGCTGTAAGCTAGTTATTCAGACCTACATAGCTTCTACATTTTTCTAGGTTGCAAAATTGTGTTGGTAATGTCTTTTGTAAACTTGATATAGATATGACAGATGAAGGCAGCACTATAATTATGCACCACTGAAAGCCAATGACACTGCAAAAGTCACTGGAATAGTTGAATTCAGTTCAGATGTAGTAATTGTATGAGGTTAAGCACACTATGGTAATATACTTTTAGAACTCATTTGTACAGCTTATTTTATGCCGTGTCTCTAGTGCACTCTATGGGGGAGATGTATTAAGACTGATATTCAGTACTTGGGTCTTAGTTTGCCCTGCACTGAACTAAAATGCACCTCAATCATTTAGGGGCACATGCATCTTAATTATTATGGTGCATGTGACGATCCCTACTCTCGGGTCAAGTCACAGGGGTAAATTATACTAGTGAGCTCATCAATTTACCACATAAATTCCCAGCCACCTATTCTAGATAATGGAATTATGCTAACTTACTCTCCTAGATTCTAACACTCCAATATTTTCTAGCGCAATCGCTGCCACCACCTATACTATAAGGTAATAGGGGCCTATACTGATATATTCAATTAACCCAAAATTAACACCGTAACAGGAGTAACTTTGGGGGGAATGCAGACACCCCGTACTGGACATGAGGCATTTCTTGGTATTCAGGCCTGGCCTTGTGGAAATCATAACCCGATCATATTTGGTGTCTGTATGTCTTCTGCCTCTCCCCTCTGCCAATCCCTTCACTGGCTCCCCATTGCCCAGCGAATTCACTTCAAAGTACTAACAAATACATACAAGGCCGTCCATAACCTGTCCCCTCCCTACATCTCTGAGCTACTTTCCCGATACACCCCCACATGCACTCTCCGATCCTCACAAGACCTCCTTCTCTCCTCTCCTCTCCTCTTATCACCTCTTCCCACAATCGACTCCAAGATTTCTCCCATGCATCCCCCATACTCTGGAACTCGCTATCCCAACATATCAGACTCTCACCTACAGTGGAATCCTTCAAAAGAAACCTGAAAACCCACCTCTTCAGACAAGCCTACAACTAGTGACCCTGCTGCCTCTATACCGCCACGACCAACTTCACCCGCATCTACTGTGTCCTTGTCCCATACCATGTAGATTGTTAACCCTCACGGGCAGGGCCCTCTCTCCTTCTGTACCAGTTTGTAAGTCGTCTTGTTTATGGTTAGTGCAATTGTCTGTATTATGTATGTATACCTCTTCACCTATGTACAGCGCTATGGAATGAATGGCGCTTTAATAATAAATAATAATAATAACACAAGTTATCAAAATAGAAACACTACCGATAACGTTATTTCCTTCGAAAGAGCAAGTTCTATAAGACCACAAGGAAGGGACTTATTAATGTTTAAATTTATTACACGATAGTGCAGTGCAATACAAAAGAAAGGGTCAGATAAAAGATAAAAACCAAATATACATACAATAACAATCCAATAAATACAATAAAAATAAAAGAGATAAAATACAGAATATTGGCTTACAGAGATGCAGCAGTTATATTCCGGCTGTGGGGACAGCTGAGGATACGGGCAGTCACTCCAAACGATGTGGATCCGCAATATGGCTGACACCTAACTGTTCCCTACCAACCATTTTTATGGATGGAACCTCCCTCCTTTCGGTCCGGTCTTTTGGGACGTCTGAGATTTTTTTGGTTTTTGCCCCCACCTTCCCAAAAGGCTGACCGATATGGCAATATGTATCACAACGATTTCTCGCCGTATGACAGGGACTGTCGGTACAGGTAAGACCCTATAATCTGAATCACCCCTTCCCGGTCATACAGACACCAAATATGATCGGGTTATGATTTCCACAAGGCCAGATCCTGAATACAGAGAAATGCCTCATATCCAGTACGGGGTGTCTGGATTCTCTTCGAAGTCCATGTCAGGCTGAACACAATTACCAGGGTTCTGAGGATGTAGGTGTTATGAGGTCGGAGTTATGGCTTCTGATATTATTTCATCCACCTACTGAATGGCTTATACCACCTGCTGGGTTAGCAGTCATCATGTCTGGAGTTAGTTATGTGGCCCCTTTCAGGTCTTCATTAGTATGCCCATATGGCTTGTAAGTCACAGGCCATTGCCAAATGAAGTTTCCTCTGAGAATGTGGAGTGTCTTCACCTTTTGCAGACGGGTTGGCACCCACAGGCACAATCTGCTTAAAGGGAATCTGTCACCGGGATTTTGGGTATAGAGCTGAGCACATGTTTTGTTTTTTAAACAATAAAAGCACACAGAGCACACAGAGCTATGGGGACTGGGTATTCCGGATGTGCTAGCGGCCTTGTAGCAACCCATGTCCTCAGCTCTATACACAAAATCCCAGTGACAGGTTCCCTTTAAGTCCTTAATAGAGCAAAGACATTGACATACAATCAGCTATTGATAATGCAAGTTTAGGAAAATCTAAAATCTATCTATCTCAGATTTTGTTACAGTGCATTTAAGGCCGCATGTGTACCAGTATTTAAATCTGCTCCAGTCAGGAGCTGGAGTAGATTTCTGGTGCAATGCCTGTTCTTAAATGAGTCGGTCTGCAAAGATCCTGCCCATGGCCTGTCTCATTTTTGGAAAAGTGGCGAGGGTATCAGAGAAATGTTACAAATTTGGTCATAAACAGGGATCAAAGTTTTTAACTTTTTTTTTTACATGAGAAAACTGGCATAGAAGCTTGATCAATGTCCCCTTATATGCATGGAAAATCCCAAATGTTAAAAGGCATATGTTTGGTGAAGATACCTTGTAATCTTGCATCCCTAACATTTTTTATTTTTTTTATTTAGAACTGTATACAAGAAAAAAAGAACATAATACCTGGCATATGTTTGTTAAATGGACGCCTATGGAAAACCTATAGACATAAATTAATATAGGTCTGGCCATATGTTAGGTGAGACCATTTCAAGTGGACCCTATGACAATAGTGTGTTTTTAGTCTTAAAAGGGTAATCCCATGATTGATGTCACGAGGGTGTCAAGACCCACGCCTGACTCCGTTATACCAGGGTCAGGAAGTCGCAGCGGTTGGCTGCGCGTTTTATGTAAGATAGGGCTGTTTCCTTATGGTAGCTTTCTGGGTTTGCTTTGCAACCCTTTTTGGCTGACTCAGGGATCCGTAGCTCCTTCTCCTCAGCTGTTCCTTGTCCAGCACTCCCAACCTCCTTATATTCCCCTCTCACACTTCTCTGGTTGCCAGATATAGAGCTTCCTGCCTGGACTTCTATACTGACCCACTGGAGCTGTGTTGCTGGTTGTTGGTCCAGAACGTTTCCCTCCGGATCCCTGTTGGACCTTTGTGGTCTGCTGTGGTCGCTCACCTGGGTTTATGTGTTTGTCTGTATTGTCTGTCCTCTCCCTGGTGTTTCCCTCTTAGTGTCAGTGGTGCGGACTAGCGATCCCACCGGCCCGTTCACTATCTAGGGCTCATTTTAGGGAAAGACAGGGTTTAGGCACGTGATCGCCGCATGGGTGAGTAACCCGTCTAGGGACGTCAGGGCAGTCAGGTGCCAGCCACAAGGTGAGTCAGGGGTCACCACCTTTCCCTCTCCCTTGGGCAGGGCTTTCCCTTTTCCCTCCCTGTGCGTGAGTGCGCCGGTCATTACATTATATCTGGCCCTTATTTTGTGTAGGTAAAAAAAAAAAAATTGTTTTTTTTTACCTACTTAGAATCCAGTATGGATCCAATTGCTGCTCTGTCCAAACAATTTCATGGCCTGTCTTTGGAGGTGGCAGGATTGAAGGCGTCGGTCCTCCAGCAACAGCAGCAATTACAACTGACCGCAAGCCCAGTGGCTGCTACTGGTAACCAGGTTGTTGCGGAACCCTGACAGATTTTCTGGGGGAAGGGACAAGTTTTTGACATTCCGTGAGGCCTGTAAATTATATTTTAAACTGCGCCCTTACTCCTCTGGTAATGAAGAACAGCGGGTGGGGGTTGTTATTTCCCTGCTGCAGGGGGACCCGCAGTTCTGGGCGTTCTCTTTACCCACTGATTCCCAGGCTCTTCGGTCAGTGGATGAGTTGACCAGGTCGCACTGGCTGAATCAAGATTACGGAGACTCCTACAAGGAGAGCGGCCGGTAGAGGAGTATTGCTCTGACTTCCGTAGGTGGGCAACGAATACCCAATGGAACAACCCGGCTCTCAGGAGTCAGTTCTGCTCTGGGTTATCCGAAAGGGTTAAGGATGCGCTTGCATTATATGAGACCCCCTTTTCCCTTGATGCGGTTATGTCCCTTTCTATCCGAATAGATAGACGCCTTAGGGACAGGTTGAAAAAACCGGAGGGGGTAATGTGAGTGATCCGGTACCCATTCTTCAAAGAGGAGTGGTTGTTTCTGCGGTAGACTCTGCTCTGGAGGGGAAGGTGTTAGAGGCCTAGGGGGACGCCCCGGTCTCTTGCCCCCTCAGAGAAATTGTTTGTACCGTTGAACCTGCGTTTCTAATTATTAAAGGAACATCATAATTCGGCACTTGCTGGGCACCCGGGTAGTAAAGCAACCTTGGAGCTATTGTCTCGTCGTTTTTGGTGGCCAAGGTTGCGTCAGGATGTATTGGATTTTGTGTCTTCTTGTTCTACCTGTGTGCGCGCAAAAGTTTCGCATAAACGTCCTGCAGGGTCTCTATTACCACTCGTCATTCCCAATAGACCATGGACACATCTGTCAATAGTTTTTTTCACTGACTTACCTTTGTCTGCGGGTAAAACAGTTATTTTGGTAGTAGTGGACAGGTTTAGCAAAATGGTACACTTCATTGCGTTACCTGCACTACCTAATGCTAAGACTCTTGCTCAGGTATTCATCAGTGAAATCGTGAAGCTTCACGGGGTCCCTTCCGATGTTGTTTCGGATCGGGGTACCCAGTTTATTTCTACATTTTGGAAAGCTTTTTGTTCCCGTTTGGGGGTACACTTGTCGTTTTCCTCAGCTTTCCATCCTCAGTCGAATGGACAGACTGAGCGTACCAACCAAAACCTTGAGACATATCTAAGATGTTTTGTGTCTGAAAACCAAGAGTTGTGGTCATCATATTTACCGTTAGCTGAGTTTGCCATAAATAATCGTCGTCAGGAATCCACTGGCAAGTCACCATTTCTTGGTGCATATGGTTTTCATCCCCAATTCTGTACTTTCAAAGAGGGGGGGTCTTCTGGGGTTCCCGAAAAGGAACGGTTTTCGTCATCTCTTTCATCGGTATGGCAGAAGGTGCAAGCTAACTTGAAAAATATGGGAGGTAAATACAAATGCATGGCTGATAAGAGACGGTCGCCAGGTCCGGACCTAGGAGTGAATGACTATGTGTGGTTGTCTACTAGGAATATTAAATTAAAGGTTCCCTCTTGGAAACTGGGTCCTAGGTTCATTGGCCCTTACAAAATTGTAGCCATCATTAACCCCGTGGCTTTTCGACTGGAGCTACCTCAGATTTTTAAAATCCATAACGTCTTTCAGTCGTTACTCACAAAATATGTTCCACCTCTAGAACCGTCACCGCTGCCACCCCCTCCTGTTGTTGTGGATGGTAATCTAGAGTTTCAGATATCCAAAATTGTTAATTCTCGCCGGGTCCACCGCTCTCTTCAATATCTGGTGCATTGGAGAGGTTACGGTCCCGAGGAAAGAATGTGGGTTCCTGCGTCTGAGGTAAACGCCGACAGGCTAGTTCAGGCTTTTCATGCCTCTCATCCTGAGAGACCTGGTCCTGAGTGTCCGGAGGCCCCTCGTAGAGAGGGGGGTACTGTCACGAGGGTGTCAAGACCCACGCCTGACTCCGTTATACCCGGGGTCAGGAAGTCGCAGCGGTTGGCTGCGCGCTCTATGTAAGATAGGACTGTTTCCTTATGGTAGCTTTCTGGGTTTGCTTTGCAACCCTTTTTGGCTCACTCAGGGATCTGTAGCTCCTTCTCTTCAGCTGTTCCTTGTCCAGCACTCCCAACCTCCTTATATTCCCCTCTCACACTTCTCTGGTTGCCAGATATAGAGCTTCCTGCCTGGACTTCTATACTGACCCACTGGAGCTGTGTTGCTGCGTTCTCTGGTTATTGGTCCAGAACGTTTCCCTCTGGATCCCTGTTGGACCTTTGTGGTCTGCTGTGGTCGCCCACCTGGGTTTATGTGTTTGTCTGTATTGTCTGTCCTCTCCCTGGTGATTCCCTCTTAGTGTCAGTGGTGCGGACTAGCGATCCCACCGGCCCGTTCACTATCTAGGGCTCATTTTAGGGAAAGACAGGGTTTAGGCACGTGATCGCCGCACGGGTGAGTAACCCGTCTAGGGACGTCAGGGCAGTCAGGTGCCAGCCGCAAGGTGATTCAGGGGTCACCACCTTTCCCTCTCCCTTGGGCAGGGCTTTCCCTTTTCCCTCCCTGTGCGTGACGCCGGTCATTACAATTGATGTAAAAATTGAAAACCATAGATAATCTAACAAAGCTAGAACCATAACTGTACCTCACATGGATCCAGAGATCTCCTCATTCATTACTTACATTTTTAATTTTTCTGTATTTCTGACGGATCAGAACGGAAAGCTAAATTATGATGCAAACTTGTCGTTATGGAGACAGTGCTAGACAAAAGGTTAAAAAAAAAAACAAGCAGTCTCTAGTCTTTGTGGTTACTTATCGGCGCTGCAGATCCACAAAGCGTCGTGGGTAAAGTTTGCTTCACAGTCAAAGTTCCAGAAAATGTTGGTCGCGCGGGTGGATGGGGTGGATCTCTGATGAAAGCAATTTGATTTTAGGCTTGAATTTTATGATATTTTGTAAGTACAATAAACCCTGTTGGTTGCGGAACTACCTGGTGGAACTTCGCTATTTGTGCTATAACTTCCCTCTAGGGTGCTGTTATACGTGAGTACACCAGCCTCTGGTTACCGATTGCTTGGTTACAAGGTGGATTAACCTGAACATTGGAAAGAAGGGTCTGAGATTGGAACTCTACACTTATAAGGGAGCGCGATCAACATTTTCTGGAACCTAGACGAAAGGAGTCAGTGTAGAGAGGGTGCTGGCACACTTTGAACATTGCCAATGTTAGATCAGAACTTTATCCTGTGAGAGCAAACACAGTCAACTGATAACTGTAGCCTTTGCTGGGAAAATACTTTGATAGGTATCACAGATAAAGAGCAACTTACACGGAACACATTGTTCCAATATTAAATAAAAAACATGGAAGTTGCAACACATATATCGGTCAAATAAGGCTATGTGCTCATCTCCAGACAGATTCTGGTACTCTGCTCCGGCAGAGGAACAGAATACTGAAATCGCCAGCAGCTGTATTTCAGCTTTTTTGGTTTTTGCTGTAAACTGGGATGCAGGGTTCGTCTTAGAGCCTGCTCCACAGATGTGTACCATGACTAAAGATGCCCCTATTAGTGTGAAATTCTTTCTATTCAAATTATTATTATTTAAGAAGACTTAAAGGTGGGAAGACAATGTAATAAAGCAGCACGAAATGCAAGCAGAATGCTTGGATGTATAGGGAGAGGTATAAGCAGTAGAAAGAGTGAAGTGCTTATGCCGCTGTACAGATCACTAGTGAGACCTCACTTGGAGTATTGTGCGCAGTACTGGAGGCCATATCTCCAGAAGGATATAGATACTCTAGAGAGAGTTCAGAGAAGAGCTACTAAACTAGTACATGGATTGCAGGATAAAACTTACCAGGAAAGGTTAAAAGACCTTAATATGTATAGCTTGGAAGAAAGAAGAGACCGAGGGGATATGATAGAAACTTTTAAATACATAAAGGGAATCAACTCGGTAAAGGAGGAGAGCATATTTAAAAGAAGAAAAACTACCACAAGAGGACACAGTTTTAAATTAGAGGGGCAAAGGTTTAAAAGTAATATAAGGAAGTATTACTTTACTGAGAGGGTAGTGGATGCATGGAATAGCCTTCCTGCAGAAGTGGTAGCTGCAAATACAGTGAAGGAGTTTAAGCATGCATGGGATAGGCATAAGGCCATCCTTCATATAAGATAGGGCCGGGGCTATTCATAGGATTCAGATATATTGGGCAGACTAGATGGGCCAAATGGTTCTTATCTGCCGACACATTCTATGTTTCTATGTTTCTATGTTATTATTAAAGCACCATTCATTCCACGGCGCTGTACATATGATAAGGCAGTGATGGTGAAACTTTTAGAGACAGAGTGCCCAAACTGCATGCCAAAACCCACTTATTTTATCGCAATGTGCCAATACAGCAATTTAACCTGAATAGCAATATAATATATCTTACATGTACTTTATCATTTAGCTATAATAGTCTGCCTACATCCAGTGTGCTGCCTGTGCTGTTCATAGTGTTCCCTGTGCTGATGAATGGCAGTCTAAGGTATATTGGCACACCATAGACTTTTTTCAGGGCGTGGGTGCCCACAGAGAGGGCTCTGAGTGCCGCCTCTGGCACCCGTGCCATAGGTTCGACACCACTGTGATAAGGGGTATACATAGATAATACAGACAATTGCACTAAACATAAACAAGATGAGTTACAAACTGGTACAGTAGGAGAGAGGGCCCTGCCCGTGAGGGCTTACAATCTACAATCTTACAAATCTCTTTTTATTGTTTTTGTGATCAACAGGAGGAGAATCCTCTGAAATCAGCCGAAGTTTCAGAAAACATATTGAAATGTTATTATTTCTGGTCTCTCAGCAATTTCCTCCAGGCAGGAGGGCTAAACATTCATTGATTTCCCAGCTAAACATTCGGAAACATAGGGGAGATGCCAGCTCTCCAGTTCTTGGATAACGAGATCCATGCTGCAGATAGGGGATGTGTGGCTAATTTAAGTAAATTAGATTTGTTGTTGGGTGGAAACAAAAGAAGAAGTAACATTTCTGCTTGAAATGGTAAGATTCTATTCAAGATACCAGATCAGAAAGGGGCCACTATGCAAGAAGACCACCCTATATGAAAATTGAAGCCTATGCAAACATCACATTTCCAACAGACATCTGAGTAACCTAGTAACCTAGGTCGATTTTGTGAAAATTCTCTGGAGCAAGGTACTGTCTACATATTACTTCATAACCATTTACTTGCAAACACATCTAGAAGTAGATAGGAGCATGCGTTAACTCTTTGATTCCAACACCTGAAAGGTCATAAAGTGGGAAGCAGGAAACCAGACTGTCTGGCCACCTTCCAGTAATGTCTCTGTCAATGATGCAGCTCCCCAGACTAGCAGCAGGCACTTAAATGGACTACCGCCAGGAATAGCAATTCCTGGCTGGCTGTCCTGTCTATCCACAACTGTATCTGTGTCCATAGGACAGTTGAAGTTTGTGGCACTGACTGACCCTCGTGTCAGCGGCCCAGGCTCGATTAAGAATCTAAGACAAGGCTGGTCTAGGAGAGAGGTCAATTCTTTCAGTCCAATATCATCTTCATCATAGTTTTGAAACATAATGAAATATCAATTGATATTCTCAGGTTTGGCAAGTATCATTCATTTTCACATGTAGCAGAAAAAACTAATACAAAATTCCACAGAATTCCACAGGAATCGGTCATACATCCAAATGGAATAACATCATATGTGTTCATCTCCCTCCATCCATTCACAGAAAGTTGCACTTGTGGTGTAGAAAATGACAAATCTGTAAATTCCCCTGATGAGAGATGGCAAAATTTCTACAGAGACATGCTTCTTTCTAAATCCTAGACTGCATCGATAAAATGCACATGTAAGAGAACAGGACTATTTGTTTCCAAAAGTTTATTCTCTTAGCTATACTGTTTGAACCAATATTTGCACCGGTTCTATGCATGTAACTGATTTGTACAATATAGTTAGTGTTGAACGAATCAAAGCCAAACAAATTGACTTCGATCTGAATTTCAGGAAAAATTACATTTGTCGCAAAGCCTAATTTCCTCGAGCTTCATGGTAACTAATCTATTTTTCATGAAATAGAAGCAAAAAAAAAACAAAAACATACTCACCAAAACATACAGCCGCTTATCCTTGCTGTGAACACTGCAACTATATGCTCCTGCCCTGATGTTTTAATCGGACGAATCGAGAATTTTTTATACCAGCATTGGTGAGTGCCGCCCTTTCTCTACTCTTCACGTTATACTCACCTCATCCATTTGCTCGTGGAAAGGCCGTCATGACCATGATGATTGAATACAAAGTGCGGAATCTCGCACGGGGTGACATGTGACATCACCATGTCACCACACCCACCCAGCGTTATCCACATCATCACGTCACCGGGCAAGATTTCACGTGGTGTCTTCCATCAAGATGGCCACGAGCAAATGGATGAGGTGAGTATGTTTTTTTTTAACCGGATTAGCCCCTGAAAGGCCTTAATTTTAATTTCAGATGCCGCGATCAGCAATGAACTGAGGGGTTCAATGAGGAGGGAGGGGGGGGCAACCCGGTTGCTGATCCCCATCATTGCACCTGCTACATAAAAAGGAATGTGCTTCGCCACGAATTGAGTTTCTTTGTGAAATTTGCCAAAGCAGCCAAATCGAATTTTTCATAATTTCACATATCACAAAAAAAAAATATATAAATCAACTAAACAGTGCCATACTAAATACACAAATATAGTCAGAACCTGCCCATTTCGGTGGGACCAGCCAAATATCTAATTTGTATAGAGGTGTACCAACTCAGCCTAATGACAGATGTCAGGGAAAAGAAGAGTCAGGTATGTGGCATTTCAACATCCTTCTGTAGTCAAGAGAGATAAGCTGCCTCCAGAATTGTCAATTGAATGTGACTCAAATGAACTTACTGACATTGTATTACAAAAGAAAATGATAAGTGACAATGTTTGAACTTCCTCCATTAATCATTTCTCTTACCAAATATGACCACACAACATTAGACAATGATCAATTACTGCTCAATCACCACCATTAGAGGGAAAACTCAAATGTCCATTAATTCGTTCCATGAAAAGTGATAGTCACAGTTCATCCTCCACCCACATCAATTCTGAAATCTCTGTGCACCATATGATTGAGCATTTTCTTGCAAAATCTATGGTGATGATGTTCCCTTTACACGGGATGGCGATCTAGCAGATTGTTGGGAAGGAAGTGTTCCTTCCCAACAATCTGCTGATCGGTAGCGGAGGAGACTGGTGCAAAATACACGAATATGGTCAGAACCTGCCACTTTCAGTGGGATCAGCCAACATCTAATGTGTATAGAAGTGTCCCAACTCAGCCTAATGGCAGATGTCAGGGGAAAGAAGGGTCAACTATATTACTGGAGTATTGGAGTATTAAAGGGGTTTTCCAAGTTATTTTTATTGATGACCTATCCTCAGCATAGGTCATCAATATCAGATCGGTGGGGAATGCGACGGCGAGCAGGTAAACAATGAAAAATAGGTAGCACTGGTATGGTGCGCACCTTCTCTTCAAACAGCTGATCAGCTAGGTTGCCGGGTGTTGGAACCACCTGGGTAAGAGGCTCAGGCAAGGAGCAGTTAATAACACCTGTAACTGACTCAAGGGGAATGGTAAAATTAATTAACCCTGATCCCACATGCAGTCATATATATTGGGGTGCTACTGTTGGGGCATTGTAGCCCATGGTTTAATTGTTCTTCGTACTAGAGAATCTTATGTCAGAGTAATTAAGGGCCTGTGTTCTAAGGTATTGTTGCTCATTACTCTTAGCATCACTCAACTGTGACTCCTCTGTTGTTATGTTCATAATGCTCAGGTATGACAGTACAGGGTGGAGTGTGTAGTTAGGACCCATCAATAAGTGATAGGGAAAACAAATGACTCCAATGAGAGAAGACATCAAGACTGGATTTGTTATTTATTCTGACTGAGTCTGATTATTATCGTATTTATTATTATAGTCTGCAGAAAAATTATATTCTGCAGAGCCCCTGACTGGAAATAGTATCTGACCACTGTGTAACAGCAATTATCAATAAATGGTCCTTAAAAATCATCTGTCACCATTATCAGCCCTATTACACCAGGCATACTGCCTGGTAGCATTGATCATGGTGACTAAAGTAAAATCTTTTTCTCTGCGATTGGTATTAATAATGCAAATTCTTTAGTTATATGTAAATGAGGTGCTCGGAGCACAGAGGGGCTGCCATAGCCCTCCAGAGCACCAAATCATCTCTGCTTCTGCATGTGGCCACTGCCCCTCCCAGTGAGATTGACAGGGCCAGGCATCCTCAATGCTCTGATTCATGGCCCTCAAATCTCATGTATATGCTGGCATAGTACCATCGGCGCATGTGAAATGAAGATCTCATACCGGGGAGTACCGCTCTGACATCTTCACTGCTCTGGCCCATGTGTGACATTCCAGGGCCAGGCATTGGAGCAGTGAAGATGCCTGGCCCTGTCAATTTCACTGGGAGGGGGGAGTGGCAACAAGATGTGGACAGGAACTGGTGCTCCAAGGAGCTAGGCCAGCCCCTCAGTGCTCCAAGAACTTAATTCATATAAAAAAGTTATAAAAAAGTATATAATAGTAAGAATTAATCCGCATTGGATCATTTTAGTCACCATGATCAACCGTACCAGGCAATATGCCTCATTTAATAGGGTTGATTATGCTGACAGATGCTCTTTAATTCTAAAGCCCATTTCAGATGAGCGAGTTCCACTCTCTGGACTCGCAGCGTGAGTATGCAGCAGCTCCCGTCCTACCCTCCCAGCACTGATAGGATCTCATAGCATTATATTGATAACATCATATTGGAAACATTATCTTAAAGGTTAAGTTTTATTTTGTGTCTATTGTTAGATTGGAAACCTACTCATGTAACAAAAATCTGTACAGAGTGCAAGTGACCTCTTGCCATTTGTGGTGGTATTTTCAGTAGCTGTATGGCAGTTTTATGCAGTAGGTGCATGATGGTTTTATTCATGCTGTATTTTCAATGTTATATACAGTGTCCTTATTATATACAGCAATAGATTTCACTGTGTGTGGTATGTACAGTACAGACCAAAAGTTTGGACACACCTTCTCATTCAAAGAGTTTTCTTTATTTTCATGACTATATACATTGTAGATTCACACTGAAGTCATCAAAACTATGAATTAACACATGTGGAATTATATACATAACAAAAAAGTGTGAAACAACTGAAAATATGTCAGGTTCTAGGTTTTTCAAAGTAGCCACCTTTTGCTTTGATTACTGCTTTGCACGCTCTTGTCATTCTCTTGATGAGCTTCAAGAGGTAGTCACCTGAAATGGTCTTCCAACAGTCTTGAAGGAGTTCCCAGAGATGCTTAGCACTTGTTGGCCCTTTTGCCTTCACTCTGCGGTCCAGCTCACCCCAAACCATCTCGATTGGGTTCAGGTCCGGTGACTGTGGAGGCCAGGTCATCTGGCGCAGCACCCCATCACTCTCCTTCATGGCCAAATAGCCCTTACACAGCCTGGAGGTGTGTTTGGGGTCATTGTCCTGTTGAGAAATAAATGATGGTCCAACTAAACGCAAACCGGATGGAATAGCATGCCGCTGCAAGTTGCTGTGGTAGCCATGCTGGTTCAGTATGCCTTCAATTTTGAATAAATCCCCAACAGTGTCACCAGCAAAGCACCCCCACACCATCACACCTCCTCCTCCATGCTTCACGGTGGGAACCAGGCATGTAGATTCCATCCGTTCACCTTTTCTGCGTCACACAAAGACATGGTGGTTGGAACCAAAGATCTCAAATTTGGACTCATCAGACCAAAGCACAGATTTCCACTGGCCTAATGTCCATTCCTTGTGTTCTTTAGCCCAAACAAGTCTCTTCTGCTTGTTGCCTGTCCTTAGCAGTGGTTTCCTAGCAGATATTCTACCATAAAGGCCTGATTCACACAGTCTTCTCTTAACAGTTGTTCTAGAGATGTGTCTGCTGCTAGAACTCTGTGTGGCATTGACCTTGTCTCTAATCTGAGCTGCTGTTAACCTGCGATTTCTGAGGCTGGTGACTCGGATGAACTTATCCTCCACAGCAGAGGTGACTCTTGGTCTTCCTTTCCTGGGGCGGTCCGCATGTGAGCCAGTTTCTTTGTAGCGCTTGATGGTTTTTGTGACTGCACTTGGGGACGCTTTCAAAGTTTTCCAGATTTTTCAGACTGACTGACCTTCATTTCTTAAAGTAATGATGGCCACTCGTTTTTCTTTACTTAGCTGCTTTTTTCTTGCCATAATACAAATTCTAACAGTCTATTCAGTAGGACTATCAGCTGTGTATCCACCTGACTTCTCCACAACGTAACTGATGGTCCCAACCCCATTTATAAGGCAAGAAATCCCACTTGTTAAACCTGACAGGGCACACCTGTGAAGTGAAAACCATTTCAGGTGACTACCTCTTGAAGCTCATCAAGAGAATGCCAAGAGTGTGCAAAGCAGTAATCAAAGCAAAAGGTGGCTACTTTGAAGAACCTAGAATATGACATATTTTCTGTTGTTTCACACTTTTTTGTTATGTATATAATTCCACATGTCTTAATTCATAGTTTTGATGCCTTCAGTGTGACTCTACAATTTTCATAGTCATGAAAATAAAGAAAACTCTTTGAATGAGAAGGTGTGTCCAAACCTTTGGTCTGTACTGTATTTGTTTGGGTTGTGGTATGTATTTACTTTAAGGTGTTCAAATGGTGTAGGTTACGAGAATGCCCTATGTAAATGGCTAGGGCCCAAGGAAAAAAAATCTTACCCTCTTCAGTGTGTCCTTGATGCTACAGCTGACTGTGAATATCCCCCTCTAAGTTAAATTCTGGATTCATCCTGTGAAAGTACCGCATTCACTTGCATTAGCGCCAGAAAGTCAGTGGGTTCTGTCACATTTTGAGGTGTGAAACTGTCACCTAAATCCTCAGAGAATCTGAAAGTGTAAACATGAGCTTAAGGTGGCCATACACATCAGGTTAAAGTCAGTCAGAATGACAGTTTTGGGCCATTCCGGCCAACTGTCACTTAAAGAACTAGGACAAACGAAAATGTAATCCGCCGTGCTGAAAAACTTCAACCAAAACTGCATGTTGATGGTATGAAAGGCTGAATTCATTCAATCACTTGCCATTGTGCTCAAGCACCAGGGAGTCCGTTTTCAGAGAAAAAAAATTACTTTCTGTGGTGGGATTGTTCATACGAATGATCCCATGGATGACAGATCGGCCACAATCCTGCCAATACTTATCTCAAATGTATCGTCAGCTTTAGAAGTCGGATCACTTTCCATTCTGTCATAAAGCTTTTGCTGCTTTTCACTATAGGTATCTTCTCAAGGTGTTAATGCAAATAAACTTGGTGACACTGATCATTATAGCCAAAAACAGATAAGTGATATCATGTTTGCACTTCTCCCATTTATCTTTTCTCTTACCAGATATGACCACACAACATTACACAGAGGTCAATTACTGGACAACTACTGCTTTCATTAGGAGGAAGAAGAAATATTCTTTGGCCAGTTCCATGTAGGTGAACATCTTCCTCCCACATTAATTCTGAAATATGTCATGACAATGCATCATATCACCAAGGTTCTCTTTTCTTCAACATAACTATTACGCAAGCTTTCATATCACTTCCATCAATAGTGAGCTCAAGAATGATCCTAGGAACGTTCCCGATAATCGCCCTGTGTACAGGAGCAGCTGATCACCCGAATAATGGTACACAGACTGCCAGAGTTGCGCCTATTTTATTAAGAGATGTAAGCTTTGTCATAAATTAGGCGCAGCCTCCGATGTAACACTAGTCTATGACGAATTCCCCCTTTTTTTTCAATTTGCATGATATCATGGACACCCACATTGTTCTATAGGATTGGCAGTACAGAAGCGTACAGTTTTGTGGTTGCATTTTATAAAAATCAATCTACACAATGGTGATGTTTCATCATGATCACACGTTATAAACTAAAGGGTCCTTTACATGGGCCGAGAACCTTAAAGATAATCGCTAATAAGTGTTCATAGGAATGCTCAGTCAGTAGCAATTATCTGGCAGTGTAAATGTACCATCGATTAACCGATGAACTAGCGAAACGCTCATCGGGTAATCCGATCATTTGTGCATACACAACAATCGTAATTTGCCATCAGTAGACCGCGCTGAGTAAACACGATCTGTTGTCGGCAGTATGGTGAAGAGCGATGGCATTAATGATCGCTCCTCCCAATACTTTGGAGGAGATCGCTGCATGTAAATGCACAGGTTTCCTCCACCAGCGAGCAACAGATTGTCCAGAAGGAACGCTTCCTTCCGATAATCTGCTGCTCTGTCATCCCATTCATCCCATGTAAAGAAACCTTAATTATCTCTTATCTTAGTTGTTCACTTTCAAGCCCCCGCTGACTATTGAAGGGGTACCTGTATATTTTATTTATTTATTTTATGCACTTATATAGAGCTACTATATTCCGCAGCGCTTTACAGACACTAGCATCCAACTGTCCCCAATGGGGCTCACAATCTAAGGTATATAAATAATGGACAGTGGAGGTATCTGCATCTATAGGGTTTAAGAACTCGACAATCATGTGATTTATCCACGTGGCCATTTTGCTGGCTTTCCTTTGTGGCATCCACTTCTCCTTAGGCGCTGACAGTAGCTGAACGTGTCCAGCACATGCACAGATACAGGCAGCAGAACCTCTACTACTGCAATAATGCTACATAACTATAATATAACAAAAGGCTTACTTCTGGTGAATTCATTTCTTACGTATAAACTTGGCATCTATTACTAATGGAAAATTTAATGACACATGGCACTACATTTAGCAACAGCCATTACAACAAATTCTTATCATTTGATGTCAGTCTTTTTATCTATTTTGGCCCAATCTTAGTAGTTTTTTATGCATGAACTGCTTGTTTCATGTCCTGCTACAAGATCTTTTGGGTTTCGGTCAGGACTTTCAGATGTTCAGTTAAAAATGTTGCTTCATATTTTGGATCGTAACTTCAGCTTCATGTTACAGGCAGATGACCATTTATTATCCTCAAGAATATTCTGATACAGTACTGAATTTATGGATCTGTTAATGTTAGCAAGTTATCCAGGCCCGCTGTCAGAAGTTTACTCAGTCAAAATTACTATGGAAAGCTGTACTGTAAAAGTTACCATACTGACCATTCAAGCTCCAGCTGGTTGACCTATCAGGTAGAAAGCCAAGCAAATCAGGTTCCTGGCTCAGCGTTCAATCCCAGAGCTAGGCAGGGTATGTAAGTCTGCTCCTCGGTCAAAGTAGCTGCTGGTGATTAAGTATGTGTCCCTCTGTGCATTGTACCTTTGTAGCTTTAAACCTACTCATTAGCCCTCTGTGTACCGAACATGGCTTGTTTTCTGAAGTAACCCCTAATCTGCTGAATTGCTTCTTCTGATTCTCCTGGCATTCTGACCATGGCTAGTTTCTGGATTAACCCCTCATCTGCTGTTTAGGTCTATCCTTCTCTCCTAGTTCTGACCCTGCTTGTCTACTATTCTTTTCACTCTACTCATTCTGGTGGGTCTGCTTCTGGAAAGCTCGCACAAGTTTTTTACTACCTTACTCTGCAGACATAACCTGGGAGCCTAGCAGCCAATCCATCCTGCCTTCCAGCAGGCCCTGTTAGGTAACTTAACGTCCTACCAACCAGAGTGATTAAGACCAAAGCAGGAACACCATTTGGGGTCTTTCAGCACTGTCCTAATCAATGACTTTTGTTTGATACAGTGGTCTAGACTGACTGTGAGTTAGACAGGTAAGACGGGGAGTCTTTAAATGTTCCACATTGGCTCAGGTTGAATGATAAATCTATAGACTGCCTTTTCCAAAGGTTAAGCAAACTTGTGTTACTTTATTTCAGATTTTTACAACAGAAAATTTGGTGCATTTAATGCAAAAAGTCACATTTAGGCAACACCTACCTGCAAAGACGACCATGCAGCGAATTAGAAGTAAACCAGAGTCAGTGACCAGGTAAGTATTGTCCGTATGGTGGTTCTTGGCATTGCTGGGGGAGGGTAAGGTTGTTCAGGGTTGGAAAACCTCTTTAAATTTACTACCCAGATCTTGGTACCACATTCACTTCATAACAATTCCTTTGTAACAGACATCATAAGAAAAGAGTACAGAAATAAGTTATGCTGTGCTCAGGTAGACAGGGCACTGCTAACTTAATAAGGAGAACCACATAGAATCATTTGGAATCACTCCAGCTACATCAAACACATTCTCCAATAAAAAATTCCCAGACAAATAGATAAGCCAACATGAGACACTCATAAACAGGACTTGTCACCGCAACATGCAGGGCAATCTGCAGGCAGCATGTTATAGAGCAGAAGGATCTGAGCAGATTGATATATAGTTTAGATTCAGTAAAACTTGAATTTTCATACATTTATATCTCTGCTTTTTCTAACTAAGGCTACTTTCACACTCGCTGTCACAAGGGTGTCAAGAGCCACGCCTGACTCCGTTGTACTCGGGGTCAGGAGGTCGCAGCGGTTGGCTGCGCGCTCTATGTAAGATAGGGATGTTTCCTTATTGTAGCTTTCTGGGTTTGCTTTGCAAACCCTTTTGGCTCACTCAGGGATCCGTAGCTCCTTCTCTCAGCTGTTCCTTGTCCGGCATTCCCAACCTCCTTATATTCCCCTCTCACACTTCTCTGGTTGCCAGATATAGAGCTTTCTGCCTGGACATCTATTCTGACCCACTGGAGCTGTGTTGCTGCGTTCTCTGGTTGTTGGTCCAGAACGTTTCCCTCCGGATCCCTGTTGGACCTTTGTGGACAGTTGTTGTCGTCCACCTGGGTGTTTGTGTTTGTCTGTGTTTGTCTGTCCTCTCCCTGGTGTTTCCCTCTTAGTGTCAGTGGTGCGGACTAGCGATCCCACCGGCCCGTTAATTATCTAGGGCTCATTTCAGGGAAAGCCAGGGTTTAGGCACGTGATCGCCGCACGGGTGAGGAACCCGTCTAGGGACGTCAGGGCAGTCAGGTGCCAGCTGCAAGGAGAGTTAGGGGTCACCACCTTTCCCTCTCCCTTGGGCAGGACTTTCCCTTTTTCCTCCCTGTGTGTGTTGCCGGTCATTACACTCACGTTTTGGCTTTCCGTTTGTGAGCTCCATCATGGGCTCTCACAAGCGGTCCAAAATGGATCCGTTTTGCCCTAATGCATTCTGAATGGAAAAGGATCCGCTCAGAATGCATCTTTTTCCCTCCGATTAGTCTCCATTCCGCTCTGGGGGTGGACACCAAAACACTGCCTGCAGCATTTTGCTGTCTGCTTGATGAAACTGAGCCAAACGGATCAGTCCTGGCACACAATGTAAGTCAATGGGATCCGTTTCCTCTGACACAATCTGGCACAATAGAAAACGGATCCGTCTCCCATTGACCTTTAATGGAGTTCATGATGGATCTGTCTTGGCCATGTTACAGATAATACAAATGGATCTGTTCATGATGGATGCATGCGGTTGTATTATTGTAACTGATTCGTTTTTGCAGATCCATAACCGATCTGCCCAAAACGCAAGTGTGAAAGTAGACTTAAAGCGTACCTGAATTTTCCAAACTAATTGCATAATTGCTGTGCTTGTTTGTACAATCATAACTGTGAAGGGACAGTTATGTTTGGGCTTCCCTAATGTCTGTTTTAGCCATATTATTCCCTGTTTCAGCTTCATAGCTAGATGGATCTCACTCAGAAGCAGGAGTCATCTCCCTTCTGCCAGCACTGTACTGCTGTGATATTCTATCCCTTACTTCCCTCTATGTTTGTTTTCAGCTATGTAGCTTACAGAACAGATATGGGCAATCATTGACACTTGCAGACATACAGGAGGCTCCTATGATGTTCACAAGCAGTGTAGAAGCAGTTGTTTTATCAGTCTCACGATCTCGGCTAGCTTTGACAAGCCCCCACTTCTTCTTAGCTCTCTTCTGTGTCTTTGCTGCTTGGGATATATTTTGCAGACTGCGAATTAGGTGGAAGGTTGACCCCTTAGTGGCCATGACTTTACAACTTTTTCAGGTGGAAGCATGCATATATTTTAAATGAACTGATTTAGAAAGCTGCTAGTTACACCATCCTCTATTATTTGAAATGAAATTGTGTGTCTTTAAGACCTCTCTATTTCTATAATTCAAATCCCCACTTCATGGACTTATGTCTTTTTTCAATTGTATTACCTAGGTAACTATATACAACTACAGCAGAATACACATACAGCTAATGGATGGCCAATTGCAGCAACAGAGAGAAATAGTAAGTTAGCAATGTTTAATAAAGGGAACCTGTCACCGGGATTTTGTGTATAGAGCTAAGGACATGGGTTGCTAGATGGCCGCTAGCACATCCGCAATATCCAGTCCCCATAGCTCTGTGTGCTTTTATTGTGTAAAAAAAAGATTTGATACATATGCAAATTAACCTGAGATGAGTCCTGTATGGGACTAATCTCCGGGACAGGACAAGACTCATACACAATGTGTATCAAATCGGTTTTTTTACACAATAAAAGCACACAGAGCTATGGGGACTGGGTATTGCGGATGTACTAGAGGCCATCTCGCAACATCTATGTCCTCAGCTCTATACACAAAATCCCGGTGACAGGTTCCCTTTAAACATTGTTAAATTACAATTTCTCTCTGTTGTTGCAATTGGCCATCCATTAGCTGTATGTGTATTCTCTTATAGTTGTATATTTGTGTCTGGCAAATAAAGAGACATACTGATTGAGTTCAGAAATTGTTCATTATTCCAATAATAAACAATTTGAATTTATTGGCTACTTTTCAAGGATGAAATATTAATTGAGAAGTTCTTTGGTCACAATCGTGCATGACATTTATATTTCAATTATTCCTTGGCAGGGTTAGGCACTCTCTGGGCCAGTTGATCACTTCATATTTTCGGACCATTACAGAATCACTTTAATATGCAGTTGTTTGTTTCTGTTTAATCTTTTGCTGAAACATCTGACAAGACCAAAGCTTGACTTTTCTGTACAATTGATAATATTGAAATACACGCCAGACTCTTTTTAGACTCTTTTCACACTGCATTTTTCAGGGGTTATTGGGTGCTACTGTATAGCCATCCCATCACCCATAGGCTCCTAAGTTAAATAAACATATACTGTGCACTGTACTTCCATTTTTTTTATGGATGTTTTTGCAGGCTGGCGTATGGCACCCTGATAGATGCCAAATGTACACTGCTTTGGGGGAACGGAGCCTATGGATATGTTTGAGGTATACAACAAGAGCTTCCCAGCATATACAGCAGATGTATCCTTAGGCTTGTTTCACACTAGCGGCAGCCTTCTCCGGCAGGTGAACAGCTGAGGTGAGGTGAAATCCGCTCTGGCCCCATTGACTATATTGGGGGCGGGCCGGAGTTCCGGCGGCACCACAACAAACATGCTGAGAGGCGGACGGAATAAAACTACGACATGTCGAGAATGGCTGCCGCTAGTGTGAAAGTAGCCTTAGCCTCTAATATAATTCAGCACAAAAAATAGTTACTTTTGCAATTTACTTTCCCTTACAAAAAATTTCCAGTTGCGATATATTCTCTATACCGCTTCATAATGAGGCTCCCTGGTATTTATTAATTATAGTAATGTTTATGTCCACCTACTGAAATGGCTGCATATGCTTATTTCAATTCTTTAACTGCCAACAGCCATATCTACTGTTAGAAGTTATGACATTTACAAGGAGAAAGTTGCGGCAGGAAGGGTACACCCCCAGAGATAGGATATGATCCCACTGAGCTACCAGCCTGAAAAGAATCCGCAGAGCAGCTAAAACAATGAATGGGGAAATCTCTGGTTCATTATGAGGTACATTGCTGGTTCCTCGTCTGTTACTTTGCTAGAAAGAGATTGGCATGTATTATATGATGTCTGATTTTCATTTTTTACATCAATCATGACATAACCCCTGTAAGAACAAGCTCTTTGGGAACAATAAGAACAGAGCATTTATGTGCACAATTGTATACACCGTACACAAGTTCCTGATACAATATGTAAGATGCTATACATAGGATAATCCTTTTAGCCCCGTGCAATTTTCAGTTTTTGCTTTTCGCTCCCTAACTTTTTTTTTTCTAACCTTTCCATTCAAATAACCATATGAGGGTTTGTTTTTTGTTAGACAAGTTGTACTTTCTAACGGCATTATTTATTATTGCATACAATGTATTGGGAAGCTGGGAGAAAAATCCAAATGGGGTGAAATTGGAAAAAAAAAAAGCCATAGTTTTATGGGTTTCATTTTTACAGCGCTCTCTATGCGGTACAACTGACCTGTTACTATCATTCTCTGGGTCAGTATGATTAGAGTAATACCATATTTATATAGTTTTTCCAATGTTTTAATACTTAAAAAGAATAAAAACGTAAATGTCATAATTTTCTATTCATCTCTATATTCTGACCCCCGTAACTATTTTACGTCTATGTAGCAATTTTTTTTTGCTGAGTGATCAGTACTTTTCGTGTATACCATTTTGGGGTGCCTATACTTTTTTTTATCCCTGTTATGGCATTCACCATATGGGATGAATACATTTATATTTTAATAGTACAGTGTTT